>NC_062547.1:64128150-64464710 GCF_016906955.1 Phacochoerus africanus | reverse complement strand
CTCATCCTGAGTGAAATGAGCCAGAAAGACAAAGACAAATACCATATGATATCACTTATAACTGGAATCTAATATCCAGCACAAATGAACATCTCCTCTGAAAAAAAAATCATGGACTTGGAGAAAAGACTTGTGGTTGCCTGATGGGAGAGGGAGGGAGTGGGAGGGATTGGGAGCTTGGGCTTATCAGACACAACTTAGAATAAATTTACAAGGAGATCCTGCTGAATAGCATTGAGAACTATCTAAATACTCATGCTGCAACAAACAAAGGGTGGGAAAAAATGTAAGTGTAAGGTATACATGTAAAGATAACTTGATCCCCTTGCTGTGCAGTGGGAAAATAAAAAACAAAACAAAACAATCCAGCATTGCTGTGAGCTGTGGTGTAGGTCGCAGACATGGCTGAGATCCCATGTTGCTGTGGCTCTGGTGTAGGCTGGCAGCTACAGCTCTAATTAGACCCCTAGCCTGGGAACTTCCATATGCTGTGGGAGGGGCCCAAGAAATGGCAAAAAGACAAAAAAAAAGCAAGAAATATCCTTCACAATCATCAGTCTGCAAGAACACTTACAGAGCTATTACATTGACTGTGGTTGAAATTTATTAACAGGTCCAGGCATAAGGGGTACACTCTAATTTTCTGGAAGAAATGTGAAGTTAGGAACATTGGGGAAACAACCTGAGAAACACTATAAATATTAGCAACATGAATATTTGTTAACTTATGGCACCTCAGTCTCTGCACTGTTGGATATTCTGGGCCAAATGGTTCTCTCTGCTGACCTCTGTCCTTTGCATTGTAGGTTGCTTAGCAGCCTCCTCGCCCATCACTTACCATAGCTGCGTTTCTCAGCAAAATATGTCTATGTATATTGTTCAGTGTCCCCTTGGAGACAAAAACGTCTTTGTTGGAGAAGAATAGTTTTAAATTAACAGTCCCCCAATATATTGGTAGCAGTGGCATATGTGGAATTGGTTGAGAAATAATATGATAGACTACTACTACTAAATAGCATGAAACATTACAAAGACATTGAAATAATGAACCAGAATTGTTCTAGGTGAATAGAATAGTATAGTATATCTACCTCAGCAAACCCTTGAGGTATTCCTAAGAAAGATAAAAAAGTGGACAAATGTAACTTAAACAACTCAAGAGAAACAAGCCAAAACCCAATTGAAAAATTGGCAAAGGACCTGAATAGACATCTTTCCAAGGAAGATATAAAGATAGACAACAAACACATGGAAAAAATGCTCAATGTCATTGATTATTAGAGAAATCCAAATCAAAACTACCACAAGATGCCACTTCACACCAGTCAGGATGGCCATCAAAAATAAGGCCACAAATAACAAATCCTGGAGGCGGTGTGGAGAAAAAGGAACCCTCCTGCACTGTTCGTGGGGATGTAAGCTGGTACAACCACTCTGGAGAACAGTTTTGAGGTACCTTAGAAAACTATACATAGGACTACAATATGACCAAGCAACCCCACTCTTGGGCATATATCCGGACAAAACTTTCTTTAAAAAAGAAAATCATGGACTTGGAGAATAGTCTTGAGGTTGCCAAAGGGGAAGGAGAGGAAGTGGGAGGGACTGGGAGCTTGGGGTATATAGATGTAGAATGTTGCCTTCAGGAGGGATTAGCAATGAGATCCTGCTGTGTAACACTGGGAACTCTGTCTAGTCACTTATGATGGAACAAGTAATGTGAGAAAAAAGAATGTATACATGTAAGTATAACTGGGTCACCATGCTTACAATAGAAAAAAATATATATATATATAAATAAATGATAAAAAATATGCATGCACTTGCATGTTCATTGCAGCACTATTCACAATAGCCAAGACATGGAATCAACCCAAATGTTCACTGTCAGGTGATTAGATTAGGAAGATGTGGTGTGTATATACACAATGCAATACAACCCAGCCGTAAAAAAGAACAAAATAATGCCATTTGCAGCAATATGGATGGAATTAGAGACTCTCATCCTGAGTGAAGTAAGTCAGAAAAAGACAAATACCATACGATATCGCTTATATCTGGAATCTAATATACGGCACAAATGAACCTTTCCACAGAAAAGAAAATCATAGACTTGGAGAACAGACTTGTGGTTGCCAAGGAGGAGGGGGAGGGAGTGGGGTGGCTTGGGAGCTTGGCGTTAATAGATGCAAACTATTGCCTTTGGAAAGGATAATAAATGAGATCCTGCTGTGTAGCCCTGGGAACTATGTCTAGTCACTTATGATGGAGCATGTAATGTGAGAAAAAAGAATGTATACATGTATGTGTAACTGGGTCACCTTGCTGTACAGCAGAAAAAAAAATTGTATTAGGGAAATAACAATTTTAAAAATAAATAAAGAAATAAAAAACTGTTATGTATGTAATTTTAAAAGAAAAATTTTAACTCACTTTATACATGATTACACAAAATTTATCATCATAAACACACCAACTAATCCTTCATCCTCATGAAAATAGGACTGTTCCACATGGACAACAAAATCTACACTTCAGTGAATCAATATAGTTCATGAAAATGAATTATTGTGCTTAGTAATACAAAACATTGTTTTAAATATTTTATTATCTGTAATATTTTCCTAGACTCAAATGTCATATAAAGTGAATGGATTCAAATTTGTGTTTCTGTGTAGACTCCTCTTGGAAACTCGTAGTTTTTTTTTTAATAATTTGTCAGTGAATATGCCAAGTGCTGTGGATGGTGGTGAGTAAGAAAATATGATTCTTATGAGAATAATTGAATAACCACCTATAAAACAAGCAATTATTTAAAGTTTCCATTTTCAAGAAGAGCAGTAAACTTAGTGATTTACAAGCGAACTGCATACACACACACACACACACACACACACACACACACACACCGTTAGTCTCAGTTTCCACTATTATAAAATTACATAAACTATCTTTAAGGATTTTTTTCCCCCACAGCAACACTAGAGCTCATGTCAGTTCTTAACAGTAGCACAAGAGAAAAATTTCTTGGGAAAATATATGTAATTTGTGAAGAAATTATTCTTAAGAAATCAATGTAATTTTGAATCAAGTTTAGGAAAAAAACTGACAAAGTAGGAAATGGACAAAGCAGAAAACCGTCTATATAAAATAGAAAAATAAAGAGACCCTGAGCTCATGTAATTCCACAGGAAGGAAAAACTTCATAATGTGAGTCACATCAATGATACAGAGAAGTTGAATCAAAAAATGAAAATTTTAGTCACATCAATGATACGGAGAAGTTGAATCAAAAAAATGAAAATTTTAGGTAATAGAGAGAGGGGGCAAATTCTACTTTCATGCTTTGAACAAAGACTATCAAATGTTGGCTCTAATGCTTTGTGTGCTGCAAAAATGGGCACATCTTCAGTCCTATGATAAGGAACCAAATGGACTCTTTTAGCTGCCATCCTTAAGAATGTTTTGAGACACCACTTTTCTTCTTTCAGTTTTATGAAAATATAATTGGCATTAATCACTATATAAGTTTAAGTTTTACTGCATAATGACTTGACTTACATGTTTGGTGAAATGATTACCATAAGTTTAGTTAATAGCCATTATCTCATATAGATACGAAAGTTAAAGAAAAATGTATTTCCTACTTTTTATGATGAGAACTTTTATGATCTACTCTTCTAGCAGCTTTTCAGAGCCCTCTTCATGTCCTTCTACTTTAAGCTGTCAATGAAGGATTCAGCATGGGTGAGAACACAGTGTGCATCACGAAGTTTTTTGCACTTCAGTGTGAGCTATGTCTAGCTGCAGAGCTAAGGTACACTCCTAGACAATGTACAGAAAAATAAAGAGACCCTGAGCTCATGTAATTCCACAGATGGAGGAAACTATCTTAGAGTTAAGAATAAAAGATCATGGACATGGAGAATAAACTTGTAGCTGCCCCCAGGGGTGTGGGAGGGAGAGAGTGGGAGGGATGGGGAGCTTGGGGTTAACAGATGTAAACTATTGCCCTTGGAATGAGATCCTGCTGTGTGGCATTGAGGACTATGTCTAGATACTAATATCACAACACAACAATGGGAGAAAAAAGTATGTATAAATACATGTGTAACTTGATCCCCATGCTGTACAGTGGAAAAAAAAGAGTAAAAAATCACCATCCAGGAGTACCTCAGCTTCAAATACATCCCCATGTCATTAAGAACGTTGTCACAATAGGTAAGTTGAACCACCTGATTGATTTCACAGAAAAAGTGGATGATTTCCAAGTCTGTACAGAAGGACAACAGCAAAGTGTTTAATATTTTGGAACACAGAATGCAGGGTATTCGGTCAAAGAGCTGGCAGTATATGGTGATGGAGTATGCAGGGTGTAACCATGAATCCACTATAGGCCATTCCCATCAGGAAAAAGTTGTCTAAATCTGAAAAGTATGGGTAAATGTATATCTGGTTGATGAATCCCTCATAGGTCATGACTTTGCTTTCTTTGGCAAGGTGGTGGAAGAAAAAAATTACCTAAAAGGAACAGATTGGAACAGAATTACATGAATTTATGGAGATTAGAGTAAGAGATGGTGGCTGATTAATAAGCAGGTTTTCAAACACATGTAATTATGTATGGGGGGAGGAAAAGAAAAAAACATGGGGGATATGGTTCTGGTTTCTCTGGTAATCCCAGAATAAGAAATTGGAAATTCAATTTCTGTGGACTAATTTGTATTCTGCAATTTTACTAAAATCATTGATGAGCTCTAACAGTTTTCTGATGGTGTCTTAAGGATTTTCTAGGTATAATATTTTATCATCAGTGAAGAGTGATAGATTTACTTCTTTCCACATTAGATTACTTTTATTTCTTTTTCTTCAATGATTGCCATGGCTAGGACTTCAAAAACTCTGTTGCATAACAGTCATTAGAGTGGACATCCTTGTTTTGTTCCTGATCTTAGTGGAAATGCTTTCAGGTTTTCACCACTGAGAATGATATTCATTGTGTGTTTTCATATATGGCTTTTACTATGTTGAAGTAGGTCCCTTCTATGCCCAGTTTCTGGAGAGTTTTTATCAGAATTGGGTATTGAATTTTGTCAAAAGCTTTTCAGAATCTATTGTGATGATCATTTGGCTTTTATTTTTCAGTTTGTTGATGTGGTGTGCCAAGTTGATTGATTTGTGGATATTGAAGAATGCTTGCATCCTTGAGAAATCCCACTTGATCATGGTGTATGAGCCCTTTAATACATATTTGGATTATGTTTGCAAGTATTTTGTTGAGAATTTTGCATCTATATTCATCAGTGTTATTGACCTGTAATTTTCTTTTTTAGTGGTAAATTTGTTTGGTATTAGGGTGATGATGGCCTAATAAATGAGCTTGGGAGTATCTCTTCCTCTGTGAATTTTTGGAAGAGTTTCAGAAGAATAAGTCATAACTCTTCTCTGAATGTTTATTAGATTTCACCTGTGAAGAAAACAATTCCTGGACTTTTGTTTTTTGGACATTTTTAAATCACATTTTCAGTTTTAGTGCTCGTGATTTGTCTATTCATATTTTCTATCTCTTCCTGGTTCAGTATTGGTAAGCTGTACCTTTGTAAGAATCTGTCAGTTTCTTCTAGGTTATCCTATATTGGCATATAGTTGATAATAGTAGTCCCTTATGATCCTTTGTATTTCTGTAGTGTCAGTTGTAATTTATCATTTTAATTTATAATTTTATTGATTTGAACATTCTCCCTTTTTTCTAGAAGAGTGTGGCTGAAGCTTTACTAATTTTGTTGATCTTTTCAAAAAACCAACTTCTGCTTTGATTGATCTCTATTTTGTTTTTGTCTCTATGCCATTAATTTCTGGTCTAAACCTTGTGATTTCTTTTCTTCTATTTGTTTTGGCCTTTGTCTGTTTTTCTTTCTCTAGTTATTATAGGTGTAAAGTTAGGTTGCTTGAGAAAATTCAGTCTTCTTTCATAAGATAAGATGGTATTGTTATAAACAATGGGTCTTTTGTGCTGTTCTCTTTGAACAGCTTGATTGTATTTCTATAAGATAAAAATGAAAGATCATAAAGAGAAGTTATAGAAAAAATAATCCCATTTACCATCTCATCAAAAAAAAAAACTCCCTGGGAATAAACCTATCTAAATAGATCAAAGAATTGTACTCTGAAAAATAGAAGACCCCAATGAAAGAAGTCAAATATGGCACAAATATATGGCAAGATATACCAGGCTTTTTGATTGGAAGAATCAATATTGACAAAATGATTATACTACCCAAGCCAAACTAAGCTTTAATGCAATCTATATCAAACTGCAAATGACATACTTGACAGAACTAGAATAAAACATTCTAAAATTTGTATGGAAAAACCAAAGACCCCAAATAGCCAAAGCAATATTGAAAAGAAAAAAAAAATGGAAATGGAAGAATCAGGATTCCTAGCTTCAGACTATACTACAAAGTTAAAGTCATCAAAATGGTATGGTACTTGAACAAAAGCAGAAATATAGATCAATGGAACAGGGTAGAAAACCCAGAAAGAAACACAAGAATCTATGGTCAACTAGTCTATGACAAAGGAGGCCAGAATATACAGTAGAGGAAGGACAGTCTCATCAATAAGTGCTGCTGGAAAAACTGGACAGCACATGTAAAAGAATGGAATTAGTACATTCCTAACACCATACACAAAAGTAAATTCAAAGTGAATGAATGATCTAAATGTAGGGTAAGATACTATAAAACTCCTAGATAAAAAATAGGTAAAATCCTTTTTGACAGAAATCAGAGCAACACCTTGTTTGATACATCTCCTAGTATAAGTCAGGGAGTCTTATACCTTCAGCTCCATTTTTCTTTTTCAGGCTGTCTTTGGCTATACTGTGTCTTTTGTGCTTCCAAACAAACCTTAAAATATTTTGTTTGAGTTCTGTGAAAAATGTCCTTGGTAATTTGATAGGGATTGCATTGAATCTGTAGATTGCCTTGGGGAGTATAGTCATTTTGATAATATTGACCCTTCTAATCCAGAGCATGGTATGTCTTTCCATCTGTTTGTGTCATCTTTGATTTCTTTCAGCAGCATCTTATAGTTTACAGAGTACACTCTTTTATCTTTAGGTAGCTTAAAGATAGCTTATTCCTAAGTATCTTATTATTTTTGATTCAATGGTAAATGGGATTGCTTCCCTAATTTCTCTTTCTGATTTTTGTTGTTAGTATATAGAAATGCAGTCAATTTCTGTGTATTAATTTTGTATCCTGAGACTTCACCAAATTCATTGATGAGCTCTAACTGTTTTCTGGTAGAGTCTTTAGGATTCTCTAGGTATAGTATCATGTCATCTACAAATAGTGATAGTTTAGTAGGAGGAAAGGAATCATAAAGATCAGAGCAGAAATCAATGAAGTAGAGGCAATGAAAACCATGGAAAAGGCCAATGAAACAAAAAAGCTAGGTGTTTGAAAAGACCAACAAAATTGATAAACCCTTAGCCAGACTTATCAAGAAAAAAAAAAGAGGGAGGACCCAAATCGATAAAATCAGAAATGAAAAAGGAGAAGTTACAGCAGACATCACAGAAATACAAAAGATCATAAGTGACTAATACATGCAACTATACACCAATAAAATGGAAAACCTAGAGGAAAAGAACTAATTCTTAGAAAAGTACAATCTTCCAAAACTAAACCAAGATGAACCAGAAAAGATGAATGAACCAATCACGAGTAGTGAAATTGAAACTGTGATTAAAAAGCTTCCAACAAACAAAAGTCCAGGACCAGATGGCATCACAGGTGAATTCTATCAAACATTTAGAGAAGAGCTAACTCCAATCCTTCTGAAATTACTCCAAAAAATTTCAGAGGAAGAAGCACTTGAAACTCATTGTATGAGGCCACCATCACCCTGATACCAAAACCAGGCAAAGATACCACAAAAAAAGAAAACCACAGGCCAATTTCACTGATCAACATCGATGAAAAAAACCTCAACAAAATACTAGCAAACTGTATCCAGCAGTACATCAATAGGATTGTACATGATGATCAAGTGGTATTTACCACAGGCATGCATGTATTCTTCAGTATCTGCAAATCAATCAGTGTGATACACCACATTGACAAACTGAAGAATAAAAACCATACGATCCTCTTGATAGATGCAGAGAAAGCCTTTGACAAAATCCAACACCCATTTCTGATAAAAACCCTTCAGAGAGTCAGCATAGAGGGAACAGACCTCAACACAATAAAGGCCATATATGACAAACCCAGAGCTAATGTCATTCTCAATGGTGAAAAGCTGAAAGAATTCCCGTGAGATCAGGAACAAGACAAGGTTGTCCACTCTCGCCACTACTATTCAACATAGTTTTGGAAGTCCAAGCCATGGCAATTAGAGAAGTAAAAGAAGTAAAAGGAATACAAATTGAAAAGCAAAGTCACAGTTTTTAAAATGACATGTTCCTGGCACAAAAACAGATGTATAGATCAATGGAACAAGATAGAAAGTTCAGATATAAGTCCAAGCACCTATGATCAACTAATCTGTGGCAAAGGAGGACAGAACATACAGTGGAAGAAAGATAGCCTCTTCAATAAATGGTGCTAGGAAAACTGGAACTCTACATTTAAAATAATGAAAGAAGAACACTGTCTAACATCATACACAAAAATAAACTCAAAATGGATTAATGGCCTAAATATAAGACCAGACACTAGAAAACCCCTAGAGGAGGGAGTTCCCATCATGGCTCAGTGGAAACAAATCTTACTAGGATCCATGAAGATGCAGGTTAGATCCCTAGTCTTGTTTAGCCGGTTAAGGATCCAGTGTAGCTGTGAGCTCTTGTGTATGCTGCAGACGTGGTTTGGATCCTGTGGTGCTGTGACTGCGATGTAGGCTGGTAGCTACACTCTGAATCGACCCCTAGCCTGGGAACTTCCATATTCTTCAGGTGTGGCTCCTAGAGGATAACAGAGGCAGAACATTCTTTGACATAAATCAAAACAACATCTCATTTGATCCACCTCCTAGAATAATGAAAATAAAGACAAAAACAAATGGGACCAAATCAAACTCAAATCTTTTGTAAAGTAAACCATTAAAAAACACAAAAAGACAACCCACAGAATGGGAGAAAATCTGCCAATGATGCAACAGACAAGGGCTTAATGTCCAAAATGTACAAACAACTCATAGACTTATAGATCCAGTTCTTTCCCCAGGTTTAGGAATCTCCCAGATATTATTTCTTCAAATAACTTTTATGTTCTTTCTCCCTCTTTTCTCCATCTGGGATACCCATTATACTTGTTACCTTTTCTAATGGAGTCTTACATTTCTTGTATATTCTCTCCACTAAAAAAAAAAAATACTTCTGTCTTCATTTCTAACTGAATAATTCATCATATGATCTCATTATTTCTATCTTCCATATATTTTCTTCCTTTTTGGGGGGTGGGGGGCTGCACCCACAGAATATGTATTTTCCTAAGCTAGGGGTCAAACTGGAGCCATAGCTGCAGGCCTACACCACAGCCATAGCAAAGCCAGATCCAAGCCATATCCACAACCTGTGATCCTTAACACCCTGAGCACAGCCAGAAATTGAACCTGCATCCTCCTGAATATGAGTTGGGTTCTAAACCCTCCAAGCCACAAAGGGAATTCTGTCCAGAGATTTTAAATGCACTCTTCATCTAACTTATTGAGTTATTCATCTCCAGAATTTCTGTTTCTTTGCTTTAATGAGCTTTTTATCTCTTTCAATATTTTTTCTTACATTCTTTATTTTTATTCCTGAGCTTATTTAATTGCCATTGTGATGTTTCTTCCATCTCACTGAGATTCATTGTGACACTATTTTGAATTATCTACACATTTGATCAAAAGTTTCCGTGACTTTAACATGTGTTTCTGGATAATTGCTCTTTTCTTTTTGTTCTTCCATGTTACTTTGATATTTTTCATAAAGATCAGTGGGTTGTTCCTCTCCCAATACATTTGAAATAGAAAACAACTTTGTCTATTTAAAGCCTTGTTTATTTTAAGTCTAGCAATTCAACAAACTGATAACTAGAGGCCTTTCTAGGATTCAGTTAGATGACTCTATAGCACAAGGTTTAGTTTTTCTTTTACGTGAGCTGCAGCTGGCTCTATTTGAGAAACTATGTTTTTTGCTTTTCATGGCCTCTGCCAGATGTGTTGCCGATGGCCTTTTTTCATCATGGTTTGTGACTCCAGGCTCACTGGAGACTTGCTACTGCTGTTACCAGCCAGAGTTCTTGGCCTCCTTAATAAATAGAAACTGAGAAGTGAACAGACAATAAATTCAGGCAAGTCATTATTAGGGCTCCTGCAACATCAAGAGGGAGAAAATAAAGTAACAGGTTCCCTTCCACACTTTCTGTTTGACTTGGGGACATGAACTGGTTCTTTATAAAGGGTGAAGATAGCGACAGATCTAGGGGTTGGGCCCATAGGGTGGCTTAGGTATTCTTCACATTCCCATTGGTGGTAGGTATTCAAAGTTCAGGCACAGTGCCCTGCTTTAACTCTCAGCTGTTCAAAAGTGGCAGTGTGTTTTTTGGTATTTTTCTACCTTGTTACAAATTTATCCCACCTGTGAATGGGCTCAGTTATTTTTAGCCCCCTTATAGTTTCTTTGTATTTTGTTGTTGGAGGAAACTTATGCACAGCAGCAAAGGGTGCCAGGTCCAAAGTCTCAGGCTGTCTCACTGTCAGAATCCATGCTTTTACTGGCATCTCTTCTGGGGGTGGGAAGGGGACTCCAAGATGGTGGGAAATATTGCTATATCCAAGAGGCCAGAGTCATGTGTGCCACTTCTATTGGTGCTACCAAGTTCTCTGGTGCTATAGTCTCAACTTCCTCAGCCATGGAGCTGGAATCAGGGACACTGTTTCTGCTGTTCACCTGATTCCACTTCCTCTATGTCTTACAATCTATCTACATGCAGATGTATAACTGTATGAATTTCTGGTGTCCTTAGATATGGGGTAGAGAAGCCTTTAATTAGTCATGTATGTTTTACTAATAGTATATTGAAGGGCTGAGACAAAGGGAGGTTTTAATTAAACATGAAGCTGACATCGGGAATTACAAACTGTTTTTTTTTTTCCCATAAACTCTAAGTTAACAAACATATATGAGGAGTCAACTATCATATTGTGGTGAAGAAAGAAATGCAATACAGTTGTATTCAACATCAGAGATTAATTTTAGAATTACAGCATAGAGAATTACAGGTGCATGTAGATTAATGAGGCACCCAACCCAACAAGATCAGAACAACTCCTCTCAGAAAAGTCTTATTTGATAGTAGAGGCATTATATTAAAATATTTATTACTAGGATGAGTTCTAATGCAGCAATAGCTGACTATTACAAAATAAAAGTTAACAGAACTGAAAGAAATTACAAGAATCTACTCATTCTAGGCATTTATGCTCATTTAAAGTAAGCATTCATAGTTACTCTGGGTTTATATAACATTTAATTTTTATTATAATTGAGTTACAATGTTCTGTAAATTTCTGATGTACAACAAAGTGACCTATCCATACACACATACACACACACACATACACACATATATTTTCTCATATCATCCTCCATCATGGTCCATCACAAGTGGCTAGGTATAATACCCTGTGCTATACAGCAGGATCTCATTGCTTACCCACTCCAAATTTCATAGTTTGCAACTATTAACCCCAACCAGTTTATTTTATTTTTTATAATTATTTTCTTCATTATAGTTGGTTTACAGTGTTCGGTCAATTTTCTACTGTACAGCATGGTTTATTTTAGATAATTGAATTAAAAAGTGGCTCTGCTGAGATTCCCTTCCAGGCAAGCAGGAAATTGGAAGACCTGTTTGTTGGCATAAACTGTGACCCTGAACCACATGAAGGGACAGGCATTCATGCTCTCTCATGAGCATTTCTTGAATGATGATGACACATGCAATTATACATACATAAAAACTTGACACTTAACCAACACAAGGGACTGGAACATCAACCCACTGCATAATCAAAAATCCTCATATACCTTTATACTCACTTCTCCATATCCACTGATACAACCAACCCTATTAAAAATAATATAAATCATCATGGTTTTCATCTGTAAGTTGTTCATATGAGTAATGAAACACATGCCTGTTCTTTTAGAGAAATAAGAGAACATTATTTGGGATGATTGTATTTTATTTGAGAAGTAATTAGTCTACATAAACTAGGATGCCCTATCAAATAAATTGAATTTGGAAACACTTCTAACCCAATTTAGGAAAATTTTGAGATGGGAAAAACTACAAACTGTCTAAAATATCAAACAGCAGAAAAATTAATAAGGGAGTTATTAAAATTGTATAGAGAAGTTGAATAAAAAACTGAATAGTCCAAAAAATAAATAAAAGGAGCAAATTTTATTCCATAATGATCAAAGAATCACAACTACTTGTTCCAAGGCTTAAGCCATGCAACAAGAGCACTATATCACCCCCAGGATAACTGGGCCTTTGAATATGGCATCAAATAGAATCTCTTCAGAGCCCTCTTTATGTCTTTATTCCTCAGACTGTAGATGAAGGGGTTCAGCATGGGCATGACCACAGTGTACATCACTGAGGCAATTACACTTGAGTGTGAGCTGTGAGTAGCAGAAGAGCTGAGGTATACTCCTAGGCTTGTACAATAAAATAAGGAGACAACCGAGAGGTGAGACATACATGTAGAAAAGGCTTTGAACTTACCCTGAGCTGATGAGATTCTACGTATGCAGGAAACTATTTTAGAGTAAGAGTAAAGAATACCAGCAAAAGGACCACCAGCCAGCAGGACGCTTGAAAAATACATCACCACGTTATTGACAAATGTGTCAGAACTGGCAAGTTGTACCACCTGATTGAGTTCACAGAAAAAGTGGGGGATTTCCAAATCTGGACAGAAGGACAATCCCAACACCATTAAGCTGTGTAATAATGAATACATGGCACTCAGTGTCCAGGATATCAGAACCAGCAGTCCACAGAGTCGGGGGTTCATGATGACTGAATAGTGCAGGGGGTGGCAGATAGCCACAAATCTGTCATAGGCCATTACACTCAGGAGTATATCATCTAAGCCTGCAAACAGTATGTAAAAATATATCTGGGTGATGCAACCATCAAAGGTTATGAGTTTGCTTTTGTTCTGAATATTCCACAGCATCTTTGGGATGGTGGTGGAGGTGAAACAGATGTCTGTAAAGGACAAGTTGGAGAGGAAGAAGTACATGGGTGTGTGGAGGTGGGAGTCTGAGCTGACAGCCTGGATGATGATCAGGTTTCCAAACACAGTAATTAAGTACATGGAGAGGAAAAGCCCAAATATTAGGGGCTGTGCTTTTGGTTCCTCTGAGAATCCCAGAAGAAGAAATTCTGAAATTTGTGTATTATTCCGTGCTTCCAAAGGGTACAGGTGACTACCAGGAGAAAGGAAAATAACATGACTTATTTTTTCACAAATTGGCATAACCCACATAGCTGAATAGAGCAATTTCCCCATTGCCATCAATAATTTGATTGTAATATTTTGTATGCAGATAAGTTCTCCTTGAAGTATCCCCCATTTTGGAGTTCTTCTTGAAGTATTGTCCCATTCTCAACATATACCCAAATGGTTGATGTGTTTATAATTTTAATGAGAAGTTCTTTCATGCACTTGAGAAATTTATATTTAGTACAAACCATGTTCCGAGCACATATAGGTATTAAATAGAGTGTACTGAAAAACAAATCTCCCACAATCCAAGGATGGTGAAATACGCAAAAAAAATAAATAAATAAAAACAAAACTATTAGGCACTATGTCAGAGGTAACATATGCTATGAAGAATACAAAACCAGGTGTAAAGGAGAGAGTGGTAGGAGATGTGATTTGTACTGATTGTTCAGGTAAGGCTAACAAACAAGGTGCTATTTGAGCAAAGACTTCAATAAAGAAAGAGAAAAAGATAGTGTTATGTCAGGTGAAGTGCGTGCCTAACAGAGGGAATGGTCACTGCGAAGGACATGAGGAAGATTCTTATTTCATAATGTTCAAATCTAAGCAAGTAAGTCAGTGGAGCAGAGGAATGAGCAAGAGGAGGAATGATGAGGGATACTGTGAGAGGATGAGAGGTAATGTGACCTCCCTGCTACAGCTACAACTTCAGTATACAGAGAATTCTTTGTTCATATTCTGTCCCCTGTAATTTATAAATTCTGATGCAAAGGCATCATATGAGTTAAAGCAGATCCTTCCTTTAGTACACTCTGTTGATTGAATTCTGGCCTCTGTATTATGCCACCAAATCCACAAGGCACATAAACACACACCATGCACCCTGGGCTGTGTTACTACCACTCATTTCTCATCCATAAACATTCTCCTTAGGTCTTGAGACCAGCTTGAGCTCTAACTGGTCATATCAGAATACCTTTATACTAAAAAATATATAAATGGTATCTAAAAGTTCTAGTTCACTATGTTCACATTTTGCAATAAGCTTGAAGTTACTTTTTGGTAGGGCCACTTTCAGGATAGAAAGAAAAAAATTATGTGTGTGTGTGTGAGAGAGAGAGAGATAGAAAGAAAATGGATATATGGACTTTAGGGGAGAAAAGATAATAATCTAAATAAAGTCAATGAGCCCTGGCACAGTATGATGAAGAAAAGCTTCCTTAGTCTGACAACATTCCAACTCTAGCGACATCTTCGTGGCACCCAGATTTAAAAAAATGAAGAAAAAAGATTTTACAGATTGAATATCCCAAGAGAAAAATAATCAAAGGCATAAACTAACAACTCAAAATGGAAACGTACAATAATGAAAATATGCAACAAAATAATATTAAGCATATTTTCTTAATATTCTTTTGAGAAAATTTGAACTCAGAGATGTGCTGATGTGTTTGAAGTCTTCTTTCTTCCTCAGCATTTCCCTATTATTCTATTTCTGTTAATTAATATGATCCTTGAATTAGGATCCACTTTTACTGGAAGCAGTTTGTCTCCCAGTCCTTTTTCAAATTTAGCTTCCAAAAATACCATTTAAGTGTCAGTGTTGACACTTGCATTGTTCACTTTTTCAGCATCACAAATAAATACATTATTAGGAAAGCCAAGTGCAATGTTCATTTTTCAGCATCACAAATAAATACATTTTTAGGAAAGCCATAAAACAACTAGAGTGATCTCCACCATCTGAGCTGTGCTAGATTGGTGTTTAGTTGACCTCAGGTACACATTCTTGGCTTCCATTCTCTCTGATCCTCTCCAAAAGTGTCTGTTCAGCTATTGGACTCACCTATGTGTAGACATTGAGAGGAAGCCTTTCTTGCAGAAGTCAAAATTGGAGGAATTTGGTCTGATGATGCAGACCAAAATTTTATCTCAAAACAAGACAATAGGAGGAGATCAAGCATTGGTGTTCCTGTTCAGACTTTGATTGCAACAGCCAGGGCCCTGTCCTGTCCAAGCGAAATTTGCAAAGGCTGAGGGACTGAAGTTACAGAAATATTTACAACAACCTATGTCCGCTCCTTAGGCCTATTTTCCTCTTATTACTCCAACCTCTAACTATATGATTTCCCTTGGAGACATTGGTCTGGACAGAATGGAATTTTTCTGCTGTTTCTCTATTCCTAGGAGACTATATTATAAACTAGGTGAATTCAGTTTTTATTGCCCCTTCTCCACAAACTTTCCTGTTCCCAAAGCTTTACCTCCCAGCACATTATCGCATCCTTGAGTTCAAATTTTCTCAAAAGTGTATTGAGTATTTATCTTGGGTAGGTCCTTTTGGTCTTCAAACTCTGGTTTGTGGGGGACATAACCCCTGAAATTTCTTTTTTTTTTTTAAATATATACTCCCCTCTTCAAAAAGCAGGGTAACTTGTCTCTTATAATTTGCTCTTACATTAATGTAAATTTTTGTGTTCTTTACTACTTGGTTTTAGATATTCTCTTTGAGCCAATTAGGGATTTCATACCTACAGCAGAAGTTGACTGTAATTTGGTCTCTATTTTTAAAATGTCTGTAATTATAAGAGGCATATTATATATTGTTATACACTATGAACTAGATTAGTGTATGGAAGGGATTGACAAATTTAATTTTTTAAAGGAATTCATTCCTTTAGAATTATTTTAGGGAGGTAGTACTTCTATGAACTCCATTTTCTATTATAGAAATGAGACTTAGAGGTATTTAATGTGGTAAGGTATTAATCCAGTAAGGGTGGGATCTTGATTGGAGTCTATCAGGATGCTCCCAGTGCTTGAATCTAGAGCAATGATTCTCTCAACTGGAGATGATGTTTCCCCTGGAATATTTGTCCATGCCTGAAGAGATGCTACTGATTTCATACAAACCACAGGACATACCCAACATAATTATTCTGCCCCAAATTTCAACATTGAGAAGGTAAGAAAAATCTATTCTAGACCAGCACTTCTCCAACTTCATTATGCATACAAATCAAGTTTTGTCATTGAAATACAAGCTCTAATTTTAATAGTTTTAATGATTTCATTGCTTTATATATTTTTAAACAATATTTATTTTTTATTTGTATTGGAATACAATCTTCTCACAAAATTGTGTTAATTTCAGGCATACAACAAAGTAAATCAGTTTTACATGTACGTGTACCCATTTTTTTCAGATTATTTTCCCATACAAACTACCACACAATACTGAATAAATTCCCTGTGCTATACAGAAGGTCCCCATTACACATCTATACCATATAAAGCAATGCATATATATCCATCCCAACCCCAAAATTTATCCTCTTCCCCATGTTTCCCATTTGGTCAACATAAGTTTGGTTTTGAAATTTTTAAGTCTGTTTCTCTTTATAAGTTCCATTGTGTCATTTATATGAGATTTCACATATTAATGATCAAATATAATATTTGTCTTTCTTCTTCTGACTTACTTTACTTAGTATAATTTCTATGCCCATCCATGATGCTGCAAATAGCATTATTTCATGCTTTTTGTGACTGAGTACTATTCTATTGGGTATATTTACCACATATTCTTTATTCAATCTTCTGTTCATGGAAATTTTTGTTGCTTCTATGTCTTGGCTATCGTAAATAGTGCTGTGACAAATATTGAGGGTGCATGTATCTTTTCAAATTATGGTATTCTACAGATAGATGCCCAGGAATGGAATTTCTGAGTCATATAGTACTTCCATATTCAGTTTTTTAAGGAAACTTCATACTGTTCTCCATAGTGATTACATTCCCACCAACAGCATAGGAGGTTTCCTTTTTCTCCACACCCTCCCCAGAATTTATTATTTGTAGATTTTTTTATGAGAGCCATTCTGACTGGCATGAGGTGATACCTCATTATAGTTGTGATTTACATTTTTCTAATAATTAGTTGTTTTTAGCATCCTTTTATGTGCTTTTTGGTCATCTGTCTTCTTGGGAGAAATGTCTGTTTAGATCTTCTGACCATTTTTAGTTAGATTTTTTAATATAAATCCCTATTAAAAGTTTGCATACTTTGGGGATTAATCTGTTGTTATTTGCTTTATTTGCAAAGATTTTGTCCCATTTGTGGGTTTTCTTTTAATTTCGTTAATTGTTTACTTTTTTGTGCTAAATCTATTAAGTTTAATTAGGTACCCCTTGTTTATTTATTTTTAATACTCTAAGTGGTGCATCCAAAATACACTGCTGTGATTAATGTCAAAAGGTATTCTATGTTTTATTCTAGAAATTTTATAGTATCTGGTCTAACATTTAGCTATTTTATTCACTTTGAGTTTTAAGTTGTGTATGGTGTTACAGAAGGCTCTAATTTCTATTTTTTTTGTCTTTCTTCTCATTTTAGGGCTGCATCTGCGGAATATGGAGGTTCCCAGGCTAGAGGTCTAATCAGAGCTGTTGCTGTCGACCTACACCACAGCCACAGCAATGCCAGATCCAAGCCATGTCTGCGACCTACACCACAGCTCATGGCAAGGCCAGCTCTTTAACCCACTAAGCGAGGCCAGGGGTTGAACCTGTAACCTCATGGTTCCTAGTCAGATTCATTGCTGCTGCTCCATGATGAGAACTCCTGACAATGCTCTAATTTCATTCTTTTACATGTGGCTATCCAATTTTCCCAGCATTGCTTATTGAAGGGATTGTCTTTACTCCATTGTATGTTCTTGCCTCCTTTGTCATAGATTAATTGACCATATGTGCATGGATTTATTTCTGGGCTTTCCATGCTATTCCATTTCTCTTTCTGTGCCAGTCCCATACTGTTTTGATGACATAGCTTTGTAGTATTTTCAAAAGTCAGGGAACTGATTCCTCCAGTTCCATTTATATTTTTCACGATTGCTTTGACTATTCATGTCTGACAAGTCTAATAGATTATTTTATGTGTCCTTACAAATTAAAAAAATATATAGTTCTGTGAAAAATACTATTGGTAATTTGATAGGGATTGCATTGACTCTATAGATTGCCTTGATTAGTATAGCCATTTTGACAATATTTATTCTTCTAGCCAAAAATATGCTATATCTTTCCCTCTGTGTCTGTCATCTTTGATTTCTTTAATCAACATCTTCCAGTTTTTAGAGTATAGCTCTTCTTCCTCTTTAGGCAGGTTTATTCATAGGTATTTTATTCTCCTTGGTGTGATGATAAATGGGATGGTTTCCTTAATATAATATATCTTTCTAATCTTATAAAGGCCATATGTGACAAACCCACACTAACATCATTCTGAACAGTGAAAGGCTGAAAGTATTTCTGCTAAGATCAATAACAAGATAAGAATATCCACTCTTACCACTTTTATTCAACATAGTTCTGGAAGTCCCAGTCATGGCAATTAGAGAAGAAAAAGAAATAAAATATACCCAAATTGAAAGAGAAAAGGTAAAATTGTCACTGTTTCCAGATGTTATGATACTGTACATAGAAAATCCTACATGTGCTACCAGAAAACTATTAGAGTTCATCAATGAATTCATTGAAGTTGCAGGATACAAAAGTAATACCCTTCCCATTTTTAAAAGTTGAAAAAATATGTTTATTTCACTGCATATGAATCAACACATAATTTTCTTACTCCCCTTAACTGCAAAATTACTCTAATATGCTCTAATATTACTGGAATCACTTTACACTCCCAATTCTTTCCTCATTGACATCCAACTGAACTTCCATTACCATTACTTATCAACAATGACCCTTGTGTTGCTGAATTTAAAAGACAGTTCTCAGCTCTAGGGTGGACTCATTAGGCTCACAGGTGACGTTGGATAAAGATTTGCCTAATCAATTCTCTCTGAGTCTTTCCTGCAGTTCCCCTCTCAGACCCCTCTGGATGGGGTCTATGAGAACAAAGTCTCTGTGTGGATATCTGATTTCCTCTTTGGTGCAGCCTGAAGCTCTGATCCCAGGCATGTCAGAAGGAAGGGGTGAATCATTCGTTCCCCAGCCAGACAGAGGACTCCAAAAGCAAAAACAACATCCCATCCAGTTCAAGATTTTATAGTCTTAGGAACTTCAGTATAGGATATATTTATATATCTTCTTATCTGTTAATTAGGTACTGTTTCCATTGTTACATCCACCTCTAAGCCCATAATTTCCCTGTGGAACATGGGAAAGGAAAAATATTTCCTGCTGATACTCTGTTGCCAGGAGACCAGGTTAGAAGTCAGATGGCCGCTGTTTTTACCACTTCACATGAACGTGCCTGGCTTCCCGAGATCTAACCTCTTTGCAATTTATCCTAATCTTGGGCTAATCTTTTCTTCTGTCTGCAGCAGAGGAACCTGTCTTGATTAACTTCTGTGGACCTCCAAAGTAGTTTGTTATTTAAAGGATCAACAGCTTCTAATATCCCCAGAAGACTTGGGAGACCACAGAGAGCCTGAGTGATATAAATATCCTAGATTGAACTCGAAGTTTACTCACCTGATGTGCAGCAAATGCAATTTACTGACAACCAGGTTGTGGTGAAGGAAAGCACAATGTTTCTTCGCAGGGACTCAAGCAAGGAGAATGAGCAACTAATGCTCAAAAGCCTTGAACTCCCTGTGGCTTTTGGACAAAGTTTTCTTTTTTTGCTTTTAATTTTACTGGAGTATAGATGATTAAAAATTTTGTATTATCTTTGAGTATACATCAAAGTGAATCAATTTTACATATACATATATCACTTTTCCCATATAAATTATTACAGAACATTGAGTAAACCTTCCTATGTTTTCAGTAAGTAGTTCCTAGTTAGTTATCTATTTTACATATAGTAGCATGTTTGTGTAAACCCCATCCTCCCAATTTATCCTTCCAGCTGACAGTTTTCTCTTTGGTAACCTTAAGTTTGGTTTTAAAATTTTGAGTCTGTATTTGTTTTATAAGTATGTTCCTTTGTATGATTTTATTAGATTACGCATATACGTGACAGCTTAATATGATAAACTCTTGTCCATTGGTGTGGCTGCAAATGGCATTATTTCATTCTTTTTAATGTTTGAGTAATATTCCATTGTACATATGTACCATACTTTATCCATTCATCTGTCAATGGACATTTAAGTTGTTTTCATGTCCCTTAGCTATTGTAAATAGTGCTGTGGTGAATACTGAGCTGCATTATCTTTTTGAATTATGCTTTTTTCTGTATATCAGAGAATTATGCTTTTCTCTGGATATCCCAGGAGTTGTATTGTTGGAATATATGGTGGTTTTATATTAAGTTTTGTTAAGGAACTGCCATACTGTTCTCCATAGTGTTTTCACTAGCTTACATTTCCACCAACAATATTGATGTGTTCCCTTTTCTCTATAATCTCCAGTCTTTACTGTTTGTAGACTTTTTAAACTAAATATATTTTATTTACAATGTTGTGCCGGATTCTGCTGTACAGCATAGTGACCTAGTCTTTTGTATGCATACATTCTTTTTCTCATAATATCTTCCATTATGTTCTATCTCAAGAGATTAGATATAGTTCACTGTGTTGTACAGTAGGACCTCATTGATTTTCCATTCTAAATGTAATACTTTGCATCTACCAACTCCAAACTCCCAGCCCATCACATTCCCTCCTCCCTCCCTCTTGGAAACCATAAGTCATTCTCTGTCTGTGATTCCATTTCTGTTTTATAGATATGTTCATTTGTGCCATATTTTAGATTTCACATAAAATGATAGCATATGTTATTTGTCTTTCTCTTTCTGACATCACTTCAATAGTATGGCACTCTCTATTTGCATCCATGTTGCTGCAAATGTCATTATTTCATTTTCTTTATGGCTGAGTAACATTCCACTGTATGTATATCCACATCCTCTAAATCCATTCATGTATCGGTGGACATTTAGGCTGTTTCCGTGTCTTGGCTATTGTAAATAGTTTTGCAATGAACTAGGGGTGTCTGTATCTTTCTGAATGATAGATGTGTCAGGATATATGCCCAGGGATGGAATCGCTGGATCTTATGGTACTTGTATATTTAGTTTACTGAGGAACTTCAGTATGGTTTTCCATAGTGCTTACACCAACTTCATTCCCACCAACTGTGAAAGAGTGTTCATTTTTCTGCATACCTTCTCTAGCATTTGTTATTTGTTGGCTTTTTAATGATGGTCATTCTGACTGGTGTGAGGTGGTTCTTCAGGTTAGTTTTGATTTGCATTTCTCTGATAATCAGTGTGTTGAGCATTTTTTCATGTGCTTGTTTGCAATCTGTCAATCTTCCTTGGTGAAATGTCTATTCAAGTCTTTTGCCCACTTTTGCATTGGGTTGTTGGCTTTTCTGCTGTTGAGTTGTATAAATTGTTTGTATATTTTAGAAATTAAGCCCTTGTCAGTTACATCATTTGAAACTATTTTATCCCATTCTGTAAACTGTCTTTTTGTTTTCTTATTTTAGAGATTAAGCCCTTGTCAGTTGCATCATGTGTGACTATTTTCTCCCATTCTGTAAGCTGTCTTTTTGTTTTCTTTTTGGTTTCCTTCGCTGTGCAAAACTTGTCAGTTTGATTAGGTCCCATTGGTTTATTTTGGCTTTTCTTTCTGTTGCTTTGGGAGACTGACCTGAGAAAACATTTGTAAGGTTGATGTCAGAGAAAGTTTTGCCTATGTTTGCTTCCAGGAGTTTGATGGTGTCTTCTCTTATATTCAAGTCTTTCAGCCATTGTGAGTTTATTTTTGTGCATGGTGTGAGGGTGTGTTCTAGTTTCAACGACTTGCATGTAGCTGTCCAGGTTTCCCAGCAATTCTTGCTGGATAGACTTTCTTTTTCCCATTTGATGTTCTTGCCTCATTTGTCAAAGATTAATTTATCGTAGGTGTCTGGGTTTATTTCCGGGTTCTCTATTCTCTTTCATGGGTCTGTATGTCTGTTTTGGTACCAGTACCACACTGTCATGATGACCATGGCTTTGCAATATTGCTTGAGGTCTGGGAGAGTTATGCCTCCTGCTTGGTTTTTGTCTCTCAGGATTGCTTTGGCAACTCTATGTCTTTTGTGGTTCCATATAAATTTTTGGATTGTTCGTTCTAGTTCTGTGAAAAATGTCATGGGTAATTTGATAAGGATTGCATTGACTCTGTAGATTGCTTTGGTAGTATGGCCATTTTTACAATATTAATTTTTCCAACCCAGGATCAATGGAATATCTTTCCATTTCATTACATCTTCTTTAATTTCTTTGATTAATGTTTTGTAGTTCTCACCATATCAGTCTTTCACCTCTTTGATCAGGTGTATACCAGGTATTTGATTTTGGGGGTGGGTGCAATTTTAAAGGGTATTGTGTTTTTGTATTCCTTTTCTAAAGTTTCACTGTTAGTATACAGAAATGCGACTGACTTCGGAATGTTAATCTTCTATCCTGCTACTTTGCTGAATTTATGAATCAGTTCAAGGAGTTTTGGGGTTGAGTCCTTTTTTATATATAGTATCATGTCATCTGCATACAGTGACAGTTTTATCTCTTCTCTTCCTATATGGATGCCTTTTATTTCTTTTGTTTGTCTGATTGCTGTGGCTAGGAATTCCAGAACTATGTGGAAGAGCAGTGGTGAGAGTGGGCATCCCTGTCTTGTTCCAGATTGGAGTGAGAAGGCTTTCAGTTTTTTTCCATTGAGTATTATATTTGCTGTGGGTTTCTCATAAATGTCTTTGATTATGTTAAGGAATGTTCCCTCTATACCCACTTTGGCGAGGGTCTTGATCATGTATGACTGTTGGACGTTGTCAAATGCTTTCTCTGCATCTATTGAGGTGATCATGTGGTTTTTTACTTTCCTTTTGTTAACGTGGTGTATGATGTTGATGGATTTGCATATGTTGAACCATCCTTGTGAACCTGGGATCAATCCCACCTGGTTGTGTTGTATGAGCTTTTTGGTATGTTGTTGGATTCGGTTGGCTAAGTTTTTTTTCAGGAATTTTTGCATCATATTCATCAAAGATATTGGCTGATAGTTTTCTTTTTTGGTGGTATCTTTGTCTGGTATTGGAATTAAGGTGATTGTGACATGATAGAATGTCTTTGGGAGTGTTCCTTCTTCTTCAACCTTTTGAAAAAGTTTAAGGAGGATGGGTACAAGTTCCTCTTTGAATGTTTGGTAGAATTCATCTGTGAAGCCATCTGGTCCTGACTTTTATTTATAGGAAGTGCTTTTATGACATTCGACTTCCTTTCTAGTGATCTGTCTGTTCAGTTGATCTATTTATACTTTTTTCAGTTTTGGCAGGCTCTAAGTCTCTAGAAATTTGTCCATTTCTTGGCTGTCTTCAATAGTGCTGCAATGAACATGAGGGTGCATGTGCCTTTTTCAAGGAAATTTTTGTCCCGATATATGCCCAAGAGTGGGATTGTTGTGTCATATGGTAGTTCTATGTGTAGTTTTCTAAGGTGCCTCCATACTGTTCTCCATAATGGTTGTGCCAGCTTACACTCCCATCAACAGTGCAGGAGTCTTTCTTCTTCTCCACACCCCCTCCAGCATTTTTTATTTGTGGACTTATTAATGATGGGCATTCTGACTTGTGTGAGGTGGTATCTCATGGTAGTTTTGATTTGTATTTCTCTAATAATCAGGGATGTGGAGCATTTTTTCAAGTGCTTGTTGGCCATCTGTATATCTTCCTTGGAGAAATGTCTCTTCAGGTCTTTTGCCCATTTTTCAATTGGGTTGTTGACTCTTTTGCTGTTGAGTTACATAAGTTCTTTGTATATTTTAGTTTTTAAAGATAGGACAGGGTAGACTGTTGCAGGTTGTCATAGCTTGTGGACATTCTTCAGATTGGTTGCTGGTGAGGTAATCAGGAGTCAACATCATTACCCTTCTGTTTTCAACTGGTCTGAGGGTTCTACGTGCTTATGGGCATCATTCAGTTAACCACTTTCCACCCTATGGCAGTTTTTGCATCTGCAAAACAGCTTGAAATGTATGGCTGAGAATACTATCTATAGCCCCTAAGGAGGAACTGGAAGTTCCTGACATTGTTTAATGGCTAAGCTATTATTCTTTGGTTTTGCTTGAATGTTTTCCTTTGTTTCTGCATTTTCTCACTTCTTTAATTATATTTATTCTTTGGAACCCAGGGAAGGCCTAGCAGGCTATAGCTTTTCTATAAATAAGAGGCATGTAGAGGACATGGTGGGAGTGTGGGAGAGGGGTGGAGGGGTGGGGGGAGTGTCTGTCCCCAGAATGCCATATAGGGTCTTGATTAGTTACATTATCATGAACATCTGCCCTTTCCTTCAAAGAATTGTCTAAGCTAAACAGGAGCTTCTTTGGGAGGCTATGACCCTCCTTCTTAGGGAGCCTCTTACAGCTAATGACCTTTTGAGAACAGGGGTACTAAAGGGATGCCCTTTGTCTCAAAGTGAGAGCAACTCATGCTGCAGGCCATCCTATGGAATCAGGGTGATGCTTGACTCCAGCTGAACCTACTTCTTTGTTCAACTCCTTCATCCACTTTACATCATTCTCTTTACTCTCTCTCTCCTGATAGTAGCCTCAACAATCACCAGCACCCAGTCCCCACCTATGGAACCAGACTTAATACAATCCCTTGCTTATTTTGATTATGTCACCAAAAGAGAAAAAGAAAAAAGAAAAAGAATTCAGGGTTTTCAGCTCTTTTTGGTTTTCTTTTTCTTTAAAAACATTTTATTATAGTTGATTTACAATGTTCTATCAATTTCTTCTGTACAACAAAGTGACTCAGTTACACATATACATACATTCTTTTTCTCATATTATCCTCTATCAGATTCCATAATAAGTGATTATATGTAATTCCCTATGCTATACAGCAAATGTATATCCACTCCAATTGTAATATATTTTTCCATATATCTACTCCAAATGCAATATGTTTTTCTTTAGCGACAAGATTTATAAATCCTGTACATGGCACTGCCTCCATGGTGGGAACCCAGTGGAAGCTGTGAGGACCAGCCTGCCCACCACAAAGCAGACATGGATATGGAGCTGGTCAGAACCTCTCAGCCCAGGGTTGCACCAATGCCACTGTCGAGGGCATCCAGATGCCTCCATGGAGATGTGTTTGTCAAGGGGCTCTCCGGGCATGTGGGGTCTGGTGCTTTGTGGATGACTGGGCCCCCGTAGCACATGCTGGCCATCCTCTTCAACCACAGCTTTTGGTTGCTGGGATCAAGCCCAGACAATCGACTGGAGGGCCACCCTGCAGACTCACCAGAGCAGCAGTCAGAAGATAGACACATACCTGAACTCCATTTTAGACGTCTTGGCAGGTCAGGACTGGCTCTGCTAGTATCAATGCAGTGATGGATCTAAGCCTTTCCCACGTTAGGATTATATACCCTCCTGCCTAAGGGATGTGGTTTTTTACTCTTTGATGTTCATTGGAATATTGGCATCCCATCCCTGACAAAGTGCTGCAACCAAGCAATGGGTGTTATGAGACCTGTGGCAAAAGCAACAAGGACTGGAATGAGGAGTTCCAGTATTGTCCCTCCAAGATTTGCTGAGATGTGCAGAAAACACTAGAACCAACTCAATGTATTCAGGCACTTGAAACCACAGTGGAGCTCTTGTCTGACAGTGTTATGCATTTAGCCTGTAAGTCATACCTGGACAGTCAACAAGCTGCCTGTAGGTGTTGCTGGGAAGAAAAAAACTGATCTTTATTTTTCATTTTACTCTTTTTGGCTGTGCTATGGCATGTGAAAATTCCTGGGCAACATGGTGGCTGTGGGGACAATGCTGGATGTTTAACCCACTGGGTCACAAGGGAATTTCTGAAAAAAACTGATGTTTAAAGAAACGCTGACAGGTGGAGACAGCAGAAGACTGATGAACATAAACTTTGACAAAGACCTTTTTTTTGTCTTTTTTCCTTTTCTAGGGCCACTTCCCATGGCATATGGAGGTTCCCAGGCTAGGGGTCGAATCAGAGCTGTAGCCACCGGCCTATGCCACAGACACAGCAATGCCAGATCTGAGCTGCATCTGTGACCTACACCACAGCTCACAGCAATGCCGGATCCTTAACCCACTGAGCAAGGCCAGAGATCAAACCCACAACCTCATGGTTCATAGTCAGATTCGTAACCACTGTGCCATGATGGGAACTCCTTGACAAAGATCTAATGTTTTATACAGCATAAGGCTTCATTATGTTGTGAAAGGGTTAAGAACTTATTCTGACATTAAAACTTCAAACTAAAGAAAAAAATGAAGGAGGTTTTCTTCTTGATGTTGCTGCCTTACAGGGCCTAATTGTTTTGACCAACCTCAGAAAAGGTGATGATGTTATGGGGGAATTTTTTTTTAATTAATGTGCAGTTGATCTACAACATTCCTTCAATATCTGCTGTACAGCAAGATTACCCAGATATGCAATAATTTTTTTTAAGAACAAGTTTGTGACTCAATTTTCACAAGTGTATTTAAACACACAGAAAAGAATAAGATCAAATGTAAAATTCATTGTAAAGTATGTTCAACATTATCTCATTTGGAAATAGGGGAAAATTCCACTGTTCATTTACTGTAAAAATTTAAATATAAATTTATGCCTGTAAAAAAAGAGAAATACTTGGATTATAGCAGAGCACAAATAAAACCCTTTATCATTTTATTTCTTATTTTATTTCATTTCATTTTATATTTTATTTTATTTTATTTTATTTTTTTGTTTTTTTGGGCCACACCTGCAGCATATGGAAGTTGCCAGGCTAGGGGTCAAATGGGAGATGTAAGCCAGCCTATGGGACAACCACCACAATGCCAGATTCCAGGGGCATTTTTGACCTACATCACAGCTCATGGCAACCTGGGATCATTTAACTCACTTAGTAAGCCAGGGATGGGAACCTGGGTCCTCATGAATACTTATCTGGCTGGTTATCACTGAGCCATGATGGGAACTCCCTATTATTACCTTTTTTTTTTAAGGCTGCTGCCAGGGCATATGGAAGTTCATCCTCCAGGGATTGAATCCCAGCTTCAGCTTCAACCTATGCTGTACCTGCAGCAGCACCAGACCGTTTAACCTACTTCCCTTGGCTGGGGATCAAACCTGCACCTCCAAAGCAGTCAGATTCTTAACCCACTGCACACAGCATAAACTCCAATATTATCTTGATGAAGATGGTTGAATATTATTTGGACCTACAGTACTTAGTCCTTACACAACACTACCACCTTCTGGGAAAGCTAAGAAATAAGAAATTCAAAGTACCTTCCAATTCTGGGTTTATGAAGCAGGACTGAGGTATAAAAGATCTAAATCTTTTATATGGGGATATGGGGAACTAAGGCAAATCCTACAAAGATAATAACCAGCTTCTTTCTGTATCCCCTTAAATCTAATACTATATTTTTACTGTACTAGAAAATTCAGGTCCAAAGATGCACATTATGTTCATAAGCTAAAATTTTGTAACAAGTGCATACAAATGGGAGTTAGGAACTTGTTCTTCACATTAATTCATCCCCTCCACCTACCCACCCATCATCAACCATCCATCCACCCATCATGTATCTGCTTGTTTAAGATATAACTTTTTGTGCTCTGTGATTTTATGTCAAGGTGATTAATTTTATTCAATCTCAATTTTCTCACGTTTCAAATGGGGTTAATCTTGCCAAGCCATTTACTCTTTGGGGGAAAGAAATATGTTCATGGCACTAACAAACTTTGATTTTCTTTCCTTTATCTGTTAAAAAAATACATTTTCCATGCAAACAGTTCTAGGCAATAAAATCAGATAGTTAGCATAGAGCAAGTTTGAGAATAGATAAATGCCAGGGGAGAAAAATAAAGATGCTGCTGTGTACTTAATTCATAATACTGACATATTTTGAATATAGATACCCCTTTAAATTTATGACTTCGCCATATTGCACTATATGTAATTATTTATTCAATACCCTACTGATGGACAAGACACTTAGGCTGCTTCCATTTTTACCCTGTAACAAATAAGGCTGCAACAAACATGCTTATGTGTTTTAACACTAAGATTTTGTGCAAATATTTCTATGGAGTAATTTGCTGGAACTGACTTAAAGGGTAAACACATTTGAAATTCTTATTTATTCCATCTAAATGATGCTTTAAAAAGATTTGTGAATCATAATCCTTCCAGTTCGATTGTCTCCTCTTCACCTCTTGGGTAAAGAAAGAATATCTTCCCAAGGGTCATGGAGATCATTCAACACATGATATCTGACACCGGACAGAAGGGGCCAATGGCACTTTATTAGCTATACATAGTCATAGTCCTGGGGGATGGGAGGGTACCATATCATGCAGGGTCCCATGGGCCTAAACTTAGCAACAGAGTGAAAAGCCAGGGACTGTCAGAGGCAGGCTTTGTAGCAACAAGTGGATGAAGTGCCCTCTGGTTTCCATGGGTGGATATGAGTGGTTTGTTTGAATAATTTCGCAGGCTGGCAGGACATTGAAGCCTGGCACTCAGGGATCAGCAGGAACTGTGCCAGGTTCCCATGATAAGGAGGGTTGTTTGGCTAGGGGATCATTTCCACAAGAGTAAATTGAGAAGGTGAACTTATGGTTAGACCATTTGAGGCCATCCCAGTTTTCCCCAGATGCCAAGGCAGAATGTAACAGTGGACCTTAATTTTATTTTTCTTTTTACGGCCACACCTGTGGCATGTGGAAGTTCCCAAGCGAGGAGCTGAATTGGAGCTGCAGCTGCAGGCCTATGCCACAGCCATGGTAACACTGGATCTGAGCCACATCTGCAACTACAGTGCAGTTTGTGGTAACACTGGATCCTTAACCCACAGAGCAAGGCCAGCGATCTAATCCAGAATCCTCATGGAGACTACGTTAGGTTCTTAACTTGCTGAGCCACAGTGGGAATTCCTGGACCTTAATTTTAGGCCTACACCTCCCAAACAGCACAGTCAAGTCTAAAGGATAAAAAAATGAATAATGCAAAAGCTCACCTCCCAGGCACAACCAGAATCAGTATTTCTTTTTTGTTTTGTTTTTTTAATTACTCAATAAATTTATTAAATTTGTAGTTATACAATGATCATTACAATTTAATTTTATAGCATTTCCATCCTACAACCCCAGCACATCCCCCCACCCCCAAAACAGTCTCCTTTGGAGACCATAAGTTTTTCAAAGTATGTGTTCTGCAAAGAAGTTTATTGTGTCCTTTTTTTAGATTCCACATGCCAGTGAAAGCATTTGATGTTGGTGTCTCATTGTATGGCTGACTTCGCTTAGCATGCTAATTTCTAGGTCCATCCATGTTACTAAAAATGCGGGTATTTCATTCCGCTTAATGGCTGAGTAATATTCCATTGTGTATATGTACTACCTCTTCTTTATCCACTCTTCTGTCAATAGACATTTAGGTTGTTTCAATGTCTTGGCTATTGAAAATAGTGTTGCAATGAACATTGGAGTGCATGTGTCTTTGAGAGTCATGGTTTTCTCCTCATAGATGCCCAGGAGTGATTGCTGGATCAAATGGTAATTCTATTTTTAGTTTTCTGAGGAATCTCCATACTGTTTTCCACAGCGGTTGCACCAATTTACAATCCCACCAACAGTGTAATAGGGTTCCTTTTTCTCCACACCCTCTCCAGGACTTATTGTTTGTAGACTTTTTGATGATGGCCATTCTGGCTCATGTAAGGTGGTACCTCATAGGGGCTCTGATTTGCATTTCTCTAATAATCTTTTCATGTGTTTTTTGGCCATCAGTGTATCTTCTTTGGAGAATTGTCTGTTTAGATCTTTCTGCCCATTTTTTGATGAGTTTTTTTTTCCCTTTCGTATTGCACTCCAGAAGGTATTTATAAATTTTGGAGATTAATCCCTTGTCAGTTGATTCATTTGCAAAAATTTTATCCCATTCTGTGTGTTGTCTTTTCATTTTGTTTAGGGTTTCTTTTGCAGTGCAGAAATTTTTAAGTTTAATTAAGTCCCATTTGTTTATTTTTTACTATTATTACTCTAATAGCTGAATCTGAGAAGATGTTGCTGTCATTTATGTCAGAGAGTATTTGGCCTATGTTTTCCTCTAAGAGTTTTATATTGTCTGGTCTTATATCTAGGTCTTTAATCCATTTTGAGTTTATTTTTGTGTCTGGTGTTAGAGAGGGTTCTAATTTCATTCTTTTCCGTGTGGCTGTCCAGTTTTCCCAGCACCACTTATTGAACAAGCTGTCCTTTCTCCATTGTATATTCTCACCTCATTTTTCATAGATTAGTTGGAGAATCAGTATTTGTTACCAGCTTTCCATTTATCTCTGTCTGCATATATGGAGAAAGAAGGATGGCAGGCCAGATAAACTGTAGGGAATATTTGTTATTCTTTTTGACTGGCCAACTCAATTCACCACTTTTTACGCTTCTCATTCTAAAAGTCAGATCCCACCCTTTCTTGCATCCCATGTAGCACAGGGCTAGGTTCCTGGAAGCAGATGCAACATCACTTGAATCTTAATCTAGCGGTGCATAAAGCAAGAATTTTAGGGGGCCCATGTTGAGGGTAGTAGTAGCTATACAAGATTTTGGGGGGTGTATCACTGCCAAAGGATCAGGAGTCTAACTCAGTGTCTGGATTTTGGTGTCTTTGCCTATCATATTGGAAATAACCTCGATGCAATGACAGACTCCAACTATATCACCAAGCAATCTATGCTGGAGGTCACAGAATAGAAAGGCCAACAGGCCAAATTGAAATGCTTAAATCACATGGTTTACTAAATAAACTTAAGACACAGTGAGAAAAAAGAGGAGATAGAGAGGAAATTAACACTTAGGCATGAGAGCAGACCACACTCAGGGCTAGGGTACACAATGTTTGTATGTCTTATGTCTTTCCCTCTGCCATGTTAGGCTTCCTTGCTGCTGATGGAGACATAGCTGAAGTGTGAGCAAGCGATCCCAAACAGAAGCTACCTTGGATCAATGGCTTATGCCACTCTCATAAAAGTTCAAGGAGCAAGTGAGGAATTCAAGAATTGTAAGCTCAGTCGGTTGCTTCTATGTATGACAAAGCTTTAAAAAAAAAGAAAAAGACAGGAAAAAAAAAAGAATAACAAGCTCAAAGTCCCAAGATATTTGCTCAAGTCACTTGTCACGGAACCAGAAACTTTATGTTACTTTACTAAAAGAATATCTTATTTCCTATATCCTCAGGCTGAAATAATCTAACCTCAAAGTTTTATCTTACACATAATACTTAGGCATAACTCATAACTCAGTGTTCCCAGAACAAGTATCTCCTCCTTGCCTTGGTGTTTTTGCTCACACTATACCGCTCAGTTGCAACATTTCTCACACACTGCACGAACCATTCCCCATGACTTGATATTCATCCTTTAATGAATATCAAAGCTCATCCTTTAAAGCTCTACTTTCAACCAACTATGCCAAATTTTGTGATTTATCTTCCATATCTCCTTACCATTTTTTTAAATAAATATTCTGCTAATATATCATATAGAACATTGTGTTGAGTTAATTTTATTGGAATGGACCAACTTCATCTCTCTCTATATATTGTCCCTTCAATACTCCACTTGTAGCGCCTGTGCAGGAAAGGGCTTTGTAACCTTAGCACGTGGCAATCAACTGATTGCTCTATATTATTATTTTTTGGTTGCAGCATGCAGTGGCTTGATGTGTTATCTCAGTTCTCAGACCTGGGAATGAACCTGAGCTGCAGCCGTGACAGCGTCAAGTCCTAACCACTAGACCACCGTGGAATGCCCAATATAGGTTATTTGAGAGAAATAACACACATAGTGCTTGAAATGTAAAGGATATCAGGGAACCAGTCACAGTGGTTGTTTCTGGGGAAGAAAACTTAGGGATGGAGAGAAACACCCCCATTTTTCCTACGTGCATGTATTATCTATACTACATAACAAATACATAATTTTATAAAGAAGAGTCAGGTCTTCCACTGTCTTGAGTAGATTTAAAAAAAAACTTTAAAATTATACTTGGTTTATAATGTCGTGTCAATTTCTGCAGTTAACAGCAAAATGACACAGTCATATTTACACACATACACATACATTCTTTTTCTAATGTTACCTTGCATCATGTTCTATCTCAAGTGATTAGATATAGCTCCCTGTGAATAGATTTTCACATCTTATTTTTATTGATAAATGCAAGTTGTAGAAGAAACAGAATATATAATCCTATTTTTAGAAGAAATCAGATATTCTCAACAACAAAAAAATCTTACCTATAGGAATTTTTTTTATCGGGGCGGGGGGTGGGGTGGCCAGGGGATGGATGAAGCCAAAGGAGAAAGGCAGAGGAGGGGGAAAGGAAGGGAGAGCGAAAAGTCAAACATTGAGCGTCCCAACCTGCCAGCGAGGCCCCACCCCACTCTGCCCACCGAGCCCTACTCCCAGCCTAAGTCTGGCCCTAAACTCACTCCATCAGGCCTGAGCCTAGTCGCTAACCCCACCTTCCAGGTCCAGCGTGACCCTACCCCAGAGCCTAACCCTACTCCTCTCCCGAGGAAGGAAACTAGAATTTCTCCCCCAAGCATAGGTGAAGAAGAAGTCAACCTTTCGCCGCCGCCGCAGATTTCTCCCGCCCAGACGCCAGAGTTGATAAGGACAAGGGTAATATAGAAAAGTAGAAGACAAGAACTTGAGGAGGAAGTCAGTCAAGGCAATGCCAAATTCTCAACCCACTGAGTGGGGCCAGGAATTGAACCCACATCTTTATGGATACTAGTCAAGGTAGTAACTCACTGAGCCACAACAGGAACTCTGTGTACCATATTTTAGATTTCACATATAATTGATAGCATATGGTATTTGTCTTTCTCTTTCTGACATCACTTAATATGAGAATGTCTGATTACATCCATGTTGCTGCAAATGGCATTATTTTGTTGTTTTTTATGGCTGAGTAGTATTCCATTGTGTATACATATACCACATCTTTTTTGTTGTTGTTGTTTGGAGGTAACATATATAGCTATATCACTTTGACCTTTTTTTTGAGTAAAATTTTCGTTGATTTATAGTGTTGTGTCAATTTATGCTGTACAGTAATTGTGTACACACTCTTAGTCTCATATTATCTTCCATCATGTTTGGATATAGTTCCCTGTGCTGTACAGCAGGACCTCATTGCTTATCCACTATAAATGTAAGAGTTTGCATCTATTAACCCCCAAATCCCAGTCTATCCTACTCCCTCCTCCTCCTCCTTGGCAACCACAAGTCTGTTTGCTATATCTGTGAGTCTCTTTCTATTCTGTAGATAGGTTCATGTGTGCCATATTTTAGATTCTACATATAAGTGATATTCATATGATATTTGTCTTTCTCTTTCTGACTTACTTTGCTTAGTATGAGAGTCTCTAGTTGCATCCATGTTGTTGCAAATGGCATTTTATTGTATATATATACCACATATTCTTAATCCATTCATCTGTCAGTGGACATTTAGGTTGCTTCCATGACTTGGCTATTGCATACCACTACTTTTCTCTTAAAGAAGGTAATTATTTTTTCCAATTCATTTTAGACTAGGAATCTCAACTTAAACCCAAAGTGTATCCTCATCTGTAGGATATTTTGGAGGAAATTTCACATCATGATTTGCAAATAGTAAGATTCATGGGGGATGATTCTTCATTCCCTTTCATAAGAGAGGTTGAGGAATATGTGTGTTGGAAACACACAGCAGGGCCAGGCAGACATATGAACTGGGGCGTTTCTTAAAGGATGTGAAGTGTCTGAAGTGAGCATCCATGACTCCTGAATTTGATCAACACCCCCATCCCTTAAGATTCTTCCTTTCTAGAAGGTTCCCCCAAATAAACATTTCCATCACTGAGATTCAGGCATTGATTGTGTGCAGTATGATTTACATTTCAACAATGGTCAGAAACACACTGCCTGTTAGAGATACCTCATGACAATCACGGAGAAAGCCTGGTGATGGAGCCTTGAAGAACTCAACCTGTCAGAACATGGCACACCTCTGAAAATGCCAAAAACGTGCCCCCGATGGGGAGCATCTCTGGGCAGGACATATGCTTTTCGTCATCATCCAGCCCTTGTCAGGAGCAAACTCTTGCCCAGAGAGAAGGCACCTGGAAATGCTCCTGAAGGAACTGTAACTTGGATCTGAACAAGAGATCCTATAGGAGGGAGGGCCACTCTGATTGTAAATAATGCGGGAGTGTTGTCAGGGGTCCTGCACCCCTAGGGAGGCAAGTGACAGCTCTGAGGCCTCCATGCCTTGTGGAAATAAGTGCTGGTGGCCAGGGATAGACCAAGGCCTTGTATCGCCAAAGGAGACTGAAGAGCAGTCATTCCCAGACTCAGCCTTCCTCCTGACCCAGGACTACCCCACACCCCATCTCCTTGACAATACCTAGAATCCAGCTCCTTGATGCAGTGGTTTCACATATTTTGTTTTCCACAGTGCCTGTACCAGCGGTGCTCAGTAAGCATGTGCTGAACAGATAGGCCACACTCCTAAAAGCCTTAAAGAATGATCTGTGTCAGAATTATTCTGATCAAAACACTTCTGTCAAAATGGTACACACAGGATTTTAATTTAGGAAGGTGACTGAATGATGCCAGGGAGAGGACAGTGACACTGACTTGCATTCCTTGAGAGGAGGGTGCTTGCCACACCATACAGGACCACAGGAAGAAGCATCAGGATTGATCAGTCCCCAGTTGTCTGGTACCTGGTCTGGGTCATTTAGGGCAGGGGGAATATTGGCTTGGTGTGTGAGAACTAGGTAGAGGAGGTAGATAGTTTAGACTACAGGCTGTGGATCACAGGGGAGGTGTAAACAACTACGGCCACTAATTTGGCCTTGTGATTGACAGATGCAATAGACAAGTACATAATCTAAGAAAACATAGAAGAATGTTCATATTCAAAACAAAGGCCTCCCAGTCTTTTTATAAAAACTTTTCTAGTAAAATGCCTTGTGACACCACTAAGGGCTTGTGGCCTAACCTTCAGCCACAGTGCCCTTAGAATCAGAGAGGGGTCAGGTCTGTCTCCAAGTCTCTGGCATAATCATTCCTTAGAGGACCTCGGTGGTGGCTGGTGGCCACAGTGGAGTAGGAGGAGTCACCAGGTCTGAAACAGACCCATTTCCCCCAATTCTGAGGGTGCTACCCCAGAAGATAAGGTCTCTGAGGATGAGAACAGCCTTGATACTACCTCTGTCCTGCTCAGCATCCTCTATGCCTTTCTCTAGGGGCCAGGGCTGAACCTGAGGATGCAGATCATGCCCTATGTGGGAGTCACCTTGGTCTGATTACACAGTAAGCCTTCGAGGTGATTTGCCAGGAGGGCCCAGGATTTGATATTTCTGTAAGTGAGGAGGCAGGAGGCAGGGAGGAATCTAAGGCCAACTGTGGGGAATTGGGAACATGCTAGGAGCCCAGACTTAGCTTAGTAAGAGCTACTGAACAGGCCATGGCATTTCTGTACTGAATATAAAAATCCTCAGTGTGGTGTCAGGCCCATAACACTGCTAGGGGAGGGGCTAGTGCCCAGGCTCCTGGCCCTGCCTCTCCCTGTCCAGCCTTTCTTCCTTGAGACCTTTCACCCTCATTCCCATCCTGTCTATGGCCGAGAAACCTACAGGAATGAGTGGATACTGTGACCTAAGTGCTGGGCTAGGAGTGTCCAGTTTGGTCACTGAGCTCTATCTTGGGGTCTTGCATTTCTTCTTCTGAAGAGAAAGGACCTCCTCCTACCTGCCCCTGCCCTTCAGCTGCTCTGAGGGACCTGCCACTGTTATTTCCCACTTGCCACCAAGCTCTGGAATTTTTCTTTCAATATACAAACCTGTCTCTGACTGCTCCTCCTGTCCCTGGTGCCACCACCCTGCCCAGAGCCACTGTTAGTTCTCCTGAAGTCCTGGGAACTTCTCCTGAGAGGCCCCTTCTGCCTCTGGGCATCACCCTGGATACAGATGCCAGAGGCATCCTTTAGAAATGCAAGTCATGGCAGGGGTTCCCTTGTGATGCAGCAGGTTAAGGATCCAGTGTTGTCACTGCAGTGGCTCAGGTTGCTTCAGTGGTGGGGGTTTGATCCCCATTTCTGGAATATCCACATGACATGGCCAAAAACAGAAAAACAATGTAAGTCAGGTCAAACACCTTCCCAGCAAGTGGCCAGTGATATAGGATAGAGTTCAGGTCCTTTCTCCCACAGCAGGACTCCCCCTTGGGAATAATTTACTAATGTTCCCTCATTTGCAGGGATTCACCTCTGTCTACTTCCTCTTGCTCCCAATCTGCCAGCCATCCTCTATCCCTCTTTATTCCAGCATTTCCCCCACTACCAGAGGCTGCTCACAGGAGGCTGCCCCTACCTGGGCTCCCTCTCTGTCGCAACTTGAAGTTCTGATAGTGATTAGCCTTGTATTGAAGAATTGCAAATCTGGGCGAGGTCAACAGGGCCTATCCCTCCTTTATCAGTATGCTCCCCAAAGCAAGGCCAGTCATGCTGATTCTGTCTGGGCCCTTGGTAGTTGTGTTTGGGGATCTGCATCTGCCTTCTTTTCCTCTGAATGTGGTCATTACAATGGAGAGAGAACATAGAAAGTCATCTCATTATTTATGTATTCAAGGAGAAAGGCACTTTCTAAGGATTGTGGGCTGATATATATATATATATGTATAGATGTATAGAGGTATATGTGTATATGTGTGTATATATATATATATATATATATATATATATATATATTTGTCTCAGGTCTTTCTTTTTTGTTTTTATTTTTATTTATTTATTCATTTTTATTTTTTGTTTTTTTAATGATTTTTATTTTTTCCATAATAGCTGGTTTACAGTGTTATGTCAATTTCTACTGTACAGCAAGTTTACCCAGTCACACATACATATGCAAATTCTTTTTCTCACATTATCATGCTCCATCTAAGTGACTAGATATAGTTTCCAGATTTTTTTTTATCTTTTTGCCTTTTCTTGGGCTGCTCCCATGGCATATGGAGGTTCCCAGGCTAGGAGTCTAATCGGAGCTGTAGCCACTGGCCTACGCCAGAGCCACAGCAACAGGATCTGAGCAACATCTGCCACCTACACCACAGCTCACGGCAACGCTGGATCCTTAACCCACTGAGCAAGGCCAGGGGTTGAACCCATAACCTCATTGTTCCTAGTCGGATTCTTTAAGCACTGAGCCATGATGGGAACTCCCCAGATTTATTTTTAATTGAAGTATAGTTTACAACTTTCTGTTAGTTTCTGGTGTACAACAAAGATAAAATTTTAAATACTGCAGCTATGTATAAAGTAGAAAGTGAAAAGTAGGGGTAATTCCATTCTCCAGAAATGATCACTGTTAACAGTTTAGTGTCCACATGTCCAAACATTTTTTCCCATGCTTCTGCAAATATCGTCATTATTTGTATAATACATTTGTTATTCATATTGTCTTGCAACTTGCTTTGTTTCCTTAATGATAAATCTTGGACATTTTCCCATATTGTATGTATAAATCTATTTTATATGCTTCTCAAGAGCTATATGGCACTGAATTTGGAAATGATTTATTTAACAATCCTCTCGATGAATTGATTCGAAATTTTTTTTTGTCTCAAACAAGGCAAACATCCTTATATGTGTGTCTTTGTGTTTTTGAGCATATAGCTATAGGGTTAATGCATAGAAGAGGAATTTGGTCTCAGATCTTTCGGAGGGGAGGAAAGATCAGCACCCACTCAACTATTGCAGAAGGCCAGACCTCTTTTGGGGCCTGGTTAAATTCATAAGTGTGTGGTCACTCAGTCAGGATAGGCAGCTCTTGTGCTCATCTGGCTAGGCCCAGGCCCTCATGGTGGCCCTCTTCTCCTTCAGCTCCGCCCACTCAGGACCCCACTGGGCTCCAGGAGGAGAGCACGAAGGAAGAATCCGTGGTACCTGGGGGAGTGACAACCTATCCACCGATAAGTAAGGAGTCTTTGATCTTCTTGCTTGGTCTCCTTGTCCTCATCCCCTGTCTGGGAGCTTCTTGACCCGACAGGGATGATATTCAGGCTTCTAGGCACTGAGCCTTTAGCAGTGGGTGGGAAGTGACCCCACCCCCTCATTCAGACCTTCCCCAGGCTACAACAGACTCTACTCAGCTGAGCATCAGGAGGGAAAGTAGGGCTGAGATATGAACTGTCATAATCTCTATGGTCTCCCTAGAGCAGACAGTTGTTGTTGACCAAATTGTTTTCTCTTGCCTGAAACACGTTTAGATCTGCTGGACCCTGGAGCTGGAGGGGATGGGCTTCCTGGATGGCCAATAATAGCTAAGCTCTTCCATGAAGTTGAGGTCCTTTGAAGCCACACCTCGGGATGTAGTCATCTAGGGAGGAAAGAGCAGTTGGAGAAGAGTTCTAGTTCTGAGGCTTGAGCTGAGGTCTGGAAATCCTCTGCATGAGAGTCTCACTTCCTCAGAACTGCAAGCCCCCCACCATCCTCTCGAGTATTGGTGGGGGTGGACCCTGGCTGAACCAGGAAGGGTGGCTGTGCCTTTTAGGAAACAGTCACCTTTACAGATGTGTCTGTGCTCTTCACACCAGAGAAATGCCTGTTTCTAGACTCTGCTCAGAGATGTGATGCTGGTGAACTATAGGAACCTGGCCTTTGTGCATAAGTCTGGCCCTATCACTTCCTCCACACACTCTCACTGTCACAATGGGTTCCCAGAACTGTGGTGGTTTGGGAAATTGAGAGGTGAAAAGAGAGACAGGCCCTTCACTCATGGTGCTTATGGTCAAGTGGCTTCCCACAGAAATGAAGATCTGTCTGCTGTTGGGCTTCTCAAGTGCATCCCTGAGCCAGGCCCTGGACTGGAGAGTCCCAGTGTCCTCCAGGGCCTGGTGAGGGAGCTTGTCCTTTGGCTCCTTAGTGAAAGCGCTTGACATGCCATCAGAATGTAGGCACACTCACTTTGCTATTCTCATCTACAGTTCCCCTAAAGACCTCAGTATATCGGCCCCCATTGCATGGCAGAGGCAGTCTGCTCTTAAGCTGCATCTTTTCCCATGAGCAGGAGATCAACTCTGCAAAGCCAGTAGGTTTTCTCATGTGGAGCAATTAGAAGAGCTGTGCATCATTGAGAGAAGGCTCTTCCTAGGAGCACACTTAGGTGAGCACCAGGCAGATTGGGGCCACCAGCCCTGAGTGGTAAGATGAGTGTTAGATTTGGAAACACTTCCAATGCCCTTGTTGGGGAAGGCTGTTGGTTTGAACGCCCTCCATAAATTCCACTTTCTTTCCTCTTTCCCTTCCCTTTAATATCTAATGTTTTATTCTGGCTTCATAGAAGATTTATCCTACCTCCTTTTCACGTTTAGCATTTCCATGTGTATGTTTCATCCAGTTCCTCCCCACTGTGTTGGTCCATACTAATTCTTTCAACACCAGTCCCAGTCTTTGTAGAATTCTTTCTTAGTAAATCATCTATTTCCATTCCTTGTTCCTATGATTATGTAACTCCTCACATAGCCAAACAGCTTATAATTTTCTTTTACTTTTTGATATCTTCCTCTTATTCAGTTTCTTCTCATATTTAGGATAAGTATTAAAAAAAAAAAAAAGCTTACATGTGCCTAGCTTACTTTTTCTTTTTTGGTCATCTTGATCCCACAGTTTCCTTTTCTGTGAACTTAAAATTCCCCATATCCCCTTAATTCATTCCAGAACCTAAACGTCAACTCCAGGACTCAATTTCTAACCAAGATATTTTTGTGGAGATCCCATCCATGAGCATGAAAAAGGTAAAGTACAAAGGGATTATTTTTGGTCCTCTATCTAGGAAAAGTCTGGGAATGCTGTAGGTTAGAAACACAATACAAGAGCCCAGAGAGAGATTTAAAGCACGTGGTTCTTACCTGGGAGAAAGAAGTTTTTTGGGAGAGAGTCTACGAATGTCGTGAATTGGGGAAAATCTCTAAGCATAGATAAGACATATCTTGACAGAGTTCCCACAACTAACATTTTTGTAAATATACCACAGATATAGAGCATTTTAAATTATTTAGCCTTGTGGTGCAGCATGTTAAGGATCCGGTGTTATCACTGCAGTAGCTCAGTTTGCTGCTGTGGTATGTGTTCAATCCCTAGCCTGGGAACTTTCTTATGCTGTGAGTGCAGAAAAAAAATTATTCTTAATATGAAATGAGTACCTAAAATAACAACATATGTTGGGAAAGGATAAATAAATATTAAATGTTCTAATTAATCCATATATTTTCCAGGAAGTGGAAAAGTACCATTCTGTATAATATTTTAGTAGATGAAAGAAGCCTGTTGAAATATTTGAGGTAAGCACTTCTGTAGTAGTAAAATAATGCATAATTAACAAGTTAATAATGAAAAATATAAAAATAATGAATCTAAGAAATGAAAAAAATTAAAAACATAATTTAGCCTTAAACAATTCAGAAAAAAAGCCTACATCTAAGAAGCCCCATGAAAATAATGGAAATGATGGCTCTTTGTGGCAGAGCATCCTCTTGAAGGAACTCAGGGTAGATAGAGTAGTATGGACACACTAAAATGGTAAAATCTTCAGGTATAGGAATGTCTCTGTTATACACACACTTCACTTGGAGGAAAATACCTGTGAATGCAATAAAGCCTCTGGTCTTCCCACTTTCCTCAGTTGACAGGAGCTACTTCTGACTAGAGAGAAACTCTCTGAATACAGTGAACTGAGGATACCCTGTAACAGCACCAGCCACTATTTCAGTACCAGAAAATTCCTGCTGGAAGGGAGCCCTTTGAATGCCAAGAGAGTGGAAAACCCTTCTTCCAGACTGCTCACCTAAATGTGCCTTAGAAAATCTTCAGCATGCAACAAATGTGAAAAATCATTCAGACACAGCTCTGACCTCCTCAGGCATGAGAAGACTCACTGCAGATAAGTGCTTCGAGTATCAGGAATATAGACAGGCCTTCAAGTATTCCTCAAATCTGCAGTGGCATGTGAGGACTCACACTGGTGAGAAACTCTGAGTGTGGCCAGTGTGGGAAAACCTTCATGAGGAACTTTAGCTTGATCTTGCACCAGACAAACCACATGGGTGAGAAGCCCTATGAGCACAAGGACTGTGGGAAGGCTTTCAACCAGCCCTCCTCTCTGAGGAGCCACTTGAGAAATCACACAGGAGAGGATCCCTTTGAGTACAGCCAGTGTGGGAAAGTCTTCAGGGAACATTCATCTCTGAAGACACCCCTCCAGACCCACACCAGAGAGAAACCGTACACTTGTAACCAGTGTTGGAAATCCTTCTGGACGAGCACTCACCTGAATGTACATAAGATGATCCACATGGGGGAGAAACTTTATGAGTGTGCCACCTGAGAGCAGGTTTTGAGCCATCTCTCATCCTTCAAGAGCCACATGCAGACCCACACAGGAGAGAAGCCCTACACATGTCAGGAGTGCAGGCAGGGCTTTAGTGAGCCATCATTCCTCAGGAAACATGCAAGAACCCACAGTGGTAAGAAGCCCTACACATGTCAGGAGTGTGGGCGAGCCTTTGGCCACTTCTCACACTTTATCATTCGTGTGAGAACACACACTGTGGGGAGACCCTACAAATGTAATCAGTGTGAGAAAGCCTTCAGGCATAGCTCTTCACTTGCTGTGCATAAGAGGATTCATGAAGGGAGAGAAAACATTCAGACGGACTGGTGGCCTGCCTTTGTCAGTGTCTCTGCCATGTGGTCCGCACCCCTTGTTTATTAACTTTGATTTGTAAAAACAAACATCCAGGGTTGCAATCACCTCTTGTAGTACATGTTTCAACATTGTATGTTTCAATGTGTAATATTTTCATTTCAGTTTAATTTTAAACATTGTATTAGTTTCCATGATGATATATTCTCTGATTCATGAGTTAAATTAAATTAGATTTTTCTTTTATTTTCTTTTTTGGCTGCATTTGTGGCATGTGGATGTTTCCAGGTCAAAGACTGAACCTGTGCTGCAGTTTCAACCTGCACCACAGCAGTGGCAATGCTGGATCCTTAACCCATTGGGCACAGGGGAACTTCTGGAATTAGATTTTTAAATAACAGTACATGGGTATGTCTTTATAGAGGTATAATTATAGTGAAATGCATAAATCAAGTGTACAGTTGGATGGGTTTGAGAGATGTATACATATATGTAATCAACCCTCCATTTGTGATATAGTCTCTTCCTGTCATTCTGGAAAGATCTTGCATGTATATAAGTGGGTTTTTTTATGTTGCCTTTTTTGTCATTCATTTCTAACTTAATTACACTGTGGGCAGAGGGTGTATTATTTATGTTGTTGAATATTGAATATTTGTCGAGATTTGGTTTTAGGTCTAGTGTGGCATGTCTTGCTAGATGTGTAACAAAATTGCTCTTTCTCACTCATAAAAGCACCTAGGTTTTTTGTTCAGATTGAGAATGTGCACCATTGAAACACCTCTATATTCCTGGCCTTTTTGACACCAGAGGAGGCTACATTCCCCAGTCCTGGCCAGTATGAGATGTCACTGGGTGTGAACCCTGGGAGAAATTTTGCAAAGGAATGGTTTCATTTATCCAGATCCTTCTCTTTCTTCCTTTTGTACAAGCAGACACCATGTCCAGTGATAAAAGAGCCATCCTGTGGCCACAAAGGCGAAAGCCACAGGCTAAAAAGAGTGCAACTAGAAGTCAAAATCACCCTTGTCCCTCACTTGGTATCCTTGTATGGCTGTGCCAGACCTGGAATCTATTTCTGGACATCTTCTTACATGAAAACAATACATGTACATGACTTACTAGTACATGATATTGTCTTTTTTTTGAAAGGATTAAGGGGGAGAGCATAGATGGTTTTATTAGTGCTGAATGTGATCTCTAACTAATGCACTTAGTATATGGTCAGTATTTACAAATGGTTCACGGATGGTTGAAATCAATGTATTGTATTCTACATATATCCACTAGGTGGAGCATATTGTTTGTGTTCTCACATGGCCAAAAGGAAGCAAGAGACCTCTCTGGAGTCTCTTTATAAGGGCACTGAACCCATTTGTGAGGGTTCCACCCCCAAGACCTAATAACCTCCCAAAGCCCCCACCCCCTAATACCATTACCTTGGAGGTAAGGCTTAAGGATATGAATTTTGGAAAACACAGACATTCAGTCTTTAGTTACTGATCTATCATTTACTGAGAAAGCTAATTTAAGTTCCACCATAAATATAGATTGCTGAAAATATCTTGTAATTCCATAAATTTTAAATTTCATACATTTTGAAACAAGGGAATTAAATGAAAATATATTTTCCCAGAGTTATTTGGTGATTTTTTCTTCTTTCTTTATAATAATTTTTAAAATTTATTTTATGTTATTTTATTTTCCTGCTGTACAGCATGACGATCAAGTTACTCTTACATGTACACATTTTTCCCCCACCCTTTGTTCTGTTGCAGCATGAGTATCTAGACATAGTTCTCAATGCTACTCAGAAGGATCTCCTTGTAAATTTATTCTAAGTTGTATCTGATAACCCCACACTCCCAATCCCTCCCACTCCCTCCCTCTCCCATCAGGCAGCCACAAGTCTTTTCTCCAAGTCCATGATTTTCTTTTATGTGGAGATGTTCATTTGTGCTGGATATTAGATTCCAGGTATAAGTGATATCATATGGTATTTGTCTTTGTCTTTCTGGCTCATTTCACTCAGTCGGAGAGTCTCTAGTTCCATCCATGTTGCTGCAAATGGCATTATGTCATTTTTTATGGCTGAGTAGTATTCCATTGTGTATACATCCCACTTCTTCCTAATCCAATCATCTCTTGATGGACATCTGGGTTGTTTCCATGTCCTGGCTATTGTGAATAGTGCTGCAATGAACATGCGGGTGCACGTGTCTCTTTTAAGGAAAGTCTTGACCGGATATATGCCCAAGAGTGAGATTGTGGGGTCATATGGAAGTTCTAAGTATAGATTTCTAAGGTATCTCCAAACAGTTCTCCGTAGTGGCTATACCAGTTTACATTGCCACCAAGAGTGCAGGAGGCTTCCCTTTTCTCCACACCCCTCCAGCACTTGTTATTTGTGGACTTATGAATGATGGCCATTCTGACTGGTGTGAGGTGGTATCTCATGGTAGTTCTGATTTGCATTTCTCTTCTGATCAGCGATGTTGAGCATTTTTTCTTGCTGGCCATCTGTATATCTTCCTTGGAGAACAGTCTGTTCAGGTATTTTGCCCATTTTTCCATTGATTGATTGGCTGTTTTGCTGTTGAGTTGTATAAGTTGCTTATATATTCTAGAGATTAAGCCGTTGTCAGTTGCATCGTTTGAAACTATTTTCTCCCATTCTGTAAGTTGTCTTTTTGTTTTCTTTTGGGTTTCCTTTGCTGTGCAAAAGCTTTTCAGTTTGATTAGGTCCCATGGGTTTAATTTTGCTCTTATTTCTATTGCTTTGGGAGACTGACCTGAGAAAATATTCATGATATAGATGTCAGAGAGTGTTTTGCCTATGTTCTCTTCCAGGAGTTTGATGGTGTGCTGTCTTATATTGAAGTCTTTCAGCCATTTGGAGTTTATTTTTGTGCATGGTGTGAGGGTGTGTTCTAGGTTCATTGCTTTGCATGCAGCTGTCCAGGTTTCCCGGCAATGCTTGCTGAATAGACTTTCTTTTTCCCACTTTAGGTTCTTGCCTCCCTTGTCAAAGATTAATTGACCCTAGGTGTCAGGGTTTATGTCTGGGTTCTCTATTCTGTTCCATTGATCTGTCTGTCTGTTTTGATACCAGTACCACACTGTTTTGATGACCGTGCCTTTGTAATATTTCTCAAAGTCTGGGAGAGTTATGCCTCCTGCTTGGTTTTTGTTTTTCAGAATTGCTTTGGCGATTCTGGGTCTTTTGTGGTTCCATAGAAATGTTTGGATTGTTTGTTGTAGTTCTGTGAAAAATGTCCTGGGTAATTGGATAGGGATTGCATTGAATCTGTAGATTGCTTTGGGTAGTATGGCCATTTTCACAATATTAATTTTCCCAATCCAGGAACATGGAATATCTTCTTTACTTTCCTTGGTTATGTTTTATAGCTTTCAGCATGTAAGACTTTCACTGCTTTGTCAGGTATATTCTTAGGTATTTAATTCTTGGGGGTGTGACTTAAAAGATATTGCATTTTTGTATTCCTTTTCTAATATTTCATTGCTGGTATACAGAAATGCGACTGACTTCTGATCGTTAATCTTATATCCTGCTACATTGCTGAATTTATTAATCAGTTCAAGTAGTTTTGGGGTTGAGTCCTTAGGGTTTTCTAGGTATAGTACCAAGTCGTCTGCATACGACTCGTCAGTTTTATCTCTTCTTTTCCTATATGGATGCCTTTTATTGCTTTTGTTTGTCTAATTGCTGTGGCAAGGACTTCCAAAACTATGTTGAAGAGCAATGGTGAGAGCGGGCATCCCTGTCTTGTTCCTGATTTGAGTGAGAAGGCTTCTGGTTTTTCCACGTTGAGTATTATATTTGCTGTGGTTTATCATAAATGGCTTTGATTATATTCAGGAATGTTCCCTCTATACCCACTTTGGTGAGGGTCTTGATCATGAATGGATGTTGGACATTGTCAAATGCTTTTTCTGCATCTATTGAGATGATCATATGATTTTCAACTTTTCTTTTGTTAATGTGGTGGATGACGTTGATTGATTTGCGTATGTTGAACCATCCTTGTGAACCTGGGATGAAACCTACCTTGTCATGGTGTATGATCTTTTTGATATTTTGTTGGATTCGGTTGGCTAAGATTTTGTTGAGAATATTTCCATCTATATTCATCAAAGATATTGGCTGATAGTTTTCTTTTTTGGTGGTATCTCTGTCTGGTTTTGGAATTAGGGTGATGTGGCATCATAGAATGTCTTTGTGAGTATTCCCTCTTCTTCAACTTTTTGAAAAAGTTTAAGGAGGATGGGCACCAGATCCTCTTTATATGTTTGATAGAATTCACCTGTGAAGCCATCTGGTCCTGGACTTTTATTTGTAGGGAGTGTTCTTATGACTTCTTCAATTTCATTTCTAGTGATCAGTCTGTTCAGTTGGTCTGTTTCTTCTTGATTCAGTTTTGGCAGGTTCTAAGCTTTTAGAAAATTGTCCATTTCATCCAGACTGTCAAATTTGTTGGCATATGGTTGTTCATAGTATTCTCTTATGTTTTTTTGTATTTCTGCAGTATCCATTGTGATTTCTCCTTTTTCATTTCTAATTTTGTTTATTTGGGTTCTTTCTTTTTAGTGAGTCTGGCCAGGGTTTTGTCAATTTTGTTTACCTTTTCAAAGAACCAGCTCTTGGTTTTATTAATTTTCTTTATTGTTTTTTGCATCTCTATTTTATTGATTTCTTCTTTGATCTTTATAATTTTCTTCCTTCTGCTGATTTTAGGTCTTGTTTGTTCTTCTTTTTGTAGTTTGGTTAGGTGGAGGGTTAAGTTGTCAATTTGGGATCTTTCTTCTTTTTTTGAGAAAGGCCTGTATTGCAATAAATTTCCCTCTGAGCACTGCTTTTGCAGCATCCCATAGATTTTGAGAGGTTGTGTCTTCATTATCATTTGTTTAAAGGAAAATTTTTTGACATTTTATACTTACAGCAAAATTTTCCTTGTATTCATGTAGTGACCAACATCTTTTCCCTAGCAGTGAATGTTCAACCCTTCCTCATCATAATAGCAAATGATTATTTAGAGCTTACCATTACTAAGTAGTAGCTATTACCCTAAGCTTTGCATCTTTTAAGTTATTTAGTCTTCATCATTACACTTTGATGGAACTAATATTTTTATCCCCAATTCACAGATGAGGAAACTGAGGCCCAGCAAGTTGAGGTTAGGTAACTGAGGTCATGGAGGTATTAAGAGACATAGTCAGGCTCCAAGATCCATGCTCTCTACAGAGCTTCTCCCCATGGGGCAGTTTTCCACTTTTACCTGTACTACCAGTGTTCTATTTTTATGTTTTTAAGTTCTTTGAGGTATAGCTTATGTCAAAGTTCATAAGTCTTAGCATACACATTAATGAATTTTATATATGTCTCTACCACCCTTATCAAGATATAAAATATTTTTATTTCCCCATAAGTTTCTTCTGGGCCCTGTACCAGTCAATAAGCACCATTCTCCAGAGGTAAGCATATTCTGACATCTATCACCATAGTTTTGTTTTTCCTGTTCAGAGAAACAGAGCTGCACAGTATGCCTCTTGTGTTTGGTGCCTTCACTTAATACAGTGTCCAGGAAATTTATCTTTGTCACATTATCAGTAGTTTATTCTCTTTTAAAATTGCTACGTAATATTCCATAGCAATTGTCTGAATATACTACAATTTAAAAATTCCTTTCTGTTTATGGACATTTGGGTTATTTACAGGTTTTACTGTTATAAATAAAGCTGCTATGAATGTTCTTGTGCAAATCTAATTGTAAAGAAATGTTCTCATTTCTCTTGGGTATAAAACCTAAAAGTAGAACTGTCAGGTCATTGAGTAGGCATATCTTTTTCTTGATTATATTACCAAACAGTTTTCCAAAGTGGTTGAAACAGTTTTTACTTCCATCATCAATGAAGGAATTTCATTTGTATCACATCCTTGACAACACATGCCACTGTAAAGTTAATTTTAGCTGTATTAATGGGTAAGTGGTTTCTTGAGTTTTAACTTGCTTTTTTAGGAGGTGAATAATGATGTCATAGATTGCTGCCACAATAATTTTGTCTATCCCTGTATATACATTTCTTTTCAATATGACTTTGATGTTCTTCTAATCAAGAGGTGGAGTTTATTTCTCTACCCCCTGAAGATGAGCTTGGTCACATGACACTCTTTGGCCAATGGAATGTTATCAAACATGATAGAAAAAGAGGTTTGAAAAATACAATGATGTTTGCCCTCTTTTAGTTGTGATTAGGCTCCTGAGAGCAGGGAAGAAGCCTGTACCAGCTTCCTCTAGAGTGAGAGATGGTATGGAGAGAGAGGCTTTTGCTGATAGTCAGCACCAATTCTTAGACACAAGTGAGGCGCTCTTAGACCATCTGACCCCAGATAGACCACCAAGTGACTGATGCTGCCTGAATTACCTTGGGCATTAGAACTGTCCATCTGAGTTCAGCTCAGGTTTCTAATTCACTGAATTATGAGCACATATGGTGGTTAGGTAGCAATAGACAACTGACATAGAAGTTAGTATCAGAAATAGGATGCTACTGTAACAAAAATTTTAAATGTGGCACTTGAATTTAGAACTTTGCAACAAGAAAGCAGCTGAAAAGGGGTGAATAAACTTAAGGACTAGAAATGTGAGAAAACTGCCACTAGAAGTTAGAAAAAAATATGTGGTTATGTGTTAGGGAAACCTCTGGCAAAAATGTTGTCTCAGAAGCTTAGAAGACAGAATGTGTACTTAGTGATGTCATGGATCTGACTGAGGAAGGAGACTTTTTCTTGTCTCTAGTCCTACTCAAAGTATTTCTCATGAGCATCTGTTGGCCCAAGAAGAGCCTGAGACTAGGTGAGAACTCCCCTTGTGTCCAAGCCTCCAAGATTCCCTATTTTACTGGCCCACATTTGGTCTTTAGCAAGTGGTTAAAAACTTTAATAGAAATCCTACTCTCTTGTTTAGTGGCACTGTCTTCATCCTGTGCTCTGGATGAGCCAGTGATCCTGTCCATCTCTCTTGCCCTAGATTTCTGGCAAGTTGGTTGCCTGTGACCCAAGTTCTCTGATGTGTTCAAGAAAATTATGGGAGTTCCTGTCGTGGCGCAGTGGTTAATGAATCTGACTAGGAACCATAAGGTTGCAGGTTCGGTCCCTGCCCTTGGTTAACGATCCGGCGTTGCCATGAGCTGTTGTGTAGGTTGCGGACGTGGCTCGGATCCCGTGTTGCTGTGGCTCTGGTGTAGGCCGGTGGCTACCGCTCCAATTAGACCCCTAGCCTGGGAATCTCCATATGCCGCAAGAGTGGCCAAAGAAATAGCAAAAAAAAAAAAAGACAAAAAAAAGAGAAAATTATGTTGTTGTCAATTATTCATACTTTTCTAGTACCTATAATAGCAGCATTGGATACCAGGTTTCTACACTGAAGATGGAAGCCAGAAATGGGGTTCTTTTTTCTTAAATCACACCACCTTTGGGAATTGTTTATTGCCCTTTATCTTCGTCTTTCTTATGAGTTCTTTGAGATCAGAGACCACATGAAGCCTGTTCAGTGTGACTTCCTTTAAACCTAGCACTGTGCTGAACAGAAAACAAGTTTTCAACTTGCTTATTAAGTCTATATGAATTCGTATTGGGGCAAAGGTTTCTCCTCAGTAGTTCCTACTCTGAAGAGAGCACAATACCTGGAATTAATGGAGAATTTAAGAAGACAGTTCCTAGGCATCTGGGTTAGCTTGAGGCTATACTTCTAGACTCTGGACAGGACAAAAAGATTATGTATATGAAGATAAAAGACTACCTTAAAAGACCAATCTCCTGTCAAAACTTTGAAGACCACGTTGTTCAAAAGGTTGTGCTTCTGGAATATGAACTAGAGAGTAGGTGAACATACTGGAAGTGTAGACACTAGCTGGTAGACAAGGTGAACAGGATTTTAGGTAATGTTTGAGGTCTCTTTTTGCCATTTTTTAAAAATGAAAGTGCAAAATTTTGCTGATCAGAAAGATCCATTGGTTGATTCATGTCATCAGACTAAATTAAGCCATCTAAAAGCCATCTTCATTAGATAAACATGCGATCTGGTCTGGTTCTCTGAAGTGGATGGCAGAGGGGAGATGAGGTGAGAGGACTGCAAGCAGAAAATGTGTTCATCATAGGAATTTTATACCAGTTCTATGCAGTGTCAACCTTGGGGTCCAGCCTTGGATTTGGAGTTCTGTGTTTCCTACTGTCCTTCACTGGAAGAAGGTGGGTTGTAGGGTCAGTCTGCCCAAGGCTTTGTCTCCAGGTAGCTCAGAGTCTGTTAGTCACCTGACCACTTCAAATTTACATTTTTTGGTCCCTTTGCACTTTGACTCCTACTGCTCCCAAAACATCAGATGCTGGGACTATAGGATGGCCATCAAGCATGGTCAGACCCCAAGAATCCCAATCCATGTCTACCCAAGATCCATTCTCTGGACTCCTAAATTCTGGGATTAACAAATTCCAATGCAAGAATTGCAGCATCTATGGACTTCAGTTCTGGGTTCAGACATGGGGATTTCTGGCTTGGGGTCTCCAGCAATATATGGTTTCCAGTTTGGAGACTCCAGCAATTTCACGACTTCTCATAACTGGACAAGTCCAGGCTGTGTTTCTCCTGCATCTGCTGTTTGACAACCATAATCAGTGAATGGAGGATACGGGTAATGCTCTCATGACCACCCCAATGTTGGCAGCTTAAGGGAGAAGCCATTCTTTGGCATTTGGATGCTGCTTGTTTGATTTCTGTGTAGGGATAGACTTGATCAGGGAGTTTCTGAAGTGCAGAGGTAGATAACGACTAGAATCTCATTTGCCAGACCAGAGCAGTCTGGGGCTTGTGCTGACCTCCAATTTACCCCTCTCAGACATGCACATTTCCCACAGATTCTAGAAGGCAAAACATCCTTTCCCTAAGATTATTTCATGGATCTCTACTGCTCTGAAGTTAATGTTCAAATTCCCTAACCTTTCTCTGAAGTATCGTGTTCTTATGGTGCCAGTTACTTATTTAGAAGAAAGTCCATCTCTGAGCTGCTGTGTCCTGTATCCTTCAGCACACAGTGCCTATTGCCTATCCATCCCTCTGGTTTTATCTTACAAATAATACCATAAAGCTCGTATATGATGACATCCTCTGTGTGTTGCCAGGGTACTGAGCTAGATTATCTACTCAAGTTATTATTACCTCTAATCAAGTTATTATTTTTCTTTGCATCGACTGTAGTTATACTAATTAAACAAGAGAGAAATTTAGTAGAAAGGATTTGCCAGGAAAAATCTCATAATCTGATTCTTTGTCCTGCCAGTCACTAGTCACACACGTTTCTTCATTGAATGACAAGTAAATTAATGCTCATTTTAAAGAGTTGTAGGAATCCTTTAGTGAGCACTTCAGGACACTGCCTTTTGTGTTAGTGTGTGGCATAATCACACCTTTGTTCCCTTCTTATTAGGAAACCTGAACCACCATCATGTAGGCTCACTCTGCTGTTACTGGCAATGCAAGCATAAAAAGCAGAAGGGTGGGTCTGATAATAAAACATCCATGCTAAATATTTCCTGTCAGTTTATCTGGGGAGCCCACACATTCAAATTCTCATGTGGTTTATCCGAATAGGAAATATATTTTACTTAAAATCAAAAGCGAAAACTTCCACAGCTGAACTTTACTGCCTCTTCACCGTGAGGAGCAGCTATTTACCATTTATCCCAGGAAAGTAGAATTGTAACCATGTGTATTGTCTGTTTCCAACTACTTGAGAATGTTTACAAACAGGAAAAAATAACCAATCGTGAGAGAAGTCAGAATAGTGCCTACCATGGGAAATTATCAGCTGGGAAGCTATAGAGGGAGCTTTCTGGGGGACTTTTCTGTCTTTATTGCTAGGTTACATTGATTTACACACATGTACAAATTCATTGAGCTGGGAGATGGTGCCAGCTCATTTGTGAGGGAGGATTTCTGCTCACTCTGCTGAATCAATGTTAATCTCTTCCAGAAACACCCTCAAGGACATAAAAAGAAATAATATTTTATCAGTTTTCGAGGCATTCCTTTGCCCAGTTGACACATAAAATTATGCAAGTAAAAGAAAATAAGTTAAATGTATATGGATAAAACTAACTAGCCAATGGAAGGATGTGGTAAAGTGTAAATTTTTGTTGTTTAAGCCCCCTGACCTGTACACTTTGTGATGGAAACCATAGTGGACAAAGACACTATCTTTGACCTGTCCATCCATGATGTATATATAACCATGCTTCTTCAACCCCAATCACAAGGGTTTTATTCTAGTCATCTTTTTTTAATTTTTAAAAATATTTATTTTTGTTATTATTATTATTATTATTATTTTTGTCTTTTTGCCTTTTCTAGGTCCGCTCCTGCAGCATATAAACGTTCCCAGGCTGGGGGTCTAATCAGAGCTGTAGCCTCCGGCCTACACCAGAGCTACAGAAACGAGGGCTCCAAGCCGCATCTGCAGCCTACACCACAGCTCATGGCAACACTGGATCCTTAACCCACTGAGCAAGGCCAGGGATCGAATCCGCAACCTCATGGTTCCTGGTCAGATTTGTTAACCACTGAGCCACTACAGGAACTCCTGTTATTATTATTTTTAATACATATTTCCCCAATATAATTTTTTCACTACAGTACAGCATGGTTACCCAGTTACACATACATGTACGCATTCTATTTTTGCACATTATCATGATCCATCATAAGTGACTAAACATAGTTCCCAGTGCTACACAGCAGGATCTCATTGTTAATTCATTCCAAAAGCAATTAGTTTACATCTATTAACCCCAAGCTCCCCAACTACCCCACTCCCTCCCACTCCCCCTTGACAACCACAAGTCTATTTTCCAATTCTGTGATTTTCTTTTCTGTGGAAATGTAACTTTGTGCCTCATATTAGATTCCAGATATAAGTGATATCATACTGTATTTGTCTTTCTCTTTCTTACTTACTTCACTCAGGATGAGAGTGTCTAGTTCCATCCATGTTGCTGCAAATGGCATTATTTTGTTCTTCTTTATGGCTGAGTAGTATTCCTTTGTGTATATATACCACATCTTCCTAATCCAATCTTCTGTCAATGGACATTTGGGTTGTTTCCATGTCTCACCTATTGTGAATAGTGCTGCAATGAACATGCAGGTGCATGTGTCTTTTATAAGGAATGATTTGTCCAGATATATGCCCAAGAGTGGGATTTCTGGGTCATATGGTAGCTATGTATAGTTTTCTAAGGTATCTCCATACTGTTCTCCATAATGGTTGTACAAGCTTACATTCCCACCAACAGTGCAGAAGAGTTCCCTTTTCTCCACACCCCCACAAGCATTTGTTACTTGTGGACTTATTAATGATGGCAGTTCTGACAAGTGTCAAGTGATATCTTGTGGTAGTTTTGATTGATTTTCTCTAATAATCAGTGATGTTGAGCATTTTTTCATGTGCTTGTTGGCCATCTGTACATCTTCCTTGGAAAAATGTCTCTTCAGTTCTTTTACCCATTTTTCAATTGGGTTGTTGGCTCTTTTGCTGTTGAGTTGTATAAATTGTTTGTGTATTTTAGAGATTAGGCCCTTGTCACTTGCATCACTGAAACTATTTTCCCCCATTCTGTAAATTGTCTTTTTGCTTTCCTTTTGGTTTGCTTTGCTATGCAAAAGCTTGTCAGTTTGATTAGGTCCCACTGGTTTATTTTTGCTTTTATTTCTGCTGCTTTGGGAGACTGACACTGAGAAAACTTTTGTAAGGTTGATGTCAGAGAATGCTTTGCCTATATTCTCTTCCAGGAGTTTGATGGTGTCTTGTCTTACATTGAAATCTTTCAGCCATTTTGAGTTTATTTTCATGCATGGTGTGAGTATGTGTTCTAGTTTCATTGATTTGCGTGCAGATGTCCAGGTTTCCCAGCAAGAGCTGCTAAGAAGACTTGTCTTTTTCCCATTTTATGTTCTTGCCTTCTTTGTCAAGTATTAATTGACCATAGGTGCCTGGGTTTATTTCTGGTTTCTCTGTTCTGTCCCATTGGTCTGTATGTCTGTTTTGGTACCAGTACCACAGTGTCTTGATGACTGTGGCTTTGTAATATTGCCTGAACTCTGGGAGAGTTATGCCTCCTGCTTGGTTTTTTTCTTCAGAATTACTATGGCAATTCTGGGTCTTTTGTGGTTCCATATAAATTTTTGGATTGTTTCTTCTAGTTCTGTGAAAAATGTCACATTTGATAGAGATTGCATTGAATCTGTAGATTGCTTTGGGTAGTATAGCCATTTAATCTGTAGGAATTGCGTTGAATCTGTAGATTACATTGGGTAGTATATGCATTTTTACCATATTAATTTTTCTGACCCAGAAGCATGGAATACCTTGCATTCTTTACATCTTCATTAATTTCCTTGATTAATATTTTATAGTTCTCAGCATATGAGTCCTTTAACTCATTGGTCGGGTATATTCCCAGGTATTTGATTTTGCGGGGTGCAATTTTAAAGGGTATTGTGTTTTTGTATTCCTTTTCTAAAGTTTCATTGTTAGTATACAGAAATGTGACTGACTTCTGAATGTTAATCTTCTATCCTGCTACTTTGCTGAATTTTCTGATCAGTTCAAGTAGCTTTTGTGTTGAATCCTTAGGGTATTTTATATATAGTATCATGTCATCTGCATACAGTGACAGTTTTACCTCTTCTCTTCCTATATGGATGCCTTTTATTTCTTTTGTTTGTCTGATTGCTGTGGCTAGGACTTCCAATACTATGTTGAATAACAGTGGTGAGAGTGGGCATCCCTGTCTTGTTCCAGATTTTAGTGGGAAGGCTTTCAGTCTTTCTCCATTATTATATTGTCTGTGGGTTTGTCATAAATGGCTTTGATTATGTTAAGGAATGTTCCCTCATTTGGTGAGAGTTTTTATCATGAATGGATGTTGGACTTTGTCAATGCTTTCTCTGCATCTATAGAGATGATCATGTGGTTTTTGACTTTTCTTTTGTTAATGTGGTGTATGACGTTGATTGATTCATGTGTGTTGAACCATCCTTGTGCATCTGGGATGAATCACTCCTAATCGTGGTGTATGATCTTTTTTACATATCTTTGTATTTGGTTGGCTAAAATTTTGTTGAGAATTTTTGCATCATATTCATCAAATATATTGGCTGATAGTTTTATTTTTTGATTGCATCTTTGTCTGGTTTTGGAATTAGGCTGATGGTGGCATCATAGAATGTCTTTGGGAGTGTTACTTCTTCTTTAACTTTTTGGAAATGTTTAAGGAGGATGGGTATGAGTTCCTCTTTGAATGTTTGGTAGAATTCACCTGTAACGCCATCTGGTCCTGGACTTTTATTTTCAGGGAGTGATTTTTAGGACAGATTCAATTTCATTTCTAGTGATTAGTCTTTTCAGTTGATCTATTTCTTCTTGATTTAGTTTTGGCAGGCTGTAAGACTTTAGAAAGTTGCCCATTTCTTCTAGTTTGTCAATTTTTTTTTGGCATACAATTGTTCATAGTGTTCTCTCATGGTTTTTTATATTTCTGTAGTATCTGTTGTGACTTCTCCTTTTTTCATTTCTGATTTTGTTTATTTGGGTTTTTTCTCTCCTCTTCTTGGTGACTCTAGCTAAAGGCTGGTCAATTTTGTTTACCTTTTCAGAGAAACAGCTCTTAGTTTTATAGATTTTTTTCTATTGTTTTTTTGAATTTCTATTTTATTGATTTCTTCTTTGATCTTTATGATTTCCTTCATTTTGCTGATTTTAGATTTTGTTTGTTCCTCTTTTCCTAATTCATTCAGGTGGTAGGTTAAGACGTCAATTTGATATTTTTCTTTTTTGAGGAAGGCCTGTATTGCTATGAACTTCCCTCTGAGCACTGCTTTTGTGGCATCTATACATTTTGAGAGGTTGTGTCTTCATTATCATTTGTCCTGTGGTATTTTTTAATTTCCTTCTTGATTTCCTCATTGACCCACTGTTTTTTTAGTAGCATGTTTTTTAGTCTCCATGTAGTAAGTTTTTCTCATTTCTTTTCCTGTGGTTGATTTCTAGTTTCATGCCATTGTGGTCAGAGAAGATACTTGAAAGGATTTCTATATTCTTAAATTTGTCGAGGTTAGCTTTGTGCCCCAGTATGTGATCAATTCTTGAGAATGTTCCATGTGCACTTGAGAAGAATGTGTATTCTGATTTTTTTGGATGTAATGGCCTGAAAATGTTGATTAAGTCTAACTTTTCTATTGTTTCCTTTCGGATCTCTGTTGCTAGGATTTCTGTCTAGAGGATCTGTCCATTGTTGTGAGCAGGGTGTTAAAGTCTCCTACTATGATTGTATTCCCAACAGTTTCTCCTTTTATGTCTGTTAGTATTTGTTGTAGGTATCTGGGTGCTCCTATATTAGAGGCATATATATTGACGATTGTAATATCCTCTTCTGGAATGGATCCTTTAATCATTAAATAGTGTCCTTCATTGTCTTTCTTTACGGCCTTTGTTTTAAAGTCTATTTTGTCTAATATGAGTATTGCAATTCCCACAATTCAATAACATCTTGACCATTAGAATGAAGTATCTTTTCTCATTCCTTCACTTTCAATCTATATGTGCCCTTTGTCTAAGGTGAGTTTCTTGTAGGGAGCAGATTAAAGGTTTTTGCTTTTTTATCCAATCTGCCATTCTGTGTCTTTTGATTGGAGCATTCGGTCCAATGACACTTAAAGTGATTATTGATATATATGTAGTTATTTCCATTTTAAACCTTATTTTCCAATTGATTCTATGTTTCTCTCTTCTTTTCTTTTTTTGATTGGATGGTTTCCATTTATTTTATGCTTGAGTACTTTTCTTTTCAGTTTTTGTGAATGTAATGTTTAGTTTTGATTTGTGGTTGCCCTGTTTTTTAAGCATGCTTCCTATCCTTGCTTTTGTCTGATAGCCATATAGGCTCAGACACATCATTAAAATTTTTTAAAAACTCTGTATTGTCTTACTTTCCTTCCCCACATTGTATAATATTGATGTCTTTTTTTTAACATCTTCATGTCTAGATCTGTATGCTGGCTTATATAAGTGATTGCTTTCCAATCTTGGATTCTTCCATCCTAATTCTTCTTTTACTCTTTTTTCTCTGTCTTTTTTTTTTAACTTAGAAAAGCCCTTTCAGTACTTCTTTTAGAATGGGTTTCATATTACTGTGCACTTTTAGCTTTTGTTTGTTGGAGAAATTCTTTATTTCCTCTTCTAATTTAAATAATATTTTTGCTGGATAGAGTATTCTAGGTTGCACATTTTTTCCTTTCAGCACTTTAAATATATCTTGCCACTCCCTTCTGGCCTGTAGTGTTTCTGTAGAGAAATCAGCTGATAGCCTTATGGAGGTTCCCTTATAATTAATGCTTTACTTTTCTCTTGCTGCCTTTAGAATCCTCTCTTTATCTTTAAATTTGTCATTTTCATTATAATATGTCTTGGTGTGGGCCTGTTTGTGTTCAGCTTGTCTGGAACCCTCTGTGCTTCCTGTATCTTGATATCAGTATCCTTTATATTTGGAAAGTTTTCAGCCATAATTTCTTCAAATATATTTTCAATCCCCTTTTCTTTTTATTTTTCTTCTGGAATTCCCATTATGTGTAGTTTGGCCTGCTTTATATTATCCCATAAGTCTCTTATATTGCTTTCATGTTTTTTCATTTGCTTTATATTATCCCATAAGTCTCTTATATTGCTTTCATGTTTTTTCATTTGGTTTTGTCTGATGTCCTTATTGGGTGATTTCCATTATTTTATCTTTCACATCACTAATTCGTTCCTCTGCATTATTCATTCAGCTCTTTATTGTCTTATGCTCAGTTTGTATCTCTGCAAATGAATTTTCTTGTTTTTCTTGGCACCTCCTTATATTTTCTAGTTCTTTCTGAGGGAGTCTGCATTATGTTAATATCCTATATTAATTCCTTCAGTATTCTCAATACCTCCCTTTTGAACTCAAAGTCTGTTATACTGCAGAGGTCTCTTTCGTTGTTGACTGCTTTAGGTGAATTCTCCTGTTCATTTAACTGGGAATGGTTTCTACACTTCTTCATTTTGCTTGTATTTTTCTTTTTCTGTGAGTTCAGGGAAGCCAAACTGTAGTCTTGTAAGGCTACTTCTATGCAATAATACCCCTTTGTATTTTTGGGGGGTTTACTATTTATTTTTGGTGTGGGAGTTTGAATATTTGCTGTCTCTTTCTTCAGTGTGAGCAGGCTGTTGTTTGCAGAATGCTCAGTGTGTTTTCAGGGAGAAGGAGGCAATGGGTAGGGCCAGCAGTCAGTGCCTGTTTGTCCGGCCCTCAATAGTAGCAAGGACCTGCAGGAAGGTGCCTCAGGCTACTCCTAGTTGAAGGGCCCTGGGAAGTGGTAATAAGCTCTAGGCCGATCTTCAAGGTGACCAGAGCATTTGGCTGTAGCAACATCAGGGTGAGTGAGTTCCCAGGGGAGTGAGAGCAACAACAGTTTGTGTTTTATTGCAATGCCCTCCTCTGAGGTGATTGGAACTGCAGGTGGTGCCTGTTCAGGGACCTCTATTGGGATCAGGCCATGACTGTCTTTAGTATCAGTGATAACTGTGGTGGTTTGCCCTTGCCACCTGTAGACCATGAATGAAGCAAGCTGTCTCATTTATCCGACATATGAGGTGTTGTAAAGGGTGCTCCTAGTTGCAGGATCCTGGGAAGTGACAGAGATCAGGCATGTGAGTACTGCCCAGAACATTTGGCAGTGGCATCAGCAGGGCAGGTGTGTTCCTGGGGGTGCGAGAGCACCAACAGGTGGTATTTGGTCACAATCCCTCCTCTGTGGTGCCCTTTAGGTGATTGGGGCTGCAAGTGATTTTTGTTCAGATATCTCCAATGGCAATGGGCTATGCCCACCTCTGGAATCAGGGATAACTGCGGCAGTTTGCTCCTGCCGCCTGCAGACCAAGGAAGAAGCACCCTGTCCCACTTAGCCCACGCAGAAGGTGCTGTACCAGTTGCTCCTAGTTGTAGGGTCTTGGGAAGGGACAGTGACCAAGTGTCTGGGCATCACCCAGAGTGTTTGGCAGTGGCAGCTGCAGGGTGGGTGTGTTCCCAGGAGTGTGAGAGCAACAGTGTATGGTGCTTGGTTGCAATGCCCTCTTGTTTTGTTTTTTTGCCAACCCCTGAGGTGACTGGGGTCACTGGTGGAGCCCACCCACAGGCCCCCAGTAGTGGCAATCCATGCCTCCCTCTGGCCTCTGAGTGACTGCCACAGTCTGTCCATGCCACCTGTAGATCGTGCAAAAGGCATCACATCACACTTATCCCCCTGATGCCCTTAGCCCACACAATAGGTGCCTGGCCACCAGTAACCTGCACAAGAAGTGCCTAATCTCCCCTAAACAAGCAAGAGGCTTCCGGCTGCCCCATAGCCTCTGCAGAGCTTCTCTGCCCTCTCAGCCTGTGGGCATGTGAACGCTTGCACAGGGAGTTTCCTATGGCAGTTTGCCCCTCCTCCTCTCTCCTCCCCAACAATGGCACCTTGCCTCTCCTGTGGGTGTGGACCTTCTCCTGGGTTCCCTCTGCCATGGCTTTCCCCTCCTTAACCCATGGCACACTGCTCCTTAGCCCCTCATGCCATCCCCAGTTCTCTCCCCAGAACTGACCTCCAGAGCCTGAGTCTCAGTGCGCAGACCCTGCCCGAGCATCTTAGGCTGTGGTGTCCAGCCAGTGGTTCAGATGGTCTGTGCAGCTCTCACTCTGCTTTGCTGTTCTCAGACAAGCTGCTGTGTTTTTCTTGGCAACTTTGAGGTCCCACTGACTCAGCCAATCTTTCGTCATTTAGGTGGCTTCCCAGGAGGTGGGTTTCTTTTATCCTTCATGGCTCCCTCTTGGGAATGCTAGTCCTGTTCTGATTCCTTTTCTCTCTCTTTTTTATTCTTTTGTTCTACGCAGTTATGTCAAGTGCTTCTTGCCCTTTTTGCAGGTTTAAGTTCTGCCAGCATTCAGTTGATGTTCCATGCAAGTTGTTTTACATGCATATGTGTTTTTTTGATGTGTTTGTTGGAGAAGGTGTGCACGACCTCTGACTCCTCCACTATCTTGCTCCACCTCCCCTAGTCATCTTTTTGTTGATGATTTCCAGTGTGGCTTTGGGGCCAAAGAATGTGATCTGCAGTTTGCCACACATTTAAATTAGTTGAGGGTCATTTTTTAGCCCAGCACTTGTGCAATGTAGGTAAATATTCTATGTGTGCTTGAAAAGAAGGTGAATATATAGTCATGGTTCTGTGGTCCTTCAATATCTGTTGGATTGGGCAGGGGAAGACAAGAGAGGCAAATGATGGTGGAGTTCTCCCTTGCTCCAGTCAGCTAGAAATAAATAGCCTTTGCTTTTCTCAAAACAAACAAAACAAACAAAAACATTCAGTGAGCTGGGAATTTAAGTCTGCAAACTTCATACACTACATTGAATGTATTTTATACTCTTCAGATATGACATGGGAACTTTTTATCCAGTTTGAGGGTCATTTCCTTTTTTTCTTCTTCTTTCTTTTTTCCTTATCTGTTTTTATACTATCTGAAGAAATGAAATAATAAAGGGGAAAATTAGGATTTTTTTGTTTTGTTTTTCTTGTTTCTTTATATTTTAATTTAACTTAAAATTGATGTATGGTTAATTTACAAAGTTGTGTTAGTTTCTGGTGTATATAGCAAAGCGATTCAGTTATACAAATATATTTATGTATTCTTTTCAGATTATTTTCCATTATACATTATTACAACATATTGAAAATAGTTCCCTGTGTTATAGAGTAAGACCTTGCTGTTCACCTATTGTATATATTATAGTGTGTATCTCTTAACCCCCAGCTCTTAATTTGCCTTTCCCCTTTGGCAACCATAAGTTTGTTTTCTGCGTCTGTGAGTCTGTTTCAGTTTTGTAAATATGTTCTGGATAAAGAATATGATATATTGATACAGTAGAATATTACACAGCCATACAAAAGAATGAAATAATGCTATTTACAGCAACATGGCTGGATCTGGATGATCAAACTAAGTGAAGTAAGTCAAGACAAATATATAATATAACTTATATGTGGAACCTAAAAAATTATACAAATAAATCTATTTGCAAAATAATATTTTTAAGATTTTTCTAACTTTCTTAGAAATAAGAGACTGACACTTTTTTCATGGGAAAAACTTGGAGCTTAAATGGCATTTTTCATTTTTCTACCCATGGGATTATTGATTTGGATCAAATCCCATAGATCAATGACCCCACACTCCCCAAATGTGTTAAGAGAGATCTGATGTAGTTAAACTGTTTGCTCTTTGTGGATCATTGGATAATTTGAAGTGCAATGGTATGGAGTGGAGGAAGACTTCCTTGAAATGTCAACTTAAGTGTATTTTTTTTTTCTCTCTGGTTCGTGGTGAGTATATAGGTGCTCAATACATGCTTTAATATTTTCCTTAAATGTGGGGAAATATTGATCACTTTATGTGACCTCAGTTCTTATTAGTCTGCAATGGGAAATGTAATTTCTGACTAGTAGCCAGGTTTGATGGGCAACTTCTGCATATAAAACATTGGCCTACATTTGCAGCAACATGGATGGACCTACAGATTATCATACTAAATGAAGTACGACAGATAGAGAAATATAAATATCATATGGTGTCACTTATATGTGAAATCTAAATAAATGATACGAGTGAACTGACAAAACAGAAATAGACTCACAGACATAGAAAACAAACTTATGGTTACCAAAGGGTAAAGATGAGGGGAGGGATAAATTAGGAGTTAGGGATTAATAGATACAAACTATTATATATAAAACAGGTAAACAACAAGATAATACTGTATAGCACAGGGGCCTATATTCAATATCTTGTAACAAACCACAGTGGAAAGGAATCTGAAACAGCATGAATAAATAATTAAATATTGGCTTAAATGCTATGGAAATTTTAAAGGAAGTAGACAGCAAAACTAGTGACTTCAGTGTTGAAAGGGTAGATATTTGCATAGAATATACCCAAGAATCCATGATGTAAATCAGTATGTAAAATCACATATATGATGCCAGAACTCATTTATTTCCTACCCTAGGTATCATATTTTAGGAAAGAGCATAATGAGGAAAAGGAAAAGCAATTGCTCAAGGGATTTGGAATTTCAATCTTGAAAAAATTGGGAGAGATTATTGGATACAAATCTGGTCATCTTGATTTAATTCATAATTAAAAATCTGATTTCAGAGCATAATAACTGTATTACTTTATTAATACTACTAACATTTATTTCACACCTACTATGTAAATAGTTACTCTACTAAGTAGTTTATTAGTATTACTCATTTAATTCATACAACATCTTGTGTGGCAAGTGCTATTATGTCTCTATTTTTTTTTCTTTTTATGGCTGCACCTGCAGCATATGGAAGTTCCTGGACCAGGGATTAAATTTCCAGATCTTTTAACCCACTGCACCAGGCTGGGGGTAGAATATGCACCTCTTCAGTGACCCAAGCTACTATAATTGGGTTTTTAATCCACTGAAACATAGTGGAAACTGGTTTCCAATTTTATGGATGAGAAAATTGAGGCAAAGGAAAGCTCAGGAACTTGCTTAAGGACACACATACAGTAAGTGATGGAACTGGGTTTAAACCCAAGCAGGCTGGTTCCGGATCCTATATCTAGATTAAGTAGTTTATCTTTGTATCCAAGTTAAACTTTGTATCCAAGTTTCAGGTGGTATTAGTTCCCTGTGGCTGGTGTAACAAATTATCACAGACTTGGTGGCTTTCAACAACAGACATTTCTTTTCTCACAGTTCACTGCTGGAAGTCTGGGATCAAAACGCTGCAGGACACACTTTCTCTGAAAGCTCTAGGAGAGAATCCTCCCTTGTCTATACCAGCTTCTGGTGGTTCCAGATGTCACTTGGCTTGTGGCCACATCACTCCAAATTCAGCCTCTCCCTTCACATGGCCTTATTCCCCTTTCCATGTATCACTGTGTCCTCTACTTTTCTTACAAGGACACCAGTCAATGGATTGAAGGCCCACCTGGTTAATCTAAGATGATTTCTTCTAGAAATCCTTCAATAATTACACATATAATGTCTCCATTTTTTTTTCTTTTTAAGCTTCACCCATGGCATATGGGCATATGGAAGCTCCCAGGCCAGCAATGGAATCCAAGACACAGCTGTGACCTACACCACAGCTGCATCAACACTGGATCCATTGGGTTGGGGATTGAACTGGCATCATCACAGAGACAAGCTGCATAATTATTCCACTGCACCAGAATTGGAACTCTAGTTCCCTAATTTCTTTTCTTTCTTTTTTTTTTTTTGACCACTGAGTCACAATGGGAACTCCAGTTCCCTATTTTCATTATCATTTTTTTTTGTCTTTTTAGGGCCACACCCAGGGCAGATGGAAGTTCCCAGGCTAGGGGTCGAATCAGGGTGGCAGCTGCTGGCCTACACTATAGCCATAGACATGTGGGATACTTAAAACACTGAGAGAGGCCAGGGATCCAACCCACATCCTCATGGATACTAGTCAGGTTCGTTACCACTGAGCCACAATGGGAACTCCAGCTCTCTATTTTCATTTTCACTTTTTTGCCTTTTTAGGGCCACCCAGGGCATATGGACGTTCTCAGAGCTGCAGCTGCCAGCCTACACTACAGCCACAGCCATGTGGGATCCTTAACTTACTGAGCAAGGCCAGGGATCCAACCCACATCCTCATGGATACTAGTTGGGTTCATTACCATTGAGCTGCAATGGCAATTCTAGTTCCGTATTTTCATTTTCATTTTTTTTTGTCTTATTAGGGCCACACCCAGGGCATATGGAGGTTCTGAAGACAGAGGTTGAATTGGAGCTGTAGCTGCTGGCCTATGCCACAGCCACAACAACACCAGATCTGAGCCACATCTGCAACATGCACTACAGCTCATGGCAAATCCAGAACCTTCACCCAGTGAGGGAGGCCAGGGATCCAACCTGCATTCTCATGGGATACTAGTGGGGTTCATTATTGCTGAACCACAATGGGAACTCCAGTTCCCTATTTTCATTTTTTTTTGTCTTTTTGGGGCCACACCCAGGGCATATGAAAGTTCCAAGGCTAGAGGTAGAATAGGAGCTATAGCTGCTGGTCTATGCCACAGCCACAGCAATGCCAGATCTGAGCCACATCTGTGACCTACACTACAGCTCACAGCAATACTGGATCCTTAAATCACTGAACAAGGCCAGGGATTGAACCTGCATCCTCATGGATGCTAATCAGATATTTTTTCTGCTGAACCATGATGGGAACTCCCAGTTCCCTATTTTCAAATAAGGTATAATTCTTAGATTTGGAGTAGACATGAACTTTTCAAAGGATACTATTTTTATTGACTGAACTGTGTCCCCCTCTATCTGTATATGGTGAAGCCCTAGCCCCCAGTAAGAAGTATTTGGTGATTGAGCCTTTAAAGAGACAGTTAAATGAGGTGATAAGGGCGGGGTCCTAATTTACTAGGATTGGTGTACTTATAAGAAGAGAAAGAGACATTAGGACTGCCTATTCCTGGAGGAAAGACCATATGAAAACATGCCAGGAAGGTGGCCATTTGCAAGCCAAGGAGTGTGCTCTTACCAGAAACTAACCCTGCTGTCACTTTAATCTTAGACATCTAGCCTCTAGAAGTGTGAGAAAATTAATTTCTGTTGTTTAAGCCACTCAGTCTTTGCAATTTTGTTATGACAGTCCTAGCTGACTAACACACACTTCAACCCACTACATGGGTGATCTAAAGTTAAGGGGACCCACAGTTTGAGTTATCACACCGTCATTCTACTCGTTCCTTTCCCCTTACTGTATCCCACTGGCACTCACCCCCAGTGGGTAACCTCGGGGCCCTTGCACTGGCAGCTGAATCTGAGGAGGACTGACAAAAGTGGGCTTTCAGCTTTGCCAAATTTTGTTTTGTGTGTTTTTTATTTTTTCCTCCTTTATCAAAGAGACGATTTTTAGGCTTGGCTTTTTTGTTGTTGTTATTGTTAAATGCAAAGCATATTACTTTTTGTTTGTTTGTTTTGGCTGCACCTGCACCATATGGAAGTTCTCAGTCCAGGGATTGAACTTGTATCCCAGACATGACCTGAGCCAGTGTTGACAATGTTCAATCCTTAACCTGTTTTGCCACCAAGGAACTGCATTGGTTTTTTTGTTTTTTTTTTTAATTTTTATTGATGGATGGATGGATTGATTGATTGATTTTGCTTTTTAGGGCCACACCTGAAGCATATGGAGGTTCCCAGGGTAGGAGTCCACTCGGAGCTACAACTGCCGGCCTACACCACAGCCACAGCAAGGCAGGATCTGAGCCTTGTCTTTGCCCTACACCACAGATCATGGCAATGCCAGATCCTTAACACACTAGGCGAGGCCAGGGATCGAACCCACAACCTCATGATTCCTATTTGGATTGTTTTTGCTGGTTTTATTTTAGTTGCTGCACCCAAGGCATATGGAAGTTCCCAGGCAAGTGATTGAATCCAAGTTGCAGCTGCAACCTGCCCTGCAGCTGCAGCAATGTCAGATCCTTTAATACAGTGCACTTGGCTGGGGATCTAACCTACACCCCCACAGTGACCCAAGGTGACACAGTTGTATCCTTAACCCACTGCACCTCAGCAGGAATTCCTTTTTTATGGTGTTGTTTGTTTTTTTAAGTTACTTAAAAAATTGAAGTATAGTTGATTTACAATATATTAACTTCTGCTGTATAGCAAAGTGATTTATATAGTCTTTCCCATTATGGCTTGCTTATATTCTTTTCCATTATGGCTTATCACAGGATATTGAATAGAGTTCCCTGTGCTTATCATTTATATGTTCTACATATAATAGTTTGCATCTGTTAACCCCAAACTCCCACTCTATCTCTCACCCACTCCCCCTTCCCCTTGGCAACCATGTCTGTACTCTGTGTCAAAATATGTTTCTACAGTTGAGTTATGAGCTCCAAAAATTGAGATTTGTCAAGGAAATGGAGTCAGATACCTCACTGCAGCCATGCTCCTGGGCACCTCTATACTCATCAGTTTTTTTGAAAAATAAATAAATATAAATAATAAGTAATAAATATATTTTGTATATATACAATTTTAAAAAGTTACTGTCTGTTTACAGTTATTTTAAATATTGGTTATATTCCCTGGGTTTTACAATATATAGAAAGGATCATTTCTTAGCTGGTGTTGGGGCCTCCTTGAGACAGGAACAGTGTGAGATAAGTCCTGGCTTTCCAACATCCGGTTGTGAGAGGAGCATGGTCTGATGGAGAGGGGAAGATAAGGCTGACAGGGTAGTTTAGAGCCTCATCAAGGAGAATTCTGTTACGGCATGTATTAGCTACCAGTGGCTGCATTAAAAATCACCCCCTACACACCTAACAGGATAAAACAACACATACTAATTATTATTAATTATTAATGTATTATTTGATTTTAATTGAGGTATAGTTGATTTACAGTATTGTGTTAGTTTAAGGTGTACAGAACAGTGATTCAAAGTGATTCACATATGTATATATATTTCAGATTACTTTCCATCATAGGTTATTATAAGGTATTGAATATAGTTCCCTCTGCTATACAGTAAATTCTTGTTGCTTATGTATTTTATGTATAACAGTTTGTATTTGCTAATACCATAATCCTAATTTACCCCTTCCTCCCTTTCTCCTTTGGTAACCATAAGAACATTGTGAATCTGTTTCTGTTTTGTATATAAGTCCATTTGTATTGTTTTTTAGACCCCCAAAATATGTGAAATCACATAATATTTGTCTTTCTCTGTCTGACTTACTTCACTTAATATGATAATCTCTAGGTCCATCCATGTTGCTGCAAATAGTAATATTTCATTCTTTTTCTTGGCTACCATTCCATTGTATGTACATACATATTTTATGCATGTATTATATATTATGTATAAAACATATATAACATCAATCATCTGTTGATGTACTTGGGTTAAAAAAACAAATATTTAGGAGTTCCTATCATGGCTCAGTGGAAACGAATCTGACTAGCCTCCATGAGTATGCTGGTTAAATCACTGGCCTTATTCAGTGGGTTAAGGATCAGGGGTTGCCCAGCTCTGATTCTACCCCTATCCTGTGAACCTCCATATGCCACAGGTGTGGCCCTAAAAAAAAAAAGACAAAAAACCCATATATTTATTGTATAGCTTTTTCCATGTTGGGGTATGGGTCCTCTGCTCAGCATCCCTCACAAAACTTCAGTCAAGCTGTTAGCTGAAGCTGTGGTCTCATCTAAAGGCTTGACTGGAGAAGGCTTCACTTCCAAGCTCACTCACATGCTCATTGGTGGGTGTTCTGTTGGAACCAGACTATTGATAGTGATGCTTTTGGCTAGGAACCTGAGACACTCACCTGAGGGAGACCTTTGTGATGACGGGATATTTATGCTATCTCCATTTCAGTGAATGTTATACATGAATTGATACATGCAATAAAATGACATGGAATCATACACACACATTGTACCAATGCCAGTTTCTCAATTTAGAAGTTGGACTATCATGGCATACAATGATAATCTTTGTGGGAAAATGACCTCTGTGTATTTTTTTGCAACTTCCTCTTAATCTACATTGATTTCAAAGTGAAAAATTAAAAAAGTCTGTTAATAGGTAGTGATTAGAGAAGCCTGTTCACTCTGAACCAAGATCATCATAAGGGCAAAAATATCAGTGGAAAGATTCTTCATGTTTGATGTGGGGGGGAATCTTCCTATATCAAAAAGACACAAAAACCACCCTCTTGGAGGCTTTCAGTAAAAACACAAGTAATGCTATGTAAATTAGAAGTTTCAGAGAAGAAAACATCCAGCAGAAGAGGGGGAAGAAAGCATCCAGGCCCATGATTTCCTGTCTGCTCATATAAAACACAAGTCTTACCGAAGACTAGAAATCCTTTTAACACACACAGACCAAGAGAAGGCATCCTCCATGGCTGAGCTTGCTGGTCTCTGCACCATGAGAAACAGATATCTAAGGTTGCTTCCAGGTGGGTAGAATTATAACAAAGGGGATAAATGACTAAAACTCACTGGGACTATTTATCCATTTTGATCATTTTCTCTGTTCTTTGCTTTACTTCTGCTTTTGCTTTTCTTACAGCTACCCACTATCTCTGAAAGGGAAGGAATTTTTAGAAGGACATTAATGCAATTATATTAAGTACTCAAAGTAGAAAGTTGGGGGCTTTAACAAAGATTTCTCATTTTACCACCTGTATTAGACAAACTTCTCCAGAGAAATATAACCAGTAGGATGTATATATAGTGGGAGAGAAAGGCATAATTTAAGGAACTAGTTCATGAGAATGTGGAGATTAGAAAGTTCAAAGGTCTTTAGGACAGGCGGGAAGGCTGGAAACCCAGGGACAACTTGATATTGTATCTCAAGTCTGAAGGCTGTCTGGAAGCAGGATTTTCTTGTTTATTTGTTTATTAGCTTAAAATTTTTTATTATAGTTGATTTTCATTATTCTTTCAATTTCTGATGTATAGCAAAATGACCCAGTTTTATATATATACACACACACATACACACACATATATACATACACACATATATATATACATATATATACACACACACACACCCTTTTTCTCACATTATCCTCCATCATTTTCCATCACAAGTGATAAGATATAGTTCACTGTGCTATACAGCAGGATCTCATTGCTTATCCACTCCAAAAGCGATAGTTTGCATCTATTAACTCCAAACTCCCAGTACATCCCACTCCCTCCCCCTTTCCTTGGCAACCACAAGCCTGTTCTCCATGTCCATGGGTCTGTTTCTTTTCTGTAGATAGGTCCATTTGTGGCATATATTAGATTCCACATATAAGTGATATCATACAGTATTCACTTTTCTCTTCTGACTTATTTCACTTAGTATGAGAATCTTTATTTGCATCCATGTTGCTGCAAATGGCAGTATTTTGTTCTTATTTATGGCTGAGTAGTATTCCATTGTATATGTGCACCACATCTTCTTAATCAATTCATCTGTCAGTGGACATTTAGGTTCCTTCCATGTCTTGGCTATGGTGAATAGTGCTGCAATGAACATAGGGGCGAATGTATCTTTTAGAATTTTCTCTTCCTTGGAGGTCATTTTTTTTCTTATAAGGTCTTCAAGTGATTGGATGAGGCCCACCATATTATGGAGGGTAATACACTTTATTTAAATGTACTGATTTCTATGTTAACTCATCTAAAACACCTTCACAGCAACATCTAGAATAGTGTTTGACAAAATAGCTGGGTACTATGGCTGAGCAAAATTGACACATACAATTAACCACCTCACCACTTATACACTTTTTTATATGATGTCATAGCCCAAACTCTCTATAAACTCTGATGTGCTAAGAAAAACATTGTCCTTTAGTCTTAGGTTTTGTGTGGGTCATGGAATGATTTGAATCCAATAACAGTGAATTAGTAGAAACTAGTATCAGTGAGGTTAGCTTAATTCCAATTAGTCTTTATTTCTTTCAGTGTTTAGAATAATACCCATTACCTGGTAGGTTAGGTGTTTCTTTTTTTACTATAATAAAATTTTATTTAAATTTTTAAAGTATATATATATATATATATATATATATATATATATATATATGTATGTATATTACATATTTGGTTAGGTGTTTCTAATATGTTATCCTCATTGGTTGTAATTTATTTCCTGGTTTTATAAAAATACCCAGATTTCTTATCATTGTATTTGTGGAAGATGCTTTCTTTTTTAAAGCTGGGCACATTTTGGAGGGTCTAAGTTACAAAATGCTGTGAGCAGTTAAAAACATGAAGAACAGGAGTTACTTTGAGGCACAGCAGGTTAAGGGTCTGGCATTGTCATTGCACACAGCATTGCTGCTATGAGATGGGTTTCAGTCCTAGCCTGGGAACTTCTGCATGCTGCAGTCACACACCCCCATCCCCCAAAAGGGAAAGAAATGGAGAGCAAAATTTGTTTCTTCAATATATTTACACTTTTAGGTGTGCATGTCTATAATAGTCTCAGAAGACTGAATTATTTTATTCATATATATGGGATGTTATGCTGTAATGTCACCCATTTGATCCTGCTTTGGATGCTACTCTTAAGAAAATGGAAGGGACGTAGTTGGTGGGTCATCTGAGGCATGGAAGGCCTAAACAAATTTCCTAAGGGGCAGATCCATGATGGGTTTGGACTGAGGTGATCTGGCCCTGGAGCCTGGTTCTCTTTACCAGAACCCCAAGAGAAAAGGAACATTTCATGGTCAAAGAGTGAAGAGTGGAAGTCTGGGACTCTGACCTTGAGAGAACCAAGGTGAGCATGCAATTCTGCCTGAGCCTGGAGTCTGATCCAGATACAAGTATTTCTTAGGTAATAGGTCTGTAATACATAAACAGGAGAGAATCTCTGCTCATTTTATTCTACTTTTTTTTTGTGCATCTTGGGGACACACCCAGGGCATGTGGAGGTTCCCAGGCTAGGGATCTAATCAGAGCTACAGCTGCTGGCCTAGGCCACAGCTACAGCAATGCCAGATCTGAGCTGCATCTGCAACCTACGCCATAGCTCATGGCAACATCAGATCCTTAACCCACTGAGCAAGGCCAGGGATGGAACCCACAACCTCATGTTTCCTAGTCAGATTCGTTTCTGCTGCACCACGATGGAAACTCCTCTTCTACTTTTTCAAAAAAATTATTGGAGTATAGTTGATTTACAATGTAGTTTTAATTTCTTTTTTAATTTCTTCTGCAAAATGACTCAGTTATACATATGTGTGTGTAAGTGTGTGGAGAAATATCCATTTTCCATTATGGATATTAAATATAGTTCCCTATGCTATTCATCCTATATATAATAGTTTGTTGCTTATCTATTCCATACATAATAGTTTGCATCTTCTAATCCAAAACCTCCACTCTTTCCTTCCCCACAGCCTCTCCCCCTTGGCAAGCACAAGTCTGTTCTCTATGTCTGAGTCTGTTTCTGTTTGTAGATATGTTCAATTGTGTCATATTTTATATTCCACATATAAGTGATATGTTTGTCTTTCTCTTTCTGACTTTGATTATTATGAGAACCTCTAGGTCCATCCATGTTGCTGCAAATGGTATTATTTCATTCTTTTTTATGGCTCAGTAATATTCCATTGTGTATATGTACCACGTCTTTATCCATTCACTTCATTTTCTTCTCTTACTTCTTCTTTCTCTTTTGCATACATGTGTTGACTGCTTACTCTTTGCCAGGTACTGTGCTAACCCCCTATTAGTTCTCACTCATCTATGACCAAAATAAATCTCATCCTACTATCACAACCACTGCACTCATTTTACACAGGAACAATTGTGATTCAAAGGATAAGTGATGTTCCCAAAGATGTGTGGCAACCAGGTGGAAGTTTGAATGCATACTTAAGCATATCAAGTTCTAAATTGTCCACCAGTGTCCTCTGTCACCTTACGCAATGGTGAAATAGTGGAAGTCCAAAAGAGGAATTCTTTTTTTTTTCTCTGTTACCCAAGAAAGATCATGTAAAGGCACACAGATCTGAGAAGATTTTCATAGGGGTCACTTGACTGGGATGACAGACCTTGATAGGGGAGACTGGCCATTGCCTGTGGTGTAGATTTCATCCCCTTACACCCACAGCAGTTTCATACTCCAAAGCCTACTACTGTCAGTAACTCCTTTCTTAGGGCAGCACTGCAAATCAAGGGGAAAATTGTGCCCTCTATGCACTATAGCAGAGCCATAAGCTCATTTGTAAAGAACCATAGAAGCCATGGGTGCTAAACCTGGAGAGGCCACTCAACCAGGAGGTGTTGGCTCTACCCACAGGTGCCTTAGTTCTAAAACTCAACTGTCCTCAACTCCTTGTCCCTCAATTTCATGGATCGCTGTCCTGCAGATACTGTAAGCTAGGGCTCAGATTTTGGGCTGTCTGACTCCAATACCCATGCTCTTCTTGTATGTTACCTTAAATAGGAAGAGTGATGCTGGAGAGAAAACCTCAAAGCAGATTTCTGCTATTGCCAGAGAACAAAGAACCTGGGTATGGGAAAAGGCACACCAATCTGAGGATTTTCTCCTGCAGATGTAATCCCTCTTTTGGGAGAAGGTGGGGTTTCTAAGATGTGTACCAGTCATCAGGTATCTGTATACATTCTGTCCCCTTACATGTAGCAACCGAGGTTCCACAAGGGCTGTGCCTGTCAATGACTGATTCCTTGGGGACATTTGCGAGATGGAGGAGAAAATCTGAGTCCCAGATTCTGTACCAATGGGGCTGCTACAGGAAAGTGATGGGCTACAGGGCCAGAGCCCCCCTACTCAGGAGGCTACAGCCATGAGGAAAAGGGTTGAAGTGGGAGTTCCCATTTCCTATCCTTGTTGTCTCTGTTTTTATGCCTAGGATTCTTGGTGCTGCTGATGTTTCCATGTGGACCTTCAACCCAGAGCACTACATGTGAGTCTTCCCAGCCAGCTCCATCAGTGGAGAAGATGGGGAGTGCATGCCAGAGTCCAGGACCTCTCATTAAAAATGGGGGAAATGGAGGCTTATTTTGCATGTGAGGTTCAGAAATAGTTCTCTGGGAATAGAGAAGTGGTTTCTTCTTCCCCAAATGCCCAGAATGTTTTGAGTGCTTCCTGTTTTGATGGCAACAAACTCTCCTCCTCCCACCCTTCCCTCCTCTGCTCTGGCACACACAACTGTAAACTGTTTTCCTTTATTCCTTGAGCCTTCTGAACATGGTATCCATCCTTACAGATATTGCTACAACCTGTGCTCTATGGTGCCCTCCAGGATCCACATGTATAAATAGCACTGCCTGCCACTGCTCTCAGGATTCACTTCTTTGTCTGAGGAGATAATCACCAGCCCCTTAGATAGTTGTGAAGGTAGAGTGACCTAGGGGTGGTAGATGGACAAGCAGAGATTGCAGAGTAAAGCCCAGTGCCAGTGGGGGATATGGGAGTTGGTTGGGGGCCTCAGCCTTTGTCCTCAAGAACAGAAAAGAAAAGTGAACAGGAAAAGGTATGCAGGTGGAGAGAAAAGAAATGAATAAACCTGGCTTCCTAGAGAGGGAGTAGCTAGGTGTCCAGGAGTATGGAGTCTATGCCTCAGCTTGTTCTTTCAGGACTAGGAAGGGGGATGCAGAGCTTTTACCCACCTCTCGCTTTGCCACATCTAAACCTGGGGTGTGAGCCTCAGGGCCAAGAAGAGCAGAGCTGATTGCACAATCTTCAGGAATGTCTTACTGCAGCTGTAGCCCAGCTTCAGCAATATTACCTGAGAGTGTAATTCATTCCAAAAAATCATGGAATATGCATAAGGACCAGTGCTGGGGAGTCAGGTAGGGAATGGGGATCTCTGCGTTGAAGGAACTCATGTCTTTGGGAGGTGACTTTTTTACTTTTTTTTTTTTAGGGACTTCTGCCCCGGTCACTTCTCAAACCTATACCACAGGAGCGACCTTACCCAAAACAGGTGACAGATCCTTAACCCAATGTTCCACCAGTGAACTCTGGGGTATTAAACTATAATCATTATGATCTAACGCAACTTCTCCAGGTTGGGCATCTCTGGGTGGGGACTGTGACCCAGGCTGTGGGCTCAGTGAGCAGCTTTCCTGGTCTGTCCCCTACCAGGGACACAGAGGATGGGTGCATGAGCCAAGGGCCTAAATCCTAGCTTTTCTCTGTGTGTGAGACATTGGTCAGGTTATTTATTCAGAAGTGATGTTTAATATAGGAGATGTGAGAATATTGTGATCTTCTGTCTGTGTTTAACAGAGTCCCTTTATTTCATATATAAAAATAAAAGCAGCTTTGCCTTTTGTTCACTGTGTGATCTTGGAGAAGTTATGTCACTTCTTTGTGATGAGTTTACCCATCTGTAAAAAGGGGCTGAAAATGGTACTTGCCTCAAAAATTGCTGGGAAGGTATCCGAGATCACAAAACACAAAACAGTGATGGCTGTTGAGTTTTTAATTAATTTACTTTGTCTTAATTTTTTTTAGTTGTTCCCACTACATGGAATGTTACCCTGACCAGTCATGAAACCTACAGCACAGCAGCGATCTTAACCACAGCAGGTGACAGAGACTTAACCCACTATGCCAAGAGTGAACTCTGGGATTTTAAACTATAATCATGATGATCTAATGTATCTTCTCCACAACAGGCATCCCCAGGAGCTGTGCCCCAGGGTGGGGGATCAGAGAGCAGTCCTGGTCCATCCCCTCACGAGACACAGGAAGAGCTTTTCCTCCACACATCACTAGATTTTGCTTCCTTTCCAAGGGGAGCAGGCAGGCTTTAGGCAACTGCAGGGGCAGATGGGGCCAGTAGTGACCAGATGGGAGACACAGATCATCCAGAGAGTGGGCTAGAGCTGAATGCTGAGGATGGGGATGGGAGGAGAGTGAAGGTAAGAGGTGAGGAGGAGACTGAGCCCAGGGATAGGAGGACTCTGAGGAGGGTCCACCCACTGCCCTAGTGCAGAGAAAGAGCCCCAAACCTAGTCTCAGCCCCTTCTTTCCTACCCTGTGAAGGAAGGATAGCAGAGCCTCCTGGTGGGAGGCCAAGGGGACCTGCATCTGTGTGGAGGCACTGCAGGTCCACAGGGGCCTCTGTGGGTAGATATGGTACTCAAAGCATGTGGCCCAGGAAGAAGAGAGAGCCTTCATGTGAGTTGGGAAAAGGTCCTTAATCTTCTGAACCCTGTGTTTGAGGAATGGACAGTGAGCTACTGTTCATCCCCCACTTGTTTATTTGGCCAGACATCCTCATGCAGTGAGCAACCTGCACAGCTGCCCATGTCGGTCATGAATTCTACTTAGTGTGCTTGGACTGGGGGTGCTGCCCATCCACTGTTGTGAGCCCGAGCAGAGTAATGGATGAACAAGAGTGTTGTGGGTGATCTTAACCAAATGGACCATGAGCTGTGTGACAGGGAGAGAGTAGTCTGCTGTTTAGAACCAGGTCTGCTGCCTGAAGCCCTAGCTCTGGGACGGGTTCAGCTGGATTGTCCATGGATCCCATCTCTGCATTCCAGGCTCCATTGCATCAAAGGATGTGTTCACCCATGTCCTAGATGTGGAGTCTGCTATGGGCATGAGACCCAGCCTGCTTCCTGGGTACCTTATCCGACCTTCTCTGGGCATTTGAGAACAGTCCTGGGTATCTTCCCAGACTCCTGACCCTCTCTGAACCCCATGCTCAGATCGCTCTGCAGAGGGTCATTTCTGGATGTGTGGCACGTTCCCCCCACCTGCACTTGGCCTCTGATTTGTGTGAAGCGAAAGAGAGGGATACTCAATTAGCTCACAACACTATGTGTTCCAGGACAATACATATCCTCTCTGTCATTATCAATGACTGCTGGGGTGAGAGCTGCCCACACTGGAGCATTCTCAGAATCCCGGGGTCTTGGAGAACCCTGGAATACTCTCCAGAAATGTGGGAGGAGGGAGAATTCAATGGCAGGCCCCTTGTCCCTTGCAAGCCTTGCCCCTGGCCAAAAATCCACCTGGAGAAGATGCCTCCTGGCACCCTGACCCCACTTCTCAGCTGCTCAGATTTCCATCAGTTTTCCCCATGCAGTGCACCAGCCTGACCCTCCCCAGTAATTTCAGTTCATGGGTCTGAGGCAGCTCTGTTGACTGGTGCTTGGGAGGACGTTGTGTCAGGGGTGGGTAGACTGAAGGCGACCTCCTCCCTGAAAATTCAGGTGAACTGAGACGGTTCCATCCAAGGAGGTGGAGAGGGATTGGGATGGACTTGGAGTCTGGGGTTAGTAGATGCAAACTACTACAGTTCAAATTGATAAACACTGAGGTCCTACTGTACAGCCCAGGGAAGTGTATCCAATCCTTTTGATATAACATGATTTAAGACAGTATGTGAAAAAATATATATATTTGACGGGGTCACCACTGTACAGCAGAAATTGACACAACACTGTAATTGATAAATAAATTAATCAATCAATAAATCGGGCTTTGAATCTGGACCAGAGCACAAGAGAGTTTGTCACTGGGGACCACTGCCCCGACCTGACCCTCAACAGAGGAGATGAACCTAGGATTAATGGTGACTCAGACTACTTGGGGTCAGAATATCTAGGCTGAGCCCCACTTGGAAGGGACAATAGGCCTATGTCCCAGGGGGGGGCCAAGGGCTGAGATGACAGAGACACCTGCCATGCAGAGCCCAGGAGCATCTGCTCCCTGCTCCAGGTACTCAGCCCTCACCCCTTGCAGGTCTTGCTCAGATGTGGATTTTCACCACTTCCTGCCAGTCCAGGCAATTCCTTAAAAGAATAAGAAAAATCAAAGATTGTGGGGTAGAGCCCAGTGCTTTGGGGAACATGAATATTGGTTGGGGGGCCTCAGCCTTAGCCCTCAGCACTGACATCAAGAACAGAAAAAAGTGAAAGGGAAAATATACAAAGGAGGAGGAGTAAGAAATGAATACACCTGGCTTCCTAGCGAGAGAGGAGCTGGGTGTCCAGGAGTGTGGAGTCTATGCCTCAGTTTGTTCTTTCAGGACCGGGGAGGGGGATGCAGAGCTTCTACCGACTTCTCCCTTTGCCATATCAGACACAGGGCCAAGAAGAGCAGAGCTGATTGCACAGTCTTCAGGCATGGCTTGCTGCAGCTGTAGCCCAGCCTCAGCAGTGTTGCCTGAGAGGCTAATGCTTTCCACACAGACATGGAATATGCATCTGGACCAGTTTTGGGGTGACAGGAAAGAAATGGGGATCTCTACTTTGTAGGAGCTCATGCCTTTGAGAGGTAACCCACTGCCTTGCTATGTTCCAGATATCAATGAGTGTGGACCACCCGCGACCGTGTCCTGTGGAAACAATGCAGACTGCCAGAACACGGAAGGGGGCTACCACTGCACCTGCATCCCAGGATATGAGCTTGCTTCTGGGGCACCAACATTCAGGAATGAGAGTGAGAACACCTGTCAAGGTAAGAATGACCCTGCATCTTCCACCTCTCCACGCATGAGGTTCAGAGTCACTAGAATCATTCCTGAAGCCTCCAGGGGGCAGGGGCTTGGGTACAGGTGTGGTGCCCAAGTATGTGTGGGGACAGATGTGCCTGTGCCTGTCCCACCTGTACAGAGAGAAGCTGCATGGGCCGTTGGCCCAAATCCTAGCTTTGCTGTGTGGGTGAGACACTGGCCAGGGGACTTATTCAGAAGTCACTGTTAACCTACACGACGTGATAATATAGTGATACTGTGTGTGTTTTTCTAGAGCCCCTATATTTCATAGATAAAAACAAAGTAGCTTTCCTTTTGTTATCTGTGTGTCTTGGACAAGATATGTCACTTCTCTGAGCCTCAGCTGAGTCAACTGTAAAAAGGGGCTGACAATGGTGCTTGCCTCATAGAATTGCAGGAAAGATATGGGAGATCACAAAGCTCAAAACAGAGATGGCTGTTGGGTCTTTATTTTATTTACATTGTTTTACGTTTTTTGTTTGTTTGTTTGTTTTTTGTTTGTTTGTTTGTTTGTTTCTTAGCCGTGCCCATTGCATGTGGAAGTTCCCAGGCCAGGTATCAATCCAGGGGCACGGCAGCATCCTTAACACCCTAGGTGACAGAACCTTAACCCACTCTGGGATTTTAAACTATAATCATAATGACCCAATGTATCTTATCCAGGTTGTGCATCCCGGGGGCTGTGCCCCATGTGTGGGGCTCAGAGAGCAGCTGTCCTGGTCCAACGCCTCACCAAGGGCCCGGGAGGAGCCTGTTCTCCACACATCGCTAGGTCTCGCCTCCTTTCCAAGGGAAGCAGGCAGGGTTTAGGCATCTGTAGTGGCAGATGAGGCCAGCAGTGACCAGACAGGGGGTTAGAGCTGAATACTGAGGATGGGGATGGGAGGAGCGTGAAGGTGAGAGGTGAGGAAGAGGCTGAGCCCGGTGTCAGGAGGACTCTGAGGAGGGTCTGCAGAGGAAGAGCCCCCAAACTAGTTGCAGCCCCTTCCCTCCTTCCCTGTGGAGGGAGGATAACACAGCATCCTGGAAGGAAGCTAGAGTGGACCTGCATCTGTGTGGAGGCCCTGCTGGTTCCCAGGGGCCTCTGTGGGTGGATGTTGTACTTGAACCATGTGGCGAGGACAGAAGGCAGAGCCTTCCTGTGAGTCGGTAAAAGGTCCCTCATCTTGTGTACCCCGTGTTTGAGGAAAGGAAAGTGAGCTGCTTTTTGTCCCCTGCTTGTTTCTTTGGCTAGACATCCTTGAGCAGTGAGCAACCTGCACGACCACCCATGGTGGTCATGGGTTCCACTCAGTGTGCTTAGACTCAGGGAGCCGTCCATCCGCTGTGTGAGCCCCTTCAGAGTCATGGGTGAACAAGAGGGAGGTGGGAGAGGGCCCAAATGGACCATGAGTTTTGTGACAGGGAGAGAGCCGCCTGATGGTTTGGACCAGAATTTGCTGCCTGAAGACCTAGCTCTGTGGCCAGTTCACCTGGAATGTCTATGCAATCCTAGCTCAGCATTCCAGGCTTCATCACATTCAAGGACATGTTCGCCCATGTTCCGAACGTGGTATCTGCTGGAGAGGAGACTGGGCTGCTCTCTGGATTCCTTGTCCCACTTTCTGGAGGCATCAGAAGAGCATCCTGAGTACCAACCTAGTCTCCTGAGGCTCTCTGAACCCCAAGGCATAGACGCCTCTGCACAGGGTCATTTCCGGATGTTTGAAACAAAGATGACGCCCCCATGGCCTCTTTTTGTGGAAAATAAAAGAGAGGTTGACATTCAAGATGCTCACGGAGCTCAGCGCCCTGTGATCCAGAACACTATCTACCCTCTCCATCATTGTCAGTGACTGTTAGGGGGAGAGCTGACCACACTGGAACCCTCTCAGAACCCCTGGGCCAAGGAGGGCCATGGGATACTGTCCAGAAATGTGGGAGGAGGGAGAATTCCAGGGATAGGGCCCAGTGTCCCTGGCTGGCCCCGCCCCTGGCCAAAATTCCTGCGGGAGAAGACACCTCGCGGCACCCTGATCCCGCCTCTCAGCCCCTCGGCCTCTGTTTCTCCATGCATGGCTCCACTCTGACCGTCCGCAGTGATTCCAGTTCATGGTTCTGAGGGAGCTCTGAGCACTGGGGCCTAGGAGGATCCTGTGTCAGGGGAGGGCAGGCTGATGTCCACCTCCTCCCTGCCTCCGAAGAGTCAGCTGAATGAAGAGGCTTCTATCCAAGGGGTGGGGGAGCGAATTGAGGGGCGTCGTAGACTTGGAGTTTGGGGTTAGGAGATGCACAGTATTATGTTTAGAATGGATATACAGTGAGGTCTTATTGTAAGGCACAGGAAACTATATCCAAGTACTTGTGATAGAACATGATGGAAGAGAATATGAGAAAAATAATGTGTATGTATGTGTGTATATATGTATATATATGTATATATATGGCTGTGTCACTTTGCTGAAGAGCAGAAATTGGCACAACACTATAAATAAACTATACTTTAATAGAAATAAATAAAAATACGAAAAAGATGTTTTCATCTGCACAGATGGCAAAATAGTTTGCCATTTCGGACCACTGCTCTGGGCCTGACACTCTACTGAGGAAATCAACCCAAGAGTCTGGTGTCCCAGACTACTTGGAGAGAGAAGGTCGAGGCTGAGCCCCACTTGGCAGGGGCCGTAGATCTACGTCCCCAGTGGGAGGCCAAGGGCTGAGATGACAGAAACACACCTATGACCCATTGCCCAGAAGCACCTGCTAGCTGCTCTAGCTACTCAGCCCTCACCCCTTGCAGGTCTTGCTCAGATGTGGATTTTCACCACTTCCTGCCAGTCCAGGCAATTCCTTAATTGGAACCATAAAGGGCAGAGATTGTGGGGTATAGCCCAGTTCCTGTAGGGGCATGGATATTGGTTGGGGGCCTCTGCCTTTTTCCCCAGAACTGTCATCAAGAACAGAAAAAATGAAAAGGAAAAGATAGGTGGAGAAATAAGAAATGAATACACCTGGCTTCGTAGAGAGAGAGAAGCTGGGTGTCCAGGAGTGTGGAGTCGATGCCTCAGTTTGTTCCTTCAGGATTGGGGAGGGGGATGCAAAGCCTTTACCCACCTCTCACTTTGCCACGTCTAATCCTGGGGTGTCAGCCATAGGGCCAAGAAGAGCAGAGCTGATTGCACAGTCTTCAGGCATGGCTTGCTGCAGCTGTAGCCCAGCCTCAGCAGTGTTGCCTGAGAGGCTAATGCTTTCCACACAGACATGGAATATGCATCTGGACCAGTTTTGGGGTGACAGGAAAGAAATGGGGATCTCTACTTTGTAGGAGCTCATGCCTTTGAGAGGTAACCCACTGCCTTGCTATGTTCCAGATATCAATGAGTGTGGACCACCCGCGACCGTGTCCTGTGGAAACAATGCAGACTGCCAGAACACGGAAGGGGGCTACCACTGCACCTGCATCCCAGGATATGAGCTTGCTTCTGGGGCACCAACGTTCAGGAATGAGAGTGAGAACACCTGTCAAGGTAAGAATGACCCTGCATCTTCCACCTCTCCACGCATGAGGTTCAGAGTCACTAGAATCATTCCTGAAGCCTCCAGGGGGCAGGGGCTTGGGTACAGGTGTGGTGCCCAAGTATGTGTGGGGACAGATGTGCCTGTGCCTGTCCCACCTGTACAGAGAGAAGCTGCATGGGCCGTTGGCCCAAATCCTAGCTTTGCTGTGTGGGTGAGACACTGGCCAGGGGACTTATTCAGAAGTCACTGTTAACCTACACGACGTGATAATATAGTGATACTGTGTGTGTTTTTCTAGAGCCCCTATATTTCATAGATAAAAACAAAAGTAGCTTTCCTTTTGTTATCTGTGTGTCTTGGACAAGATATGTCACTTCTCTGAGCCTCAGCTGAGTCAACTGTAAAAAGGGGCTGACAATGGTGCTTGCCTCATAGAATTGCAGGAAAGATATGGGAGATCACAAAGCTCAAAACAGAGATGGCTGTTGGGTCTTTATTTTATTTACATTGTTTTACGTTTTTTGTTTGTTTGTTTGTTTTTTGTTTGTTTGTTTGTTTGTTTCTTAGCCGTGCCCATTGCATGTGGAAGTTCCCAGGCCAGGTATCAATCCAGGGGCACGGCAGCATCCTTAACACCCTAGGTGACAGAACCTTAACCCACTCTGGGATTTTAAACTATAATCATAATGACCCAATGTATCTTATCCAGGTTGTGCATCCCGGGGGCTGTGCCCCATGTGTGGGGCTCAGAGAGCAGCTGTCCTGGTCCAACGCCTCACCAAGGGCCCGGGAGGAGCCTGTTCTCCACACATCGCTAGGTCTCGCCTCCTTTCCAAGGGAAGCAGGCAGGGTTTAGGCATCTGTAGTGGCAGATGAGGCCAGCAGTGACCAGACAGGGGGTTAGAGCTGAATACTGAGGATGGGGATGGGAGGAGCGTGAAGGTGAGAGGTGAGGAAGAGGCTGAGCCCGGTGTCAGGAGGACTCTGAGGAGGGTCTGCAGAGGAAGAGCCCCCAAACTAGTTGCAGCCCCTTCCCTCCTTCCCTGTGGAGGGAGGATAACACAGCATCCTGGAAGGAAGCTAGAGTGGACCTGCATCTGTGTGGAGGCCCTGCTGGTTCCCAGGGGCCTCTGTGGGTGGATGTTGTACTTGAACCATGTGGCGAGGACAGAAGGCAGAGCCTTCCTGTGAGTCGGTAAAAGGTCCCTCATCTTGTGTACCCCGTGTTTGAGGAAGGAAAGTGAGCTGCTTTTTGTCCCCTGCTTGTTTCTTTGGCTAGACATCCTTGAGCAGTGAGCAACCTGCACGACCACCCATGGTGGTCATGGGTTCCACTCAGTGTGCTTAGACTCAGGGAGCCGTCCATCCGCTGTGTGAGCCCCTTCAGAGTCATGGGTGAACAAGAGGGAGGTGGGAGAGGGCCCAAATGGACCATGAGTTTTGTGACAGGGAGAGAGCCGCCTGATGGTTGGACCAGAATTTGCTGCCTGAAGACCTAGCTCTGTGGCCAGTTCACCTGGAATGTCTATGCAATCCTAGCTCAGCATTCCAGGCTTCATCACATTCAAGGACATGTTCGCCCATGTTCCGAACGTGGTATCTGCTGGAGAGGAGACTGGGCTGCTCTCTGGATTCCTTGTCCCACTTTCTGGAGGCATCAGAAGAGCATCCTGAGTACCAACCTAGTCTCCTGAGGCTCTCTGAACCCCAAGGCATAGACGCCTCTGCACAGGGTCATTTCCGGATGTTTGAAACAAAGATGACGCCCCCATGGCCTCTTTTTGTGGAAAATAAAAGAGAGGTTGACATTCAAGATGCTCACGGAGCTCAGCGCCCTGTGATCCAGAACACTATCTACCCTCTCCATCATTGTCAGTGACTGTTAGGGGGAGAGCTGACCACACTGGAACCCTCTCAGAACCCCTGGGCCAAGGAGGGCCATGGGATACTGTCCAGAAATGTGGGAGGAGGGAGAATTCCAGGGATAGGCCCAGTGTCCCTGGCTGGCCCCGCCCCTGGCCAAAATTCCTGCGGGAGAAGACACCTCGCGGCACCCTGATCCCGCCTCTCAGCCCCTCGGCCTCTGTTTCTCCATGCATGGCTCCACTCTGACCGTCCGCAGTGATTCCAGTTCATGGTTCTGAGGGAGCTCTGAGCACTGGGGCCTAGGAGGATCCTGTGTCAGGGGAGGGCAGGCTGATGTCCACCTCCTCCCTGCCTCCGAAGAGTCAGCTGAATGAAGAGGCTTCTATCCAAGGGGTGGGGGAGCGAATTGAGGGGCGTAGACTTGGAGTTTGGGGTTAGGAGATGCACAGTATTATGTTTAGAATGGATATACAGTGAGGTCTTATTGTAAGGCACAGGAAACTATATCCAAGTACTTGTGATAGAACATGATGGAAGAGAATATGAGAAAAATAATGTGTATGTATGTGTGTATATATGTATATATATGTATATATATGGCTGTGTCACTTTGCTGAAGAGCAGAAATTGGCACAACACTATAAATAAACTATACTTTAATAGAAATAAATAAAAATACGAAACAAGATGTTTTCATCTGCACAGATGGCAAAATAGTTTGCCATTTCGGACCACTGCTCTGGGCCTGACACTCTACTGAGGAAATCAACCCAAGAGTCTGGTGTCCCAGACTACTTGGAGAGAGAAGGTCGAGGCTGAGCCCCACTTGGCAGGGGCCGTAGATCTACGTCCCCAGTGGGAGGCCAAGGGCTGAGATGACAGAAACACACCTATGACCCATTGCCCAGAAGCACCTGCTAGCTGCTCTAGCTACTCAGCCCTCACCCCTTGCAGGTCTTGCTCAGATGTGGATTTTCACCACTTCCTGCCAGTCCAGGCAATTCCTTAATTGGAACCATAAAGGGCAGAGATTGTGGGGTATAGCCCAGTTCCTGTAGGGGCATGGATATTGGTTGGGGGCCTCTGCCTTTTTCCCCAGAACTGTCATCAAGAACAGAAAAATGAAAAGGAAAAGATAGGTGGAGAAATAAGAAATGAATACACCTGGCTTCGTAGAGAGAGAGAAGCTGGGTGTCCAGGAGTGTGGAGTCGATGCCTCAGTTTGTTCCTTCAGGATTGGGGAGGGGGGATGCAAAGCCTTTACCCACCTCTCACTTTGCCACGTCTAATCCTGGGGTGTCAGCCATAGGGCCAAGAAGAGCAGAGCTGATTGCACAGTCTTCAGGCATGGCTTGCTGCAGCTGTAGCCCAGCCTCAGCAGTGTTGCCTGAGAGGCTAATGCTTTCCACACAGACATGGAATATGCATCTGGACCAGTTTTGGGGGTGACAGGAAAGAAATGGGGATCTCTACTTTGTAGGAGCTCATGCCTTTGAGAGGTAACCCACTGCCTTGCTATGTTCCAGATATCAATGAGTGTGGACCACCCGCGACCGTGTCCTGTGGAAACAATGCAGACTGCCAGAACACGGAAGGGGGCTACCACTGCACCTGCATCCCAGGATATGAGCTTGCTTCTGGGGCACCAACGTTCAGGAATGAGAGTGAGAACACCTGTCAAGGTAAGAATGACCCTGCATCTTCCACCTCTCCACGCATGAGGTTCAGAGTCACTAGAATCATTCCTGAAGCCTCCAGGGGGCAGGGGCTTGGGTACAGGTGTGGTGCCCAAGTATGTGTGGGGACAGATGTGCCTGTGCCTGTCCCACCTGTACAGAGAGAAGCTGCATGGGCCGTTGGCCCAAATCCTAGCTTTGCTGTGTGGGTGAGACACTGGCCAGGGGACTTATTCAGAAGTCACTGTTAACCTACACGACGTGATAATATAGTGATACTGTGTGTGTTTTTCTAGAGCCCCTATATTTCATAGATAAAAACAAAAGTAGCTTTCCTTTTGTTATCTGTGTGTCTTGGACAAGATATGTCACTTCTCTGAGCCTCAGCTGAGTCAACTGTAAAAAGGGGCTGACAATGGTGCTTGCCTCATAGAATTGCAGGAAAGATATGGGAGATCACAAAGCTCAAAACAGAGATGGCTGTTGGGTCTTTATTTTATTTACATTGTTTTACGTTTTTTGTTTGTTTGTTTGTTTTTTGTTTGTTTGTTTGTTTGTTTCTTAGCCGTGCCCATTGCATGTGGAAGTTCCCAGGCCAGGTATCAATCCAGGGGCACGGCAGCATCCTTAACACCCTAGGTGACAGAACCTTAACCCACTCTGGGATTTTAAACTATAATCATAATGACCCAATGTATCTTATCCAGGTTGTGCATCCCGGGGGCTGTGCCCCATGTGTGGGGCTCAGAGAGCAGCTGTCCTGGTCCAACGCCTCACCAAGGGCCCGGGAGGAGCCTGTTCTCCACACATCGCTAGGTCTCGCCTCCTTTCCAAGGGAAGCAGGCAGGGTTTAGGCATCTGTAGTGGCAGATGAGGCCAGCAGTGACCAGACAGGGGGTTAGAGCTGAATACTGAGGATGGGGATGGGAGGAGCGTGAAGGTGAGAGGTGAGGAAGAGGCTGAGCCCGGTGTCAGGAGGACTCTGAGGAGGGTCTGCAGAGGAAGAGCCCCCAAACTAGTTGCAGCCCCTTCCCTCCTTCCCTGTGGAGGGAGGATAACACAGCATCCTGGAAGGAAGCTAGAGTGGACCTGCATCTGTGTGGAGGCCCTGCTGGTTCCCAGGGGCCTCTGTGGGTGGATGTTGTACTTGAACCATGTGGCGAGGACAGAAGGCAGAGCCTTCCTGTGAGTCGGTAAAAGGTCCCTCATCTTGTGTACCCCGTGTTTGAGGAAAGGAAAGTGAGCTGCTTTTTGTCCCCTGCTTGTTTCTTTGGCTAGACATCCTTGAGCAGTGAGCAACCTGCACGACCACCCATGGTGGTCATGGGTTCCACTCAGTGTGCTTAGACTCAGGGAGCCGTCCATCCGCTGTGTGAGCCCCTTCAGAGTCATGGGTGAACAAGAGGGAGGTGGGAGAGGGCCCAAATGGACCATGAGTTTTGTGACAGGGAGAGAGCCGCCTGATGGTTTGGACCAGAATTTGCTGCCTGAAGACCTAGCTCTGTGGCCAGTTCACCTGGAATGTCTATGCAATCCTAGCTCAGCATTCCAGGCTTCATCACATTCAAGGACATGTTCGCCCATGTTCCGAACGTGGTATCTGCTGGAGAGGAGACTGGGCTGCTCTCTGGATTCCTTGTCCCACTTTCTGGAGGCATCAGAAGAGCATCCTGAGTACCAACCTAGTCTCCTGAGGCTCTCTGAACCCCAAGGCATAGACGCCTCTGCACAGGGTCATTTCCGGATGTTTGAAACAAAGATGACGCCCCCATGGCCTCTTTTTGTGGAAAATAAAAGAGAGGTTGACATTCAAGATGCTCACGGAGCTCAGCGCCCTGTGATCCAGAACACTATCTACCCTCTCCATCATTGTCAGTGACTGTTAGGGGGAGAGCTGACCACACTGGAACCCTCTCAGAACCCCTGGGCCAAGGAGGGCCATGGGATACTGTCCAGAAATGTGGGAGGAGGGAGAATTCCAGGGATAGGCCCAGTGTCCCTGGCTGGCCCCGCCCCTGGCCAAAATTCCTGCGGGAGAAGACACCTCGCGGCACCCTGATCCCGCCTCTCAGCCCCTCGGCCTCTGTTTCTCCATGCATGGCTCCACTCTGACCGTCCGCAGTGATTCCAGTTCATGGTTCTGAGGGAGCTCTGAGCACTGGGGCCTAGGAGGATCCTGTGTCAGGGGAGGGCAGGCTGATGTCACCTCCTCCCTGCCTCCGAAGAGTCAGCTGAATGAAGAGGCTTCTATCCAAGGGGTGGGGGAGCGAATTGAGGGGCGTAGACTTGGAGTTTGGGGTTAGGAGATGCACAGTATTATGTTTAGAATGGATATACAGTGAGGTCTTATTGTAAGGCACAGGAAACTATATCCAAGTACTTGTGATAGAACATGATGGAAGAGAATATGAGAAAAATAATGTGTATGTATGTGTGTATATATGTATATATATGTATATATATGGCTGTGTCACTTTGCTGAAGAGCAGAAATTGGCACAACACTATAAATAAACTATACTTTAATAGAAATAAATAAAAATACGAAAAAGATGTTTTCATCTGCACAGATGGCAAAATAGTTTGCCATTTCGGACCACTGCTCTGGGCCTGACACTCTACTGAGGAAATCAACCCAAGAGTCTGGTGTCCCAGACTACTTGGAGAGAGAAGGTCGAGGCTGAGCCCCACTTGGCAGGGGCCGTAGATCTACGTCCCCAGTGGGAGGCCAAGGGCTGAGATGACAGAAACACACCTATGACCCATTGCCCAGAAGCACCTGCTAGCTGCTCTAGCTACTCAGCCCTCACCCCTTGCAGGTCTTGCTCAGATGTGGATTTTCACCACTTCCTGCCAGTCCAGGCAATTCCTTAATTGGAACCATAAAGGGCAGAGATTGTGGGGTATAGCCCAGTTCCTGTAGGGGCATGGATATTGGTTGGGGGCCTCTGCCTTTTTCCCCAGAACTGTCATCAAGAACAGAAAAAATGAAAAGGAAAAGATAGGTGGAGAAATAAGAAATGAATACACCTGGCTTCGTAGAGAGAGAGAAGCTGGGTGTCCAGGAGTGTGGAGTCGATGCCTCAGTTTGTTCCTTCAGGATTGGGGAGGGGGATGCAAAGCCTTTACCCACCTCTCACTTTGCCACGTCTAATCCTGGGGTGTCAGCCATAGGGCCAAGAAGAGCAGAGCTGATTGCACAGTCTTCAGGCATGGCTTGCTGCAGCTGTAGCCCAGCCTCAGCAGTGTTGCCTGAGAGGCTAATGCTTTCCACACAGACATGGAATATGCATCTGGACCAGTTTTGGGGTGACAGGAAAGAAATGGGGATCTCTACTTTGTAGGAGCTCATGCCTTTGAGAGGTAACCCACTGCCTTGCTATGTTCCAGATATCAATGAGTGTGGACCACCCGCGACCGTGTCCTGTGGAAACAATGCAGACTGCCAGAACACGGAAGGGGGCTACCACTGCACCTGCATCCCAGGATATGAGCTTGCTTCTGGGGCACCAACGTTCAGGAATGAGAGTGAGAACACCTGTCAAGGTAAGAATGACCCTGCATCTTCCACCTCTCCACGCATGAGGTTCAGGGTCACCAGAATCATTCCTGAAGCCTCCAGGGGGCAGGGTCTTTGTTGCAGGTGTAACACCCAAGTATGAGTAGGGACAGATATGCCTTTGACTGTGCCACCTGTACAGAGAGAAGCTGCATGAGCCAATGGCCCAAATCTTAGCTTTGCTGCATGGGTGCAACACTGGCCAGGGGACTTATTCCGAAGTCACTGTTAACATATAAGATGTGATAGTATTGTGATCTTTTGTGTGTGTGTGTGTGTGTGTGTGTGTGCTCGAGTCCCTATCTTTCACTGATAAACATGAATTCACATTTGCGTCTAGTGATCTTTGAAAATTTATATACCTCTTCGTGCCTCAGTTGACCCATTTGTAAAAAGGGTCTAACAATGCTTCTGTCCTCATCGAATGCAGGAAAGTATCTGAAATCACAAAGTACAAAAGAGTGATGGTTGGCGGGGTTTGATTTATTTTATTTTATTTTTTGGCTGTGCCTGCATCATGTGGAAGTGCCCAGGCCAGGTATTACACCTGGGCCACAGCACTGACAAATACTTAATGCACTGCGCCACCAGGGAACTGCAGCTTTAAAATTATAATCATTACGACCTAATGTATCTTCTGAGGTTGGGCATCCCTGGGGGCTGTGCCCCTTGGTGGGAGCTCAATGAACAGCTGTACTGGTCCATCCCCTCTCTAGGGACCCAGAGAAGGGTTGCATGAGCCAAGGGCCTAAATCCTAGCTTTGCTGTGTGTGTTACCCTGGCCAAGGTACTTATTCTGAAGTCACCTTTAACACAGGAGATGTGATAATATTGTGATTGTATGTGTTGGTTTAATAGAGCCCCTATATTTCATAGATAAAAATATAAGTAGCTTAGCCCTTTGTTAACTGTATGATCTTGCACAAGTTATTTCTGTGCAAGTTTACCCATCTGTAAAAAGAGGCTGACAATGGTGCTTCCCTCATAGAATTGATGCGAAGTTATCTGACATCACAAAGCACAAAAGAGTGATGGCTGTTGGGGACTGGTTTTATTTACTTTTACTTTGTTTTACTTTTACTTTGTTTTACTTTTTTTTTTTTTAATCTGTGCCCACCACTTTGGGAATTTCCCAAGACAGTTATCAAACCTCTATCCCAGCAGCGACCTTTGTGTTCCTAGATAAGGACGAGTGCAGCTCCGGGGAGCATCATTGTCACAACTCCACCATCTGCAACAATACTGAAGGTTCACATGTGTGCCACTGCCGCCAAGGCTGGGTGCCCAAACCTGGATTCCAGAATGAGAAAAATACCACCGTCTGTGAAGGTACATGTCCTGACCTGACCCCAGACCCCGCCCACAACAAATGCAGACACTCCCACACCTAGTGAACCACTGTCTTGTCCCCCACAGAGGTCTTTCCCACCTGGATGCCACCCCCTGGAATCAAGAGCCAGGTGAGTGGCACACGGACCCAGGGGCAGGAAATCTCTTGGAACAGCCTACCCATTTCTCACAAACTCTTCCACCAGCATCTAATCCTCTCTGACTCCCTCATCTCCTTTTCCCCAGAGGCTCTCCTGCTTCTTTCACAGACTCCAGCATCTGCGTGGGAACTTCAGTTCAGCCTCTGTTCAGAGAACTATCCAGGTAAGGGCAGAGCCAAGGGAGGTGGAGGCATCCCATACAGATGGGGGACGCTTTGGGTTTGGAGGAAATACCCCAAAACAATGGTGCACTGCTCTGAAGCCCCACCTCTTCCAGGCTGGGTGGAATGAGTGGATACGAATTGGTGCTCATTGTTAGACATTACTGTGCACCTACCAATGACCTTTCCTCTTGCTGTTTCTAGATATTGGGTTTACCTCATACTTGGCATTCGTGAACAGGGTTGACCTCTGAGTGACTGGATTCCAGAGGCAAAGACCACCCAGAGAATTCCATCGGGCACTGTCTTTATATCACTCAGTCTCTAGGATCTGTTCTCTGTGGCTGAGTGGGTAACTTCATGCAGCCTCTCTGGCCCATAGGCTGCTGACTCTTTGCCACCCCCCTTCCCAGGACCTCATACAGGAGGTTGGTGATCTGCTGGAGGGGCCCCAGGACCTGGAAAACCTGTCCCAATCAGAGAAGCAGCATGTGGGCACTAATCTGCTCCTGGGCCTGGAGAAAGCTCTGAGATGGCTGGGCAAGGCCCTGCCCATTGGGACAATGACTTTTAATTCATCTGCTGGCACAAGTAAGTACCTGGGACTGTCCCCAGGCTTCTCCTCTGCCTCATTCCTTTTCTAGTTCCATTAGAGTCAAGTGACCATGCTTGTATCTCAGTGTTCATCTCATGAATGAAATAAAATAAAAGGTTAAGAGCAAAATAGGTGAGGGGGATTAAGAGGTGCAAACTTCCTTCAGTTATAAAATAAATAAGTTAAGGGGCTATAATATATAGCACAGGGAATATAGTCAACAATATTCTATGGAGACAAGAGTTGCTGTTGTGGTTCAACAGGTTAAGAACCTGATGCTGTCTCAGTGAGGATGCAGGTTCAGTCCCTGGCCTTGCTCAGTAGGTTAAGGATGTGGCATTGCAGCAAGCTGTGGCATAGGTCACATGGCTGTGGTGTAGGCCTGCAGCTGCAGTTCCTATTGATCCCTTGCCTGGGAACTTCCATGTACCACAGGTACCAACATAAAATGAAAAAGGAAAGAAAGAAAAAATACTGTATGGAGATAGATGGTAACTAGACTTATTGTGGGGATACTTTTGTAGTGTAAAATAATATTGAATCATTGTGTTGTATACCTGAAACTATTACAATATTCTGTGCCAATTTTATGTCAGTTAAAAAAAGCAAATAATTAAAAATAAATGAAAAACTGTAAATAATGTACATTTTCATTATAAAATTATCAGGAGATGAAATAATTACAGTGAAGAATTTAAGATAAAATATAAGCAGCTTCAAAAGAAAAATTATTCAATTTTGAAGCATATAAATTTAGCATTATTTGATATTTAAATATTATTTGTTTTATTGAGATAAAATTCATGTAAAGCCACCTTTTTACCTAGAGTATACAATTCACTGTAATTTACTGCATTCACAGAGTTGTACTACCCTCGACTCTATTTCCAAAGTATTTTCATCATCCCAAAAGTAGAGTTGGCACCCACTAAGCAGTCACTCATTTATTTTTTTCTTTCAGCCTCTGGCAACCATCTATCTCTTTTCTATCTCTATGGCTTTTTCATTCTGGATATTTTGTATAAATAGAATCATACAATATATGACCTGATAGTCTAGCTTCTTTCACCCAGCATAATGTTTCTGACATTGTTTCATGTTGTAGTGTGTATCAGTATTTCATTCCTTTTTATGGCTGAATAATAATCCATTGTGTATGGATATGCCACTTTTTGTTTATCCATCCATCCATTGATGGAAATTTGAGTTTTTGCCACCTATTGGCTATTGAAAATAGTGGTATTATGAATATTGGAATCCAGAATTGTAAACCTTGTTTCAGTTTTTTGAGGGGTACATGCTTAGGAGTGGAATCCCTGAGTGATACATTAATTCTATGTTCAACTTTTTGAAAGGCACTAAGCTATTTTCCCAAAGTGTCTATTTCTCCATTTTAGATTCTCAACAGCAATGCACAAAAGTTCCAATCTCCTCACCCTTGGCAGTACTTGTTACTTTCATTTTGTTGTATTTTTATTATACTCATTTTAGTGTGTGTCAGGTGACAGCTCATCATGGTTTATCTGCATTTTCCTAGGGCATAAAGATGCTTAACATCTTTTCATGTCATTGTTGAATATTTGTCTATCTTTTTTTGAAAAATGTCTATTCAAGTCCTTTGCCTGTTTTTCAATTATTCGACATTTGGTGTTGAGATGTTGGAGTTCTTTATATAGTCCAATAGTAGATCCTTTGAGATATGTGATTTGCAGATGTAGTCTCACATTCTGAAGATTGAATTTTCATTTTCTTCATGGTCTTTTCACTTCCATGAAAAATATTTTACATTTTGATTGTCTATATTATCTATTGTTTCTTTTGTTGCTTCTGCATTTTTTTCAGTCATTTATAAGAACTACTTCCAAATCAAAGACCATGAAGATTTATCCCGATGTTTTCTCCTAAGTGTTCTATATTTATCTTTTAAATGTAGGTCTTCCACTCATTTGGAGCTAATTTTTGTATATTGTGTGAGGTAGGGATCCATCTTCTTTTTTTTTCCTGTGTGGATAACCAGATGTCCCAGCACGACTGATTGAAGAGACTATTCTTTGGTCCATTGAAAGGTCTTGGAACCTCTTCTTGAAAATCAATTGATTCTAGATTAACAGGTGTATTTCTGGATGCTCAGTTCTGCTTTACTGATGTATATATCTATGCCAATACCATACTGTTTTGAATATTGTAGGTTTGTAGTTAAGTTTTAAAACCAGGAAGGTAAAAACTACAAATTTGTTTTTCATTTTCAATATTGTTTGAATATTTGTGCTTCTTACAATATCATATGCATTTTAGGATAAACTTTTACATTTCTGCAAAAAAAATGCTGCTGAGATATTGTTAGTATTGCATTGAATCTATAAATCACTTTGGGGAGTACTGCCATTTTAAAAATATTACCTTTCCATCCATAAACACAGGATGTCTTTCCATTCATTTAGGGTTTTAAATTTCTTTCAACAATCTTTTGTACTTTTCTGTGCACAAGTCTTGAACCTCCTTGGGTAAAATTGTTCCTAATATAATGTGTAAGATTTTTACATCTAGGAGTTCCCATCATGGCTCAGTGGTTAATGTGTCTGACTAGGAACCATGAGGTTGCAGGTTTGATCCCTGGCCTTGCTCAGTGGGTTAAGGATCTGGCATTGCTGTGAGCTGTGGTGTAGGTCGCAGACACGGCTCGGATCCTGCATTGCTGTGGCTCTGGTATAGGCCGGTGGCTACAGCTCCGATTAGACCCCCAGCCTGGGAACCTCCATATGCTGCAGGAGCATCCCTAGAAAAGGCAAAAAGACAAACAAACAAAAAAAACAAACAAAAAGATTTTTACATGTATATTCATAAGAGATATTTATCTATTTTTCTATGTGATATCTTTCTCTGGCTTTGTTTCCTGGGGTAATGGTGGGTTCTTAAAATTATTTAGGTAGTGTTTCTTCCTCCTTTGCTTTTTGGAAGAATTGACAAAGAATTCATGTTAATTCTTCCTTAAATGGTTAGTAGGATTCTGATCTGGGCTTTTCACTTTGGGAAGCTTTGGTTCCTCATTCAATCTTCTTAATAGTTATAGGTCTGTTCAGACTTTCTGACTTTCTGTGTCTTCTTCAGTTACTTTTGTAATTTTGTGTGTCTGTGGGAATTTCATCTAGGTTATTGTTTGGAGCTTGTCCCTGCCTATCAATAACTAATGATGTTATTGGAATGACCCTGGTGGTTCTGTTATTGATCCAAACTTGGGCCTGCTTACCCTCTCTCAGTAAAGCCAATCTACTGACACAGGGTTGTGGTGAAGGAAAGTATAACATTTATTTCAAGGTGCCGGACAAGAAGTTCAGAACAGCTAATGCTCAAAACACCTGAGCTCTACTGTGGGCTTCAGGGAAACATTTTTACAGGCAAGGTGAAGGAGGGGAGTCTCAGGGTATATGACTGGCTTATTCACAATTATCTAGTTGATGGTGAGATAACAAGCTATCATATCAATCCTCAGGCTCCAGTAAGTCTGTGGGATACTGTCCTCATGGTCATCAAGTAGTTAACTTCTTCCATTTTTGGGGGGTTTTCAACATATATAAGGCAACTCAGGAAATGTGAATCAGATACTGTTATCTAGGTTATTCAGAGAGGAACTAAAGCAGGAGACATGGGGGACGGGTCCATTATACCATAGGGTCCTGCTCAATTTTAGTTCTTATTATGATTGCAAGACTCCTTTCAGCAATAAATATCATGAAACTTTTGAAAAAGTTTATAATACCTGGAAAGTACACAGCACACTTGGGGGCGTACCACAGGGGGAGAAAGAGAGAGAGAGATAGGGAGAGAGAGAGAGGGAATGAGAACATGGGTTGGGGTCTGATTTATTGAGGTGTATAGAGGGGGCCTTGAGCTCACTCTTTGTTACTGCATTTATAACACAAAAGCCAGAATTGAAACTGTGTGAAGAGTTAAAACTAGGTAGCCTAAACTGTCAGCTGTTGAAATTAATGAAGACCTCTAAAACAAAGGAGTCTTAGTAGGTGGAAGTCCTGTATATTTATCTAGTTCTCCTGCTGGCAATGTATTTATTGTCTTTGAAGCAGGTGCCTAAAGATTAAGTCAAGCACTGGCATTATGAACGAACAAACAAACAAACAAACAAAAAACTGTCAGGGATTACATTAGTTAGAAAAATTTTTCACAATTTTGAATAATTCTTTGTAAATTCATGTTGTACATGTTATTGAACTCAAGTTTGGCTACCTGCCACTCAAAAGCCAGTAATTGAGAGGCAAATGTTGGTAGAAAGCAAATGATGCTTTAATCAGAAAGCCAGCAGTATGGGGAGAAGGCAGGCTTGTGCTGTCAAAACTATCTCCCAAGATTCTGCTCAGCCATGGAAGTTTTTAAAAGGAAAAATTTCAGTGAATCAAGGTAGAATGTCAATCTCTGCATGATTTTCCATTATGTCCAGGCTGATTGACTCCTCCTGTTTTTCTTCAGATGTTATCTTGTCTGTGTGGGCTGGGGGTAGAGAGCTAATCATTCTTTACCTATTTCTTCATTCCTCCTCGTCTCCCTCCCTTCCCCCTCCTCCTTCTTGTTCTTCTTGCTTTTTAGATCTGCATCTGTGGCATATCTAAGTTCCCAGGTTAGGGGTCAAATTGGAACTGCAGCTTCCAGCCAACCACAGCCATAGCAATGCAGGATCTGAGCCTTGTCTGTGACCCACACCACAGCTCAAGGCAATGCCAGATCTTTAACCCACCAAATGAGGCCAGGGATCAAACCAGCATCCTCATGGATACTGGTCAGGTTTGCTACCACTGAGCCACACTGGGAACTCCTCCTACTTCTTTTAATCTAGGAGAAGAATCAACAGGTTAGGAAAGGGACTATGTGCATTCAGTAGAGCATAAATCAGGAGTTAGGTTAAATGTTACCTGGAATGGATGGGCAATGGGATTGTAACTGTGCAGCACAGGGAAATGTGTATGATTGGGTCTGTTGTTGTAAAACAGAACTTGGTGAAACATTGTAAATCAACTATATTTTAATAATAATAAAATAAACCTAAAAATGTTTAAGGGAGATAGAAATAGGCAAATATGCAAGAGGCAAAGAGCTGCTTACAAATCCTCACTGTTAGATATCATTCCATTTCTATGGGATTAGGGATGAAGGCCCATCTTCTGTAACTTCTCCATGCTGACATAGGGTGCCATATTCTTAAAGTGAGGGATGTTGACATGGGTTTGTAGCATCTCTTTGCTGACCATCTTAGTTGTTTGCTTATTATGTGGGCAGAGCAAGATATAATTATTCTGATGCTCACAAAGATATAGATTATTATGAGCAATAACGTTAATCCCATTCTCTTGAGGACAGTTCTTGAACTTGTACTAGCTATAGATTCAATACAGCTCAAGATGGAACAGCCTATGTCATGGATACAGTCTGGTCATCATCCAGGTAGCTTTTCCCCCCTGGTGGCAGTTAGTATCTTGTGAAACAATTCATAAATGTGCCTTGAACACTAAAAGATTCTGTGACTCCATTATCCTAATTGTTAACTGCTTGATCCTGCTCTTTTGTGACTTATAGAGGCCTGGGAGACTTCAGCTTTTCTATAAACAAGAGGCAGGAGACATGGAGGGGGCTTCATACTTGGTGGTGGTGAGGGCCGCAGAGTTCCACTTGGTTTCATACGTGTGTATATACCATTATTATGTATAACAAATATTATGTGTAAAATTATGGCATTACTTGGTACACATAATAACATTTTGCATAATATTTTGTATATAATATGTATAGTTTTGGGAGTTCCTGCAGTGGTGAACCTGACCAGTATCCATGAGGACATGGTTTGATTCCTGGCCTAGCTCAGTGGGTTAAGGATCTGGTGTTGCTGTGATGTGTGATGTAGGTTACAGACACGGCTCAGATCCCATGCTGCTGTGGCTGTGGCATAGGCCAGCAGCTACAGCTCCAGTTTGACCCCTAGGCTAGGAACTTCCATATGCCATGGGTGTGACCCTAAAAACTAAAAAAGGTATAATATATGGTTATATTATGTAAGCCTTACCATCAGTTACAGAAACATTAAGCACTATGATACACCTTATCTTTTTAGCTACTTTTTCTTTTGGCTGCATCCATGTCATGCAGAAGTTCCTGTGCCAGGGATCAAACCTGCACCAGAGCATTAACCCAACCCACAGCAGTGACAATGCTGGGTCCTTAACCACTAGCCCACAAAGGAACTCTCTGTTTTTAGCTTCTTTTGACTGTCTACTATTTTCACTCTTGCTAAATAAGCTTGTAAAATTGTCATTGAACCAGATTTAACTGTCATTATACCATCATTTTTATTATGTCAATGAAATTGAGGCAGATATTACAAGGATGGATGTAATATAATTAAACATATGTACTATAAAAATGGTATTATAATAACCCCTACAGTTGCAATTACTAATCCAACTCTCTTACATGACTCCCACAACACACAGAGCTGTCATTGAAGGTGCAAGAGCAAGGATACGAGAATATCACCTTGATTCAGAATCAGACAAAGATGATGCTCACCTGGGATACAGTGCATGAATCTGGTGACTCAGGTAATGACTGAATAGGGAGAGGGTCTCTGAAGCTTCACAGTGGGACAAGATGCCCAAAGTTGTGACAAATAGAGAATTGAAGCTTAAATGGAAGTATGGGCTGCAGAGGGTCAAAGGAAAATGTCATGTCCATGAATGATTGTTGGAAAAAGAGTTTTCCAGACTCAGAGCAGGGTGAAGAAAAGACAAGTTTATTGAGGGAAGAAATGCTGTTCACATAGCTAGCCAACTTCCTGCCAATCAGAGAGGACAGATTCTGGGACCATGGTCATTTCTATTTTCATAGCCCAGAGGCAAAGGATAAGAAGAGAGGTCTTATCATACACCTGTTGACTTGCTGATTTCTTGGGGAAAGATCTGATATTCTGATATGCTTGCTGGCTTGTTGGGGGCATATATTGCCCCATAGGGGTGGGGTGAGGAGTGGGCCACATACCTTTCCTAGTGGAGGACAGGAAGGAGTAGGCCAGGTTGTTGGGGTAGGGGAGGGCCTCAGGAATGTTGTAACAATTCCAGTGAGAGATGATAAGATTCTGGTAATTTTTATCTCAGCCAGAGGCTGAGATAAAACTCAAAGTTTTATCTCCTTGGATTGAAGTCCCATAGGGAAAAACTATCTGAAGAAGGTGTACTGTTGAGGACCCTGAGATACTAACATTAGTCTCATCGTGCAGGCCCTGCTGTGGTGGGCCTTCTGTCCACTCCAGGGATGGGAAGGTTTCTGGCTAAGGCCCCTCTGGTCCTGGATACTGTGGAACAGGCAGCTTTGAATGAGACACACAAAGGTGTGCTACAGGAACTCTATCATGATCTGCTATCAGATGTCATCTCTGCCTTTATCAGCAACAAGGACCCTCAGAACCTCAGGCACCCGGTCACCTTTGTCTTCCAACATGTGAGTCATGGTGGGATTGAGCTGTGGGTATGGAAGAGGCATGAGTCCTGCACACAGTCTTGGGCTTCAGGCAGCTCCCCCATGGGTTCACCATCTCCCCAGGAAACACGTGAAAAAGCAAGCTTGGGGTGAGCATTTCTGAACATCAGAACCATGAGCTCACATCCACTTCCTGTTCCTACAGTCAGTCATCCCTGGTCCAAGAGAGAAAGTGTTCTGCGTCTTCTGGGAGCATGGCCAGAATGGAAGTGGTCATTGGGCCACCAGTGGCTGCAGGATGGTGGGCACCAAAGACAACAGCACCATCTGCCAGTGCACCCACCTCAGCAGCTTTGCCATCCTCATGGCTCACTATGAAGTACAGGTGAGAGCCCTGAGAGGGGCTGAGTTCAGTGTCTACTACTGTGTAACAAATCCCCACACATGTTGCAGCTATATAACCAAATTTATTATCTTGCAGCTTCTTCAAGTCAACAAATAGGCATGGTGTAGATGGGCTGTCTTTTCAGCATTCTAGAAGTCTTAAAAGTCTCTCCTCTGAGGCTTGGAATCCTCCTCTAAGCTCCCTGATTTCTGGCAGAATTAAGTTCCTTGTGGTGGGAGGACTGTCTCTTCTCTTGCTATCAGCAGGGGACCAGACTCAGCTCCTAGGGGCTGCCTGGATTCCTTCTCATATGGTGCTCTCTATCCATATACCAGCAGGAGAAACTCCCTCATATCGAAATTCTCTCAGCATTTGAATCTTTTTCTCCAGGAGGAGCTAAGATATTTTTAAGGACTGATTAGGTCATGCCACCTAGGATAAACTCCTCTCTTGAAGTCAATTGATAGAGGACTTGAATTCCATCTGCAAAGTCTCTTCACAGCAGCACCTAGATTGGTATTTTATTGAAAGCATGGGAGAAGATGGGGTGGGGTCATATTTGCCAATTAGAATTCTTCTTACTGCAGGGGTCTTCAGGAGAATGGTGCTTAGGGGCTGCAGAAAGGAAGACTTGGTGATGGCAGAGGTTAGAGGGGCTGAGTGAGTACAGATGGTCAGAGTATGTTTTTTATCTCCTACCCTGGTCAGATGAGCTAGTTATTTCTCTGGATCATCAAAACACACTCACTCAGGTGACCTCAGTTAATGGGTATTTACTTGAACATCTACATGAAAATAAACATGGAAAGGATCCTAGCCAAAGGGCCAGACATCATAGTAGCCCTCAGGAGTTTGAGCAGTTCTCCAAGGCTGTGTTTCATCTTGCCATGTTTCTAGATAACACAATATTACTAATTTTATTTGTATACTGTTTTATATTTATTGGAGGGTTAAAATATCTGTGTTTCATAATTCAAACAGGAGATGTAACATTGATGATTCTCCATCGCATCCCTAACGCTGTACACCTACTTCCTCTTGCCTCTGCAAACGAATATCAATTTTTCCTATATTTTTATATGAGTATTTTATATCTATAAAACAAATATGTGTATTTGTTCTTGATCTCCCCCTTTTTTTCACTCACACAGTGGCATTATTAACTGTTGTTCATTTTGTGTTTTTATTTATTACATCTGAGAGATCACTCTATTTCCATCCACAAAGAGATTCTTCCATCCTTTTAATGGACACATTGCCTTCTGTTAGGTGAATGTACCATAAATTACATGTCAAAACTCCTCCTAATGGTCATTTTGTTTCTGTGCATTTGCTAATATGAATATTGCAATGATTTAGACATCCTTCATTATTCTCATGTTTGAGTATACATTTAGGATGTTTAGTGGGTAAAATTAATAATTGTGTATTAGTAGATATTTCTATTTTCCAACATAAAGAGGCTGTATCTCTGACCATTCCCTCCAGCATTATATAAATGTGTGTGTGTGTGACTCCTCACACCTTCACCACAAGGTATTATCAAATTTTTGTATCATTACTCATCTGAAAGATCAGAGCTACAGCTCCGATTCGACCCCTAGCCTTGGAACCTCCATATGCCACAGGAGCAGCCCTAAAAAGGGCAAAAAGACAAAAAAAATTAAATGGATTCGTGGGGCTATTTTTATAGTACAGAAATTAGATCTTTGTTGTTACATTAAAATATCAAGATTTTGTATGCATCAAAATCATCTGCAGGTTTTGCTGTTTATTTTTTGATATTTTATTCAGAAAAATTTTCAAATTAACAGTTATGTTGCAAAATAAGAACAGTGTAAATAATATCCAGTTTCTCTTTATCCAGATGCACTTGGTTTAAACATTTACCTCCATTTTCTTTATCATTTGAATCCCCCTTCTCCTTCCCACTCTCTTTCTCTTAGTTACATGGAAATGGAATTGGTGGATGTCTTTTTCATTTCTCCATAGACTTAGAATTATTTGCAAAAGAGGTAGGGAAATGTGGATTTAAGCCACTGCTACTGTCAAAGTGTAATAGTTTTCCTCCTTTAACAAATTATCCAGTTCTAAATCTGTAAGGATTAGTGACCAACCAGGAACAAGTATTGCAGGGATGAGGTGAGTGGAGTCCATGCTGGGGAGCTGATACCTAGACATCCAGTCTCCACATACAGACAACAGCACATGATGGGGATGAAGGATGGTGCTCCACATGGAGCCTCATGACTCTATGAACGGCTCATGGTGACCCGTAATGTTAGTCATGTACAAAAGTCTACAGAAAAATAAACCCTTGTGAGTTGCAGGGTGTGGTCTTGACTGGAGACCATCTTATCCTTCAATTCCTCCAGAAAAATAAATAATCACTTCAGATTCCATAAAACTCTAACATTCTAAATCTGAAGGAAGTTACCCATAAACATCACAAATTTACCTGGATCCTTCATTCCTGATTATTCTTTGCCAAAAAAAAATGAAAATAAAAGTGGTGGAAGGGACATTACCCAAGAGCAGGAGAGTGTGACTGTGATCTCCTTTCTGCTCGTTTCCAGAAGGATTCTGCACTGACTGTGATCAGCTACATGGGGCTTAGCCTCTCTCTGCTGTGCCTTCTCCTGGCGGTGCTCACCTTCCTGTTCTGCAAAGCCATTCACAATACAAGCACCTCACTCCTCCTGCAGCTCTCCATTTGCCTCTTCCTGGCCCACTTGCTCTTCCTAACAGCCATCGACAGAACTGAGATCAAGGTACTTATACTGCCCCAAAATGCCACTGCCCTGCCCCAGGGGGTGGTGAATTCTTGAAGCCATGCTGCCTTTGACCCCTGAAGAAAATGGCCTGGGCTCTAGGTAAGGTTAGATGGGTAAGTAGCCAACTTCACAGTGACACACACAACTAGAAGACAAACACTCCATTGACAACCCCTTCATATACATCAGCATTCCCCAGTGGCAAGGTGTAGAAGAGGTTCTGACAGTCCCTCCTCGCAATATCTTACTGCTCCCCCAGGTGCTGTGTAGCATCATCGCAGGTGCCTTACACTATCTCTACCTGGCCTCCTTCACCTGGATGCTGCTGGAGGGCCTGTACCTCTTCCTCACTGCACGCAACCTGATGGTGGTCAACTACTCCAGTGTGAACATGTTCATGAAGAAGCTCATGTTCCCTGTGGGCTATGGAGTCCCGGCTGTGATTGTGACCATATCTGCCGCATCCCAGCCTCATCTTTATGGAACACCCACCAGGTAAAGGCAAATTTCCACTCTCTTTGCCTTCTCCAGCACAACCATGATATTATTTATAGAAGCAACATAGCATTTCACCATGCAAGAGCATAATACATAGATGAAAAGTAATAATCCCTAATATATAGAAGAAATGAAAAGTAATAATCCCTGGAGCATCTTTCTGGTGAAAGATGACAGTAATTAAAAAGAATACCTTTGATCTCTGTGCTTGAAATAGCAAATATGAAATCAAAGGAAGTACTTAGGACATCATTTAGAACAATCTAACTTGTTTCTTTATCCTAATTCTATAAGATTTTCATTTCTAACAGTAGAGCTGATTAAAGTGATCAAAGTAATAGATTGTACCATAGTGGAGATTTATATGGTACTTACTTTGTGCCGGACACTATTTTTTTCTTTTCAGGGCTATACCCAAGGCATATGTAAGTTCCCAGGCTAGGGGTCTAATTGGAGCTGCAGTGGTTGGCCTATACCACAGCCATGGCATAGGTGTGTCCACTGAGCTAGGCCAGGGATCAAACCTGCATCCTCACGGATACTGGTCAGGTTCTTTACCTGCTGCAGCACAATGGTAACTCCCACTTTTCTGACCATTTTCAGATGTGTTAATTCAGTTAATCTTCACACCAATACTATTAATCAGTTACTGTCATTTGCCCTATTTTACAGGTGATTAAATTGAGACACAAATACTTTAAGTAAATGCCCAATGGTGCACAATTAGTTAAGTACCAGAGCTAGGATGCAAAATCAGGGAGTCAAGCTCCTTAGTTTGCACTCTTATATTTTCAGCTTTTAGTACTAGTTTAAATATATTTGCATTTTTATTGTTATATAATTCATATACCATAAAATTCACCCTTTTAACATGTAATCGATGGTTTTTAGAATACTCACAGAGTTGAGCAGCCATCACCACAATCTGATTTTAAAACATTTTTAACTCCTCAAAGAAACCTCATACACAATAACATTCACTCCTCATTCCTGCTACCTAGTCCTCTGTCCCAACCCCTGACAACTTCTAAGAAGAACTACTTTCTGTCTCTATGGATCTGCCTATTCTGAATATTTCACACAAATGAAATCATGCATGTGGTCTTTGTGACTGGATTCTTTTACTTACGATGATGTTTTTAAGACTCATCCAAGTTGTAGTAGCACGCATTTATTATCTATATTTGTTGTTTCTGCTGCTGTTGTTTTGTAAATAATATTCTATTTTATGGATATACCACATTTTGTTTATCCACCTATTGGTCGATAGACATTTAGGTTGTTTTCTCTTTTTCTTGGCTGTATTATTTTTCCCACTATAAACAAACATGTACACGTTTTTGTGGGGCATATGTTTTCATTTCTCCTGAGTACATATCTATAAGTAGAATTTCTGGGATCAAATGGAAAAACTATGTTTAGCATTCTGACACACCAACACCTATTTTCCAGAGCATCTGTACCATTTTACAGTTCCACCAGCAACGTATGAGGGTTTCAATTTCTCCTCATCATTGTAAACACTTATTTTCTACATTTTACTTGTAGCTATCCTAATGAGTATGGAGTGATATTTCATTGTGGTTTCAATTTACATCTTTCCCTAATGATGAATAATATTGAGCATCTTTTTATCTTATTGATCAATTGCTTGTCTTCTTTGGAGAAATAACTATTCAAATCTTTTCGCTGTTTTTAAATTGTGTTATTTGTCTTTACTGCTGAGTTGTAAGAGTTCTTAATATATTCTGAATATTAGTCCATAATCAATACATGATTTGGAAATATTTTCTCCCTATCTGTGTCTTTTCATTTTCTTTATGATGTCCTTTAAAGCAGAAAAGTTTAATTTTGATGATGTTAAAGTTATCTATTTTTCTCTTTTGTTGATAATGCTTGGGATGCCATATCTAAGAAACTGTTGCTTAATGCAAGGGTTTTTTTTTCTGCTAGAAGTTTTCTAGCTTTAGCTATCACAATTATGTCTATGATAGCTGGTGAGTTGATATTCATGTATGTTGTGCAATAGGGGGCTTCATTTCATTCACTTGCATGTGGATACCTGTTTTTTCCAACACCATTTTTTGAAAAGAATATTTTCCCATATTGACTTGTCTTAGCAGCCTGTTAAAGACCAACTGTACATTCCTCCTCATTATTTAGGACAGTGTTGTTTAATTTATACACCTTTATAAAATTTGGTTTTGGCCATTATGGATCTTTTGAGCATCCAAACCAACTTTAAAATATTTTGTGCTATTTCTGTGTAAAATGTCCTTGATAATTTGATAGGGACTGCATTGAATCTATAGATTGCCTTGAGTTGTATAGTCATTCTGACAGTATTGATTCTTCCAAACCAAGAATCATGATGTATCTTTCAATCTGTATGTGTCATCTTTGACTTCTTTCCTCAGAATCTTAGTTTTCAGAGTAAAGGTCTTTTGTCTCTTTAGGTGGGTTTATTTCTGGGTATTTTATTCTTTTTAATGTGATGGCAAATGGGATTGTTTCCCTAATTTCTGTTTCTGACCTTTTGTTGTTAGCATATAGAAATACAATTGATTTCTGTGTATTAATTTTGTATCCTACAACTTTGCCAAATTCAATGATGCGTTCTAACAATTTTCTGGTAGTGTGTTCAGGTTTTCTAGGTATAGTATCATGCCATCTGCAAACAGTAATAATAATTTTACTTCTTCTTTTCCAATTTGAATTCCTTTTATTTCTTTTTCTTCTCTGATCACTGTGGCTAGAACTTCCAAAACTATGTTTAATGGTAGTGACAGAGTTCACGTCCTTGTCTTATTCCTGATATTAGCAGGAATTCTTTCAGCTTTTCACAATTGAGAATGATGTTAGCTCTGGGTTTGTCATATATGGCGTGTATTATGTTGAAGTAGGTTCCTTATATGCCCACTTTCTGGAGGGTTTTATTAGAAATGGGTGTTGGATTTTGTCAAAAGCTTTTTCTGCATCTATTGAGAGGATTGTATGGTATTTATTCTTCAGTTTGTTAATGTGGTGTATCACACTTATTAATATGCAGATATTGAAAAATCCTTGCATCCCTGGCATAAATCCTGCTTGACCATGGTGTACAATCATTTTAATGTATTGCCGGATTTGGTTTGCTAATATTTTGTTGAGGATTTTTGCATCTATGATCATCAGTGATATTGGCCTCTAATTTTCTTTGTGTGTGTGTGTGTGTGTGTGTGGTATTTCTGTCTGATTTGGGGATCATGGTGATGGTGGCCCCATAGAAGGAGTTTGGGAGTGTTCCTTCCTCTGTAATTTTTTTTGGGAATAGTTTCAGAATGATAGGTATTAAGTCATCTCTAAATTTTTGATAGAATTCACTTGTGAAGCCATCTGGTCCTGGACTTTTGTTTGTTAGAAGTTTTTGTTCTTTATTTACTTTTTAATTTTTTTAAATTATTTTAATTTTTTTCCATTATAGTTGGTTTATAGTGTTCTGTCAATTTTCTACTGTGAAGCAAAGTGATCCAGTATTCTTTTTTGTTGGAAGTTTTGAAATCACAGTTTCTATTTCAGTACTTGTGATTGATCTGTTCATCTTTTCTATTTTGTCTTGGTTTAGTCTTGGAAGATTGTATTTTCTAAGAATTTGTCCATTTCTTCTAGGTTTTCCATTTTATTGGCGTATGGGTGCTTTAGTAATCTCTTACGATCCTTTGTATCACTGTGATGTCTCTTGTAACTTCTCTTTTTCATTTCTAATTTTATTGATTTGAGTCCTCTCTCTTTTTTTTTCTGATGAGTCTGGCTAAAGATTTATCAATATTGCTGATGTTTTTGAAGAACCAGCTTTTCGTTTCATTGATCTTTTCTATGATTTTCTTCATTTCTATTTCATTTATTTCTGCACTGATCTTTATGATTTCTTTCCTTCTGCTAACTTTGTGTTTTGCCTGTTTTTCTCTCTGTAGTTACTTTAGGTGTAAGGTTAGTTTTTTTTGTTGTTGTTGTTGTTGTTGACATTTTTCTTCTTTCCTGAGGTAGGCTTGTATTTCTATAAACTTCCCTCTTAGAACTGCTTTTGCTGCATTCCATAGGTTTTGGATTGTTGTGTCTTTGTTATTACTTGCTTCTAGATATTTTTTAATGTCCTCTGATTTCTTCAGTGATCCATTGGTTGTTTAGTAGCACGTTGTTTAGTATCCACAAACACATGTTTGTGTTTTTTGCAGTTTTTTTCTTACTGATATCCAGTTGTATAGAATTGTGGTAGGAAAAGATGCTTGAAATGACTTCAATTTTCTTAAATTTACTGAGGCTTGATTTGTGGCTCAGAATGTGATCTATCCTAGAGAATGTTCTGTGTGCACTTGAGAAGAATATGTATTCTGCTTTTGATGGAATGTTCTATAAATATCATTTAAGCCAGTCTGGTCTAATGAATCATTAATGGCCTGTGTTTCCTTGTTGACTTTCTCTTTGGGTGATCTACCCATTGCTATAGGTGGTTGTTAAAGTCCTCCAGTATTATTGTGTTATTGTCAATTTCTCCTTTTAAAAGGTTGTTAGCAGTTGCCGTATATATTGAGGTGCTCCTATGTAGGGTGCATATATATTTACAATTGTTATATCTTCTTCTTGGTTTGACCCTTTGATCATTATAATGTCCTTCTTTGTTTCATATAATGTTCTTTAAGGTCGATTTTGTCTGATCTGAGTACTGCTACTCCAGCTTTCTTTTGATTTCTGTTTGCATGGTATATTGTCTTCCATTCTCTCCCTTTCAATTTGTATGTGTCTCTGGAAATGAAGTGGGTCTAATGAAGACAGCAATATACGGGTCTTGTTTTTGTATCCATTCAGCTAGGTCTATGTCTTTTGGTTGGGACATTTAATCCATTTACATTTAGGTAATTATCAATATGTATGTTTTTATTGTCATTTTATTGTTTTGGATTTTTTACTGGTCTTTTTTTCTTCCCTTTTTCTCTTGTTCTCTTCTTTTGTGGTTCGGTGTCTAACTTTAGTGTTGTATTTTGATTGCTTTTTCTTATTTGTGTGTATATCTGTTGTAGACTTTTGGTTTGCAGTCACCATGAAGTTTTGATATAGGCGTCTATATGTATATATACAAGGTTGGTTTAAGTTGTTGGTCTCTTAACTGCAAATGCATCTCCATTATCCTGCATTTGTACCCTCCTCTTCTCACAATTTCTGGTTTTGGTAGGATACTTGTGTGTGAATGATTTCCTACCTTTACTATATGTATGCCTTTATTGGTGATCCTTGACATTTGTAATATTTTTCTTTCTAGTTGTGGCCTTTTCTTTTTCACCTAGAGAAGTTCCTTTAGTATTTGTTGTAAAGCTGGCTTAATGTTGGTGAATTATCTTAGCTTTTGCTTGTCTGAAAAGCTTGTCCTTCAAATCTGAATGTGTGCCTTGCTGGGTAAAGTTCTTGGTTGGAGATATTTTCCTTTCATCTCTTTAAGAATATCTTTCCACTCCCTTCTGGCCTGCAGAGTTTCTGCTGAAAAATCTGCCAATAACCTTATTGGGGTTCCCTTGTATGTTATTTGTTTCTTTTTCATAGTTGCTTTTGATATTTTCTCTTTGTCTTTGATTTTGGTCGGTTTGATTTAATATGTGTCTTGGGGTGTCCCTCCTTGGGTTTATTTTATATGGTACTCATTGTGCTTTCTGGATTTGAGTGAGTGATTCCCTTCCAACTGTAAGGAAGTTTTTGGCTATTAAATAATTTCTCTGGCCATTTCTCTCTTCTCCTTTTAGCCCCCCCTATAATACCAATGTTGGTGTGATTAGCATTGTCCCAGATTTCTCTTAGCCTGTCTGCATTTCTTTTCAATCTTTTTTTGTTTCTGTTCCACATCAGTGATTTCCACTAGTCTGTCTTCCACCTCACTTATTTGTTCTTCTGAATCCTGTATTCTGCTGTTGGTTCCTTCTAGTGAATTTTTATTTCAGTTATTTTATTTAGCATCTCTGCTTGCTTAATCCTTAAATCTTCCATTTCTTTGCTCATTGTTTCTTATAATTTATCAATCTTTGCTTCCAGTTTATTTCCCAGATCTTGACTCATCTTTGCTATCATCAGTCTAAAGTCTTTCATGGAGGTTGGTAATCTCGAGATCAGTTAGCTTCTTTTCTTTCTTTTTATTTTTTTTTTCTGGATCATTTATCTCAGTCATAATTCTCTGCCTTTTCATTTTGTATAGATTTTTGGTGTGGTCTCCTTTTTGCAGAGAATAGTGTAGTAGCCTCTCTTCCTTCTGATGTCTGCTCCCCTTGTGGCTGAATTTGGTACATGGGCTTGCTGCAGGTTTCCTGATGGGAGGAACTAGTTCCTGCCTCTGGTAGGTGAAGATGATTCTTTTTTTTTTTTTTTGCCATTTCTTGGGCTGCTCCTGCAGCACATCGTTTCCCAGGCTAGGGGTATAATCGGAGCTGTAGCCACTGGCCTATGCCAGAGCCACAGCAACATGGAATCCAAGCCACATCTGCAGCCTACACCACAGCTCACAGCAACGCCGGATCCCCAACCCACTGAGCAAGGCTGGGGACTGAACGTGCAACCTTGTGGTTCCTAGTCGGATTTGTTAACCACTGTGCGCCATGACGGGAGCTCCAGATTCTTATCCCTCTGTTGTGTGGGGCTTTGTCTCTGGATGTGATTAGAGGCAGCTGTGTGCCTCGGTCATCTTTAGGCAACCTGTTGGCTGATGGTTGGGGCTATATTCCCACCTGGTTTAGTGTTCAGCCTGAGGATTCTCAGCCCAGGTGGGTGGGGCCATATTTTTCCAAAATGGCCACCTCTAGAGGATCTCACACTGATGATTATTCCTGAGACCTTTGCCTCCATAGTCCTTCCCCTACAATGAGCCACAGTAGCCCCTGTTTTCCCAATAGATACTCCAAGAACTGCAGACTGGTCTCAAACAGATTCTTACGAAGTCTCTGCTTTTCCTGGGACCAAGCCTGTGTGTGCCTTTCAAGAGTGGAATCTCCATTTCCTCCAGTCCTGTGGAGCTCCTGCATACAAACTTTGCTGGCTCTCAACACCAAATGTCCCAGGGGCTCCCCCTCCCAATGCTAGATCCCCAGGCATGGGAACCTGGTGTGGGGCTCAGAACTCTCACTCCCATAGGTAAGCCTCTGTGATATAGTTACTTTCCAGTCTGTGAGCCATCCACCCAGCAGGTATGAGTTTCTTACATCACGTAATCACCCCCCCTAACATGTTGATGTGGCCTCCTCTTTGGAGTAGGATATCTTTTTTGATAATTTTCAGTCTATTTTGTTGAAGGTTGTTCAGCAGTTGGTTGTAATTTTGCTGCTTCTTTGAAAGAAGTTAAGCTCCAGTCCTTCTACTCTGCCCTCTTAATCCCATTTTCAAAAGTGAGTCAAAACAGTTTTGTGCAGTTAACTTTTAAAACAGAAGAAAGAGGTTACAAACGAAAATGTGTTTAGAGTATCTTTCGCAATACCTATATAGTTTCCTTTACTGGTACTCTTTATTTTATTTTGTGTGTGGATTCATATTACTATCTAGTGTCCTTTCATATTGGCCTGAAGGATTCATTTAATATTTCTTGTAGAAATTCTTGTAGTTATGGTATCAAGTATTTATTTTGTTTTTGTTTATCTTGATATGGCTCAATTTCTTCATTTTCAAGGAGAATGTAGCTTTATATGAAAGTCTTGGTTGACAATATTTTTTGACTCTTTGAATACATTATTTCACTGCCTTTTGATCTTTGATTTCATGCAATAAGTCATTTGTTAATCTTATTGATGAGCTCTTATTCATGAAAAATGAGTTTTCTCTCATCACTCTCAAGATTGACTTTTGTCAGCAGGTCTATGATGTGCTTAGGTGTGACTCTCTTTGAGCTTATTCCATTGGTAGTTCATTGAACTTCTTTGATGTGTAGATTAATATTTTTCTTCAAATTTAGGAAGTTTTGAGCTATTAATTTCTTTAAGTATTTTCTACCCCTCCTTTTTTTGTCTTTTTCTAAGACTCCAATTTTGTATATGTTGGTACACTTGGTCCTGTGCCACAGATCTTGGAAGTTCTGTTCACTTCATTTTTTTCTTTGTATTCTTGAGATGTATAATCTCTGTTGTCCTATATTCAAATTTATTAGTGCTTTCTTTAGCTGGCTCAGATCTGTTCTTGAGCCCCTCTGGTGAAATTTTCTTTTCAATTACTGTACTTTTCAACTTCAGAATTTCTATTTGATTCCATTCACAATTTATACCCCTGTATAAATATTATTTGGTGAGACATTGTTGTCATACTTGCCACTAATTTTTTAGACATGGTATATTTTAGTTACGTTAATGTTTTTATAATTAATGATTTAAAAACTTTGTCTAAGTACAAAATTTGTACTTAGGCTCACTTTCTTTTGCCTGATATTTTTCTTGTGTATGTTGTGTACTTTCCTGTTGCTTTACACATATCATAATTTTTTGTTTAAAACTAGGTGTTTTATATATATCACAACACTTTTTATCAGATTCCTCCACTCTCCCAGGTTTGTTGTTTCTACATGTTTTTTGTTTGTGACATTTCTGGACTATGTATATTAATAATTCCCTTTGATATCTCTTCTAGCTTTAGTTGTTTTTATTTTTAATTCTGGGCCCCTAGGGGGGTTATACTTGTTTTAGTATAATTTGGTATCCACCCAATGTTTGGTCATAAGATTTATTAAGTGCCTTGCATATATGCTTTACACTCTTTTGCAAAGGTAATTGTGTGATAAGGCACACCTTCAAACTTCAGGAAGTTTACATAGCAGTTGGGCCTTCAGTTCCTGATTGCACAAAGCTATAAAGCCAGCCAGAGATAAAAGACTGATGTGTTTTTTTACCCCCAGATATTTCCTGAGCATGGGCACATTATTGTGCTTCCTTAGATTCCCAGAGAGATTTGAGATTTTTTCAAAATTCCCTATTGTTCTTTAGTATCCACTCTGTCCTTCTAAATTCCCAAGTTCTTATTGACCTCACCTGAAATCACAGCTTTGGGCAGCTGGTGATATGAGAGTTTGCTTTAGTTTTGATAATGCCCTAGGTGTAAGTATTTTGGCCCCCACTGAGATCAGCTCTCAGTCAAATCAAATAGCCACCAAATTAGAAGAATAAAGAGCTCCGAGAGATAAAGGATTAGAAAAAAATATTAACTGTGCTCTGGGGATGACGATGATGGTGCTTTTAATGCAGATTCAAAAATATACATCTCTGCTGTCTGCAGTGCCATCAAATTTTGGCTGTTTAACCAGTAAGCTGGAGAGAGAAGAAATGGAAATGGAACTGAGTTAAAACATCAAAGACTCCTTCCTCCCCGTTATTATTGAGCTTCTATTCTATCTCGTAGACTATTTTTAGTTTGTTCTGCTGCTTTGGGTGTTTGCCAGAATTTTGGAATTTTTGGCTTTAGTTGTTTTGCTTATATTTTTGTTGTGTTCATAGGAGATAAAATTTGCCAAGGTCCTCACTCCTTCCTTCAGGAAGTCAACCTCCCAGGATGCATACTCTTAACTAAAACATGCTGCTAAAGTTTATGTTCACCAACTGTGTTCATCCCAGGTGTCCTTAAACACTTCAGTTCTTTTTTCCTTACATTTTTCAATGTACTTCATTGTCCTTACATGTCTTGCCTTACTCTTTATTTTACTCTAATGTTAAAACAAGGTGAATTCTGTCACTGTCTATCCATAAACCTTGAGCAATAGACTAAAAATGTCTCTGCCTTGGTTATACTTCAGTTAATCAATAAGAGAACTTCTGTTTTTCACTGTTGGTAAAAATAATTAAATAACTCAACAGGACAAATAACCCCCACAAAAAAAGATTGGAATAGACTTTTCTCCAAAGATATTTAAATAATCAATAAACACATGATGCTCAGCATCAATAGTAATTGGGAACATGCAAATCAAGAACCACAAAATGAGATGTCATTTAATACCTATTTGATAAAGTGATTAAAATGAGAAAAGACTTACAATAAAAAGTGTTTGTAAGGATGTGGAAAAATTGCTGGTCATAATAAAACTAGTTCAGCCTCTTGTAAAAATCAGTTTTACAGTTTCTCAGAAGGTTTAATATGTAGCTACCATGTGACTCAGCAATTCCACTCCTAGGTATATGTTCTAAGCATATGAAAACATATGTTCACACAAAAACTTGTATATGAATGGCTATAGCAACATTGTTCAAAATAGCCAAAAACTGGAAATAAACAAAATTAATTCCAATATACAATGGATTGTTATACAGCCATTACAAAGAATGAAGAGATTTTTCAGCCATAAAAACATGTGGTTATGTGGATTAGTCTTGAAAACATAATGTTAAGTGAAAGCATCCAGTCATAGAAGATAACATATTGTATGATTCTATTTATGTGAAATGTCCAAAATAGGCAAATCCATAGAGACAGAAATTAGGTTACATGCACCCCAATGTTCATTGCAGCAATATTTACAATAACCAAGACATGGAATCAACCTAAATGTCCATTGACAGATGAGTTAATGAAGAACATGTGGTATATATACATTATGGAATATTGGCCATAAAAATAAAGAAATATGTCGTTTTCAGAAACGTGGTTAGACCTAGATATTATTGTACTAAGTGAAATAAGTCAAAGGCAAATATCATAAGATGTCACTAATATGTGGAATATAAAAAATGATACAAATGAACTTATTTATAAAATATAAACAGACTCACAGACTTGGCAGACAAACTTATGGTGACCAAAGTTTGGAGGGGGATAAATTAGGATTGTGATTAACATATACACAATACTGTATACATAACAGATAATCAACAAAGACATTATGTATAGCACTGACAACTCTACTCAATATTCTATAATAACTTATATAGCATAATAATCTGAAAAAAATAGAGATATGTATAACTGAATCACTTTCACATATACCTGAAACTAAGACAACATTGTAAATCAACTATACTCCATTATAAAATAAAAAGTAAATTAAAAAAGAAAGCAGACTACTGGTGCCTTGGGGCTAGGGTTGGGGTTGGGGGTGCATAAAAGTGGGGGTGAGGAGTGACTGCAAATTTGAATGAAATTTCTTTTTTAGGAGTTGAAAATATTCTGAAGTTAGAGTATGGTGATGGTTGCACAGCTCAATATTCTAAAGATCATTGAACTGTGCAGTTTATAAAATGATTTTTATTTTTTTCCATTATAGTTGATTTACAATGTTTTGTCAATTTCTACTGTACAGAAAAGTGATCCAGTCATATATATATATACATATGTATATATATGCATATGTACTCTTTATCTCACATTGTCCTCTATCATGTTCCATCACAAATGACTAGATATACTTCCCTGCACTATACAGCGGGGTCTCAATGCTTATCCACTCTAAATGCAATAGTTTGCATCTATTAACCCCAGACTCCTAGTCCATCCCACTCCCTCCCCCTCCCCCTCCCCCTTAGGATCCACAAGTCTGTTCTCCAAGTCCATGAGTTTCTTTTCTCTGGAAAGATTCCTTTGTGCAGCATATGAGATTCCAGGTATAAGTGATATAATATGTTGTTTGTCTTACTTTTTCTGACTTACTTGACTTAGTATGAAAATATCTAGTTCCATATATGTTGCAGCAAATGGCATTGTTTTGTTATTTTTTATAGCTGAGTAGTAATCCATTGTGAATACATACCACATTTTCTTAATCCCTTCATCTTTCAATGGACATATAAGTTGTTTCCATGTCTTGGTTATTGTGAAGTGCTGCAATGAATAAAGGTGCATAATCTTTTTCAAGGAAAGTTTTGTCTGGGTATATGTCCTGGAGTGAGATTGATTGGTCATATGGTAGTGTTATATTTTGTTATTCTGAGGTACCTCCATATTGTTTTCTATAGTGTTTGTACCAATTTACATTCCCACCAACAGTATAGGAGGATTCCCTTTTCTCTACACCCTCTCCAGCCTTTGTTATTTGTTGACTTGTTAATGACGGCCATTCTGACTGGTGTGAGGTGGTACCTCATAGTAGTTTTGATTTGTATTTCTCTACTAATTGGTGATGTTGAGCTTTTTTTTCATGTACTTGTTGGCCATCTGTATATCTTCTTTGGAGAAATGTCTATATAGGTCTTTTCCCAGTTCTCAATTGGGTTGTTGGCTTTTTTGCTGTTGAGTTGTATAAGTTGTTTGTATATTTTAGAGATTGAGCACTTGACAGTGGCATCATTTGAAAATATTTTCTCCATTCCATAGGTTGTCTTTTTTTTAAGGTTTCATTTGCTGTTCAAAAGCTTATCAGTTTGATTAGGTCCAGTTGGTTTAATTTTGCTTTTAATTCTGTTGTCTTGGGAGACTGAACTAAGAAAACATTTGTAATATTGATGTCAGAGAATGTTTTGCCCATGTTCTAGGAGTTTGATGGTGTCTTGTCTTACGTTTAAGACTTTCAGACATTTTGTGTTTGCTTTTGTGCATGGTGTGAGGGTGTGTTCCAGTTTCATTGATTTACATGGGACTGTCCAGTTTTCCCATCACCACTTGCTGAAAAGACTGTCTTTTCCCCATTTTATATTCTTGCCTCCTTTGTGGAAGATTAATTGACCACAAGTTTTTGGGTTTATTTCTGGGTTCTCTATTCTGTCCTATTGGTCTCTATGTCTGTTTTGGTACAAGTACCCCATTGTCTTGATTATTGTAGTTTTGTAATATTGCCTGAAGTCTGGGAGAGTTATGCCATTTGCTTGATTTTTGTATCTCAGGATTGCTTTAGAAATTCTGGGTCTTTTATGGTTCCATATAAAAATTTGGATTGTTTGTTCTAGTTCTGTGGAAAATGTCATGGGTAATTTGATAGGGATTGTATTGAATCTGTAGATTGCTTTGGGTAGTGTAGCCATTTTTATGATATTAATTTTTCCAATCCAGGAGCATAGAATATCTTTCCATTTCTTTGAATCCTCTTTAGTTTCCTTGGTTAATATTTTATAGTTCTCAGTATATAAGTCTAAACCTCCTTTTTCAGGTTTATTCCTGGGTATTTAATTTTGTGGGTGTGATTTTGAAAGTTATTGTATTTTTCTATTCCATTTATAATATTTCTTTGTTAGTATACAGAAATGCAACCAATTTCTGAATGTAAATCTTGTATCCTGCTACTTTTCTAAATTCGGTTATCAGTTCAAATAATTTTTATGTGGAGTTCTTAGGGTTTTTTATAAATATTATCATGTAATCTGCATACAGTGACAGTTTTACCTCTTATTTTCCACTTTGGATACATTTATTTCTAATTTGTTTTGTCTGATTGCTGTGGCTAGGACTTCCAATATTATGTTGAATAAAAGTGCATGGGTATTCTTGTCTTGTTCCACATTTTAGCAGGAAGGCATTCAGCTTTTCTCCATTGAGTATTATATTTGCTGTGGGTTTTTCATAAATGGCTTATATTATGTTAATTTATGTTCCTTCTATACCCACTTTTGTAAGAGTTCTTGTCATAAATCATTGTTGGATTTGGTCAAATGCTTTTTCTGCATCTATTGAGATGATCATGTGTTTTTTGACTTTTGTTATGTAGTGTATGATGTTGATTGATTCACATGTGTTGAACCATCTTTGTGAACCTGAGGTGAATCCCACTTAGTCCTGGTGTATGAGCTTTTTTATATGTTGTTGGATTCAGTTGGCTAAAATTTTGTTCAGAATTTTTGTGTCTATATTCATCAAAGTTATTGGCCTATAACTTTATTTTTTCATACTATCTTTGGTTTTGTTATTAGGGTAATGGTGGCTTCATAGAACATCTTTGGGAGTGTTCCTTCTTCTTCAACCTTTTGGAAAATTTTAAGAAGACTCGGTATATGTTCTTTGTATGTTTGATAGAATTCACCTGTGAAGCCATCTTGTCCTGGGGTTTTGATTGTAGGGAGTGTTTTTTTTTTTAATTACATTCTCAATTTAATTGCTAGTGATCAGTCTGTTTAGTTGATCTGTTTCTTCTTGATTCAGTCTTGGCAGGCTGTAAGTTTCTAGAAAGTTGTCCATTTCTTCTAGGTTGTCAAACTTGTTAGCATCCAATTGTTCATAGTATTCTATTATGTTTTTTTGTATTTCTGCATAATCTGCTGAGGTTTTTTCTTTTTTATTTCTTTTTTGTTTATTTGGATTTTTTCACTTCTCTTCTTGGTGAGTGTGGACAGAAGTTTGTCAATTTAGTTTACCCTTTCAGGAAAACATCTCTTGGTTTTCTTGGTTTTACTATTGTGTTTTGAATATCTATTTTATTGATTTTCTTTCTGATCTTTATGATTTTCTACCTTTTGCTGACCAGATTTTGTTTATTCTTCTTTTTTATTAAAAAAATAAAGATATCTATCTATCTATCTATCTATCTATCTATCTATCTATCTATCTATCTATCATCTATCTATATATATATATCTATCCTTTGTCTTTTTAGGGCCACATTCATGGCATTTGGAGTTTACCAGACTAGGGGTCAAATTGGAGCTATAGCCACTGGCCTACACCACAGCCACAGCAATGCCAGATCTGATTCATGTCTGTTACCTACAACACAGCTCATAGCAATGCTGGATCCTTAACCCACTGAGCAAGGTCAGTTATCTAACCTGCATCCTCATGGATATTAGTCAGATTAATTTCCTCCGAGCTACGAAGGGAACTCCTGTTCTTCTTCTTCTAATTCATTTAGGTGTTGGGTAATTGTCAATTTGAGATTTTTCTTCCTTTTTGAGAAATGCCTGTATCACTCTGAATTTCCACTGAAAACTGCCTTTGCAGCATCCCATAGATTTTGAATGGTTGTGTCTTCATTATCATTTGTCTTGAGGTATTTTTTAATTTCCTTCTTGATTTCCCCATTGACCCATTGTTTTTTTTCATAGTATGTCATTTATTCTCCATGTAGTCAGTTTTTTCTCATTTCTTTTCCTGTGGTTGATTTCTAGTTTCATGTCATTGTGGTCAGAGAAGATACTTGAAATAATTTCTATACTCTTAAATTTGTTGAGGTTAATTTTGTGCCCCAGTATGTGGTCATTCCTTGAGAAAGTTCCATGTACTCTTGAAATGAATGTGTGTGTGTGTGTGTGTGTGTGTGTGTGTGTGTGTATTTGATGTAGTGTCCTGAAAATGTCAATGAAGTCTAACTCTTCTATTGTGTCATTTAGGATCTCTGTTGCCTTATTGATTTTCTCTTTAGAGGATCTGTCCTTTGATGTGAAGGGGGTTTTAAAGTCTCCTACTATTATTGTATTCCCATCAATCTCTCCTTTTATGTCTGTTAGTATTTGCTGTATGTATTTGGCTATTCCCATATCAGGAGCATATATTGGCAATTGTAATATCCTCTTCTTTAATGGATACTTTCATCATTAAATAGTGTCCTTTTTGTCTCTCTTTATGGGCTTCATTTTAAAGTCTATTTTGTCTGATATGGGTATTGCGATTCCTGTTATCTTGTCTTTTCCATTCTCATGAAATATCTTTTTCCAACCCCTCACTTTCAATTTGTGTGTTCCATTTGCCTTAATATGAATCTCTTTTAGACAGCATATTATAGGCTCTTGCTTTTTTTAGCCAATATGCCATGCTATGTATTTTGATTGGAGCATTCAGTCACTGACATTTAAGGTAATTATTGATAAATATGTATTTATTGCCATTTTAAGTCTTGTTTTACAGTTGATTTTATGTTTCTCCTTTTGTTCCTTTCTTTCTTTGATTGGATGATTTACTTTTACTTTATTATTGTGTCCTTTTCCTTTTAGTTTTTGTGAATGTAATGTTTGGTTTTGATTTGTGGCTGCCCTATGTTTCAAGTATGTCAACTCCTTCCTATGTCTGCTTGCTTTAGCCTGATAGTCATATATGCTCTAACACGCTGTGAAAAAAGAGTCTAGATTTCTTACTTTCCTTTCCCATATTTTATGATTTTGAAGTCCTTTTTTGAACATCTTCAAGTTTTTCCTTTTGCTGTGCCTTGTGTTTGTTGTTATTTTTACAATAGATTTTTTTTCGTTTTACATCTGTATATTGGCTTATATAAGTGCTTTCCAATTGTGATTTCCCACATCTTATTTCTTCTTTCTTCTTTTTCATTTAGAGAAGCACTTTCTGTTTTTATTTTAGAATGGGTTTAGTATTTCTGTACTCCTTTAGCTTTTGTTTGTTGGAGAAATTTCTTATTTCTCCTATTTTAAATGATATTATTGCTAGATAGAGTATTATAGGCTTCAACTTTTTCCCTTTTAAAATTCTGAATATATCTTGCCACTCTCTTCTGGTAGTGTTTCTGTGGAGAAATCAGCTGATAGACTTATGGGGATTCCCTTATACTTAATGCTTTTATTTTCTCTTGATGTCTTTAGAATCCTCTTTATCTTTAACTTTTGCCATTTTTATTATAATATCCCCTTGATTGGGTACTGAGTGTGTTTCTAGGGAGAAGGATGCAATGGGCAGGGCTGTAGTCATTGCCTGGTTGCTGGGCTTTTGACAGTAGCAAGGACCTGTGGGAAGGTGTCACAGGCTGCTCCTATTTGCATGGCCCTGGGAAGTGATAATGAGCCTCAGGCAGATTTTGACAGTGTCCAGAGCATTTGGAAGTGGCAGTGGTAGGGTGTGTGAATTCCCAGTGGAGTGAGAGCAACAACAGGTAGTATTCAGTCACAATGCCCTCCTCTGTGGTGTCCTCTGAGCTGACTGGGGCTGCAAGTGGTGCCTGTTCATGGACCCCTAGTGGTGGCAGGTCATGCCACCGTTGGAGTCAGAGATAACTGTGACGGTTTGTCCCTGCCACCTGTAGACCACGCAAGAAACACCTCATCCTGCTTAGCCTCATCCTGCTAGGCTTCTCCTAGTTGCAGGGTCCTGGGAAGTGATAGTGATAAGGAATGTGTGGGCACTGCCTGGAGTGTTTGGCAGTGGCAGCAGCAGGGAGGTTGTGTTCTTAGGGGAGTGAGAGCAACAGTTGGTGGTGCTCAGTTGCAATGCCCTTTTTTTGCTGACCTCTGAGATGAGTGGGGCTGCAGGTGGAGCCTGTTCACAGAGCCTTAGTGGTGGTGAACCATACCTCCATCTGGTTTCTGAGATGACTGCTCTGGTTTGTCTCTGCCACTGTGGACCATGCAAGAGGTGCCCAGTTTCCCATAGCCTGAGGAAGTGGCCTCTCACCAGCAGTAGCCTGCACCAGAGCCTCCCCACACTCCGAGGACCTGTGCATACACAGGGAATGAGATTCCTGTGGCTGTCCACCCCTCCACCTCTCAGCCTCCCCAACAGTGGCACCTTGCTTTTCCTGCAGGCCCAGAACTCCTCCCAGGTTCCCTTGGCTCTGGCATTCTGCTCCAAGCCAGTAGCACACTGCTTCCTAGCCCCTCAGGCTGTCTCCACACAGCCAACCCTAGTCCTCTCCCTGGTACCCACCTCCAGAGCCTGAGTTTCAGTGCCCAGCATCTGACCAAGAATCTCAGGCTGTGGTGTCTGGGGCAGTGGTGCAGATGTTCTGTTTGACTCTCACTTTGCTTTGCCCTCCTTGGTCCAGTTTCTGCCATTTCTCAACAATTTTAAGGTCTCTCTATCTTGGCTGATTTCTCCATCAGTTAGGTGGCTTCCCTGGGTGTGAGTTTTTCCTCTTTAACAGCTCCCTCTCAAGAGTGATAGTTCTTTCCTGATTCCTTCTCTCTCTCTCTTATTTTTCTTTTGCTCTACCTAGTTATTTGGAGAATTTCTTGCCCTTTTTGGAGGTTTAAGTTCTTTTGCCAGTGTTCATTAGATGTTCTGGGTGAATTGTTCTAAATGTAGATATGTTTTTTTGATGTGTTTGTTGGAAAAGGTGAGCACTACATCTTATTCCTCTGCCATCTTGATCCTCCTCTCCTAAACTATGCAGTTTTAATGGGTGAATTTAACGGTATGTGAAATATATCTCAATAAAGTCATATAATTGAAAAAAAATCTCAGAGGATGGGAAATGCAGCAGATAAAAAAATTAAACTGAATACTGCAAGAAAGTCACCTTAAAACCATGTTAGGGTCACAGGACTCTCAAAAACAAACACATTTATAGACTTCTTCCCTCTTTCCACACTATTTCCCTCAGTAAACATCCACTCATTATTAATATCTAAGCTAAAATGTTTCTTTTTTTTCATTTAGGATTGTTAGAATCTTCTCTATAACCATCCTAATCCTTTAGTTCCCAAACTAAGCATGATATTCAGTTATACATTATCATCACCTCCCAGTTTTCTTTTAACACTGCCATGTATCTAATTGTGTGTCTCGTACTGATGTGAGATTTATGGCTTAAGACCATATTTATTTTCTTGACCACTCTATCTTCAGAGCCAGCCATGGAGCCTGACACAGAACACTCAGTATTTGTTGATGAATGAATGAATTTATATATTTTTTCTAGATTTCTGTGGACCAATGAGTTTTTCATTCTCTCCCTTGCTTAGCTGCTGGCTCAACTCAGAAAAGGGATTTAAATGGAGTTTCCTTGGACCAGTCTGTTCCATCTTCTCGGTGAGTAATGACATCAAAGCATCATTAATGCTCAGCTGAGGGCTATCAGAAGAGCATAACTGTAAATGTGGTGGGAGTGAGGAGGTGAGGGAAGCAAGAATGTTCCTGACTTGTCCTGGGTTTGCTTTGGTTTTCTAAGACTATTCCTATGGCAAAAACTACACACTCTAATACTGTTACTAGACATGGAATATAAGTGCAGAATTGAGGTTGGACAGACTAGATAAAGGATCAAAATTTTACTCAATAAACATTTTGTGGTTTCCTGAAGGTCAATATAGTTTTCTTTCTGGTGACCCTCTGGATTTTGAAAAGCAAACTCTCTTCCCTCAACAGTGATGTGTCCACCCTCCAGAACACAAGGTAAGATGGAACAGCAGCTGACAAGCCCACAGAAGTGTGGTCCCAAGAGCAAAGCTGTGAGCCTGGGCAGTTCCTGGTGCCCCTTCTTAGAGTCTTCTGAGGGAACCCAGAATAGAACAGATGCAGCTGTCCTTCTATGGAAGCCAGTTCAGATCCAGTGGTGTACAGTGTCCATCTCTAAGCCCAGCTTGTGACTCCCTCAGCAACAATCTTTGGGCTTTTGTCATCAGTCCTATGACAAAAAGGCAAAGAACAAATATGTTCCCATGAAGTCCTTAGAAAAATCTGTGACTGCTCCCACAACTCAGCACACTTTCATACTCCACCGTCATTTCAAGCTCCTTCTCACCCTTCTTCCATTCCTCTCTCTGGGAAAAAAGAAACTCCTAGGCAAAATCAAATCTCCTGGGAGGCTTGGGTATTCCTTTGCTCCAGGAGCCCTTGGGCATAAATGATGCTCTTTCTTTCATGTTTCTATAATATTTCCCAAAATTTGCATGTTATTGTTTGGTTGTATATCTGTCATTTGAATAGATTGTGAGCTTTATGATAGTAATAATTTTGCCTTTGTTATTTTTAATTCTGAGGCCCTGGCACAGTGTATAATGCATTGGTTGAATGAAATTAGGGATCTCCATGGAGCATCATAAAGGTATTTTTCAGCTTACATTATGAAGTGTCACTACCCTCTTCAATCCAAATTAAAGTGCCTACCTGGACCTGAGTGGCATTTCTATTGTGGAAAATAATTGATAGTAAATATCAAAGCTAATCGCAATTCAGTCTGAAAACTCATTACCAACAGGGGAAGGCAGGAGCATGCATGGGTCAAAGATGAGAATGGCCTTGATTGTGTTGCTCAGGGTGCATCATGAGCCTCCTTTCTCCTCCTATCCAGGATGCTGACATTTAAAGCCACAGCTCAGCTCTTTATCTTGGGATGCACATGGTGTCTGGGAATCCTGCAGGTGGGACCAGCTGCCCATGTCATGGCCTACCTTTTCACCATCATCAACAGCCTGCAGGGTGTCTTCATCTTCCTGGTGTATTGCCTCCTCAACCAACAGGTACTGCTACTGTCTGACTCCCACTCAGGACTCTTCCCAACCTCACTCCTTTCAGTGAGTTGACCCAGAGTGTGGTTTTGCCTCTGCAGGTCCGGAAGCAATATGGGGAATGGTTCAAAGGGATCGATATAACCAAATCCAGGTCTGAGAAGTACACACTGTCCAGAAAGACCGAGTCTGATGCTTGCAAATATAGTGCTGTAAGATCTCACATTGCGGACACAGAGTGTAACTAACTAATCCACTTGTGCAGCACATGCTTTAGTACTCGACAACTAGGTATGCAATAGTTGATGTCCTAGGATGGCTCACACTTGGTTTTACTCATTGATGCATTAACCATTAGAAATGGTCTTAGTTTGTTTGAAAATATATCCCACTCTTGTTGCTTAGGGAACTGTGTTTATCATGTGTTTACCATTTATTCATATATAAATACCCTTATTGAACATCTGCTATGTGCCATGAATAGTTAACTAAATAAGCAAGAATCAATGATCAGAAGTGGCAAGGCACATTCCACACAGAGCCACATTATTCTATCCTTTTCCTCTACACCTTCTTCCATGTAACACTCATTCAACAGCACCCCTACAAAAATGCAAAAATTGGGGCTGGAATTATGTACTTATTTATGCATTAAACAGAAGTGTGTTATCTAGCACTTTAGACTTTCTTAACAAGGCTGCCTAATATTTTTGTCACCTTTTACCCAAAGGAAAAACAAGAAGGAAAGGCAGTAATGACATGGGATAATTCATGGCAATGACTCCTAAGAACCAACGATTACTACTTTAAACTTACAAACATTTTACTGATGTTTTCTCACCTCTTCCATCTTCTGTTAAATCCCTTAAGTTTTACTTCCTATTTACAGGAGCTTACTATATGCCTGGAAGTCCTTCAGCAATTCTCTCATTATCTTGTTCACCAACCTCCATAAGCACTGGTTCCACCACTGAATCTTCTATCTCCTCCCCCTTTCTAAGAAATATTTTCATCACCTATTTCACAGAGAAAATCAAAGTCGTCATTGATGACACTTTGTGAATTCCATGTCGTAAACTGTACCAAACAGTGACATGCACCTTCTCCATACTGACACAATTTTCCTTCTTCTCTCCGAAGACAGTGCTTCCACCTGCACTTTGGACCCCATCATTCATGCCTTATCAGTTATCCTTACATTATTGTTCACATATATTTCCTCCCTTTCTCTCTCTCTCCCTCTCTCTTCCTCCCTCCCTCCTTCCCTCCTTCCCTCAACTTTTCAACAGTATTCTTCCCATAGTCATGTATACATGTTTGGTCCTCTTCTATCTTACAAACTTGTCCTACTTGGCCCTCTTCTAGCTACCAGCTGAGGGTTGACTTTTCACTCTTGTCTCCATTTCCTTTCCTTTAAACCACTCCTTCAACCCATGAAGATATAGCTTCTTTCCTCCATCATTCCACTGAACAAATATCTCTTAGATCTACAATGATTTCTATCTCCCAAAAAGTTCTTTCAGAAACTTTTGATTATTCATCACCCCTTTCTCATGAAACACTCCTTCCTTATTCCCTCTAGATTCTACTTACATGCCCCTCCATGTCATTATTCCATTCTCTCTCATTCTTCTCTATTGTTTCCTTTATAGTTCTAACAAGAGGATTGGTTCCAAAACAATTTCAATTTGCATTAAATTCTTTCCTTCTAGACAATAATATTTCTTCCTTAGATTCAGTCATCAGATAGATGCAAGTGTTACCCACTATCTTTCTCTACTTCTGACATTTCCTCTGCAATCTAGAGAAGTACTTGACATCTTTGACATCTCAAAAGACGTCTTCATCTCAGCCTTCCAGTACAAACGTTGCAATCTTTACCCTAGTCCAATCCTTTCCCATGGTGTCCTTCTCAATCTACATGGTACCACATTAATCCTGTGGCACAAGTTTGGAACCTAAAAGTTATTTCCAACAATTATCTTATTTCCCATCACAACCTACCCATTTTTCAATCCTGTTGTGCTTATCTTCTCAGTGTGTCCCCAATTTGTCCATCTGGCTCAACCTCCATCACCTCCTCCTCAGCTAGGCTGCCATCGTCGTTTGCCTGAACACTGCAACATCCTCCTGAATACTCTTTCCACCTTTGTCACCTCCCAATGCATCTTTTACACAGAAATCAGAACTAACTTTTCAAAATGTAGATAAAATCATGACACTTTTTAATCTCTTTTTTAAGGCTACATGCACAGTATATAGAAGTTCCCAGGCTAGGGGTTTAATGGGAGCTATAGCTGGCCAGCCACACCACAGCCACAGCAACACCAGATTTATCTTACAGATCTTGAAGTTAAAAGTCCAAAATGTTTTTTTTTTTTGAGATCAATGCATTTTATTGAGGGGCTTTGGGGGAGAGTCGAAAGATTAGGAGAACAATGAGATCTGACGTCCCCCCAGCCGGGATCTCCTAGCTTCTCAGTCGTTCCAAAATGGGTTTTATGGGACTAAAATCAAGGTTCAGTAGAATTGCATTCTTTCTGGAGTCTCTAGGGGAATATTTGTTTCTTTTGTTAGCTTCTAGAGGCTGCATGCATTCCTTGGCTAGTGGCCCCATCCTCCACTCAATTTTCAAAGCCTTCAGCATCTTCAAGTCTCCCTCAGTTTCCTCTGCTTATGTCATTATATTTATTTTCCTGTATATAACTCTCTATTTCCCCCGTTTCCTTATAAGAACCCTGGTCATTATATTGGCTCATCTTAATAATCCAGGATAATTTTCCTGTCTCAAAATCCCTATCTTAATTATACTACAAAATATATTTCCTTTCCATGTAAAGTAATAAATTCACAGGTTCCAGAGATTAGGATGTGAATATCTTTAGGGGACCATTTTCTGCCTAGCACACCTATTATACATAGGTTTAGCTGACCTACTGTAGAACCATCAAAATCTGCCTCATATTATAGCTATTTGAATAAATATTTACCATTATCCTCTATCCCATCAGAGATAATATACACAGTGAGGAAGGAAATGTACTTTCTGTGTAGCAAAATACAGTAATGGCATCATATAGCCAATGAGTGATTTTTAAATGCAGGCACTTGATCAGCTCTTTCCACTATCAAAGGACAAAACAAATATACTACTGAATTTACCTTATACTGTCTCATAAAATTTGGTGTCTCTGTGTTTAAAAGATGTAGAAATGTGTCCCTCTCATTATGGCATCTCTTCTGTGGCTTCCTGTAGTCTTGTTCAAGAAAAACAAAATATTTTCCCTTGTGTCTATTTCTGTCTAATTTCCCAAAGTGCAATATTCATAAACTTCTTGAGTAGAGATAAAGATGTGAAGTTGCCCATCTCAAGCATCTGAAATTACCCTGATCTTCCTATAGACCTATAAATAAATAACTCATATTTAGGATGGTAAGGATAGGTATAAGAAGAACTGAATGCTTCTTCCTTTACATCTCAGGTGATTTACAAGAGATAACATTTCCAACCTTTCATTAATCTTCCACTTTCCCCTTTTTATGACTTTCTGCAGGAAACAATATTTCAAAATCTTTAAGCAGAGGAATCAGGACATACATTTTGAAAAGACAGGTATTTTTTTGGTAGTATATTTAACTATTCTTATATTCTATAACTTGAGGGTAGGAAATGTAGGGAGATGAGACTCCTGAGAAAGACCAAGGTCTACCAAAATGCAATATGGTAGGACTTTTGATCTTACCCTGACAAACCCAACTGTCAAAAAAATTTAGTGCTTAAAGACTTCTTAAATTCCTTATTTCTTTTTTCAAAGGAACCTTTTTAGGTTATCTTTCTATAGCCATATATTATTTCTAAAATTTATAAGCAATGATATCCTTCTGTATAGCACTAGGAACTATATTTAGTCACTTATGATGGAGCATGATGGAGGATAATGTGAGAAAAAGAATGTATATAAGTTTGTGTGACTGGTCACCTTGCTGTACAGTAGAAAATTGACAGATTGACATAAAACTGTAAACCAGATATGATGGAAAAAATAAAAATCATTTAAAATAAAAAAAAACATATTCTGAAAATCTTTTGAACTGTATCCTCTAATTCTATGGAAAAATCTGAAGTATTATTCTTTGAGTCATGAAGAGAGTATAAAAAAGACTTTGTTATGTGTGTTTCAAGAAATCCATTGTGTCAGCAATGTGAAAGAAGTCGTGGTGGACATGTTCGATACTCAATTCTTGCAAAATCTGGAATTTTTTTGTGCCCAACAGTGCATTCAGAAAACTGTCAACAGAGCAAGGGCTAGCTGTGGCCCAATGCCTCAGGCATGTTGGGTAAACCCTTTTCTGAAGCCTCTCCTTCCTACAAAGACTCTTCCAGATGCTGAAAGTCTATGAGCAGGAAAATCATTCTCAAGAGATTTTAATACAAACAACATCCAAAAGAATGATAGTGTTCATACCATAGTCTGTATTTCTTAATTGCTTCTGTTTTCTATGGGTTTAATTAGTCACTCATTCAAAAATATTTATTACTCACCGCATCCAAGGCGAGATCAAGAGAGACACAGGTCCTGCCTTCATGGAGCTCTCAGGGGGAGATAAGTAAATTTTTTGCAGCTAGAGTTGGTTTAGCTGCTAAAGGGTCCTTTAAGTCATGTCTGTAGAGCTGGGTGATTGAAGTATAAACCATTTGACAGACACCATCTTCTTTCATCCTCACACCAATTTTCACATAGTTTGAAAGCTCAGATCATGACAGGTATATTTTGGATTTTGTGGACCAGTGTATCAGTCTGGATTCTCCAGAGAAATAGAACCAATAGGACACACACACACACACACACACACACACACACACACACACACGTGCGCACATGCATGTAAATGCTTATTATGAGGTATTGACTAACATGATAATGGAGGCTGAGAAGTCCTACAATCTGCCATTTCCAAGCTGGAGACCCAGGAAAGCCAGTGATAGAGTTGGAAGGCCTGAGAGCTAGACAGCTGATGATGTGGTTCCAGTTTGGGTCTGAAGACTTGAGAACCATGAGTGTGGAGAGCAGAAGATTGATATCCCTGCTCAAATAGTCAGGCTGAATTAATTTAACCAGCTTCCACATTTTTATTCTATTCAGTCTCTCAATGGATTGGGGATGCTCATCCACACTGGAGAGGGCCATTAGCTCTACTGGATCCACCAATTCAAATGCTAATCACTTCTGGAGACAGCCTCACCCATACACTCAGAAATCATTTTTGACCAGTTGGCTGGACATCCCATGGCCCAGTCAATTTAACATACAAAATTTACCATAGTAACAACTCAACTCTGAAATTGTAGCATGGAAACTGCTATGGACACTCATAAGTGAATGATCATGGCTTTTTTTCCCTTTCTTTTAGGGCTGCACCCATGGCATATGAGATTCCCAGGCTAGAGGTGGAGTTGGAATTGTAGCCACTGGCCTACACCACAGCCACGTGGGAATCTGAGTCACATCTGTGACCTTTGCCACAGCTCATGGAAACACCAGATCCTTAACCCACTAGCAAGGTCAGGGATCAAATCTCTGTCCTCATAGATACTGGTCAGATTTGTTTCTGCTGAGCCACGACAGGAACTCCTGATCATGGCTGTGTTATAATAAAGCTTTATTTATCAATACTGGATGTGAATTTCATGTAATGTTCACATGACACAAAATGTTATTTTGATTTTTTTTCACCCATTAAAAAATGTAAAATAGCTCCTGCTGGGGTGCAGTGGGTTAAGAAACTGACTGCAGTGGCTTGGGTTACTGTAGAGGTGCAATTTTGATCACTGTCCTGGTGCAGTGTGTTAATGGATCCAGCATTGCTGCCACTGTGGCTTGGATTCAGTCCTTGGCCCAGGAACTTCCATATGCCATGGGGTGTGGCCATAAAAAATGTAAAGTATCTATTGATGGATGAATGGATAAAGAAAATGTAAGATACAAAAACAGACACATACACAAACAGACACACACAACACAAACACAGGAATACTGTTTTCCCTAAGAAAAAATGAAATCCTGTCATTTTTGATATCATGAATGGAACTTGAGGTCATTATGTTAAGTGAAATAAGTCAAAGAAATAAAAATAATGTATTATCTCACTTATATGTGGAATCTAAAAAAAAATAAAAATTCAAGCTCATAGATACAGAAAACATGTCAGTGGTTACCAGAGGCAGGCAATGGGTGTAAGCAAAAAGGATTATGGAGGTCAAAGGTGCAAACTTCCAGTTATGAAATGAAGAAATCATGGGAATGTAATGTACAGTATGGTGACTATAGTTAATAATAGTACAGTATTGCCCTACTTGGAAGTTGCAAAGAGAATAAATCTTAAAAGTCCTCATCATAGAATAAAAACATTGTGAATATGTGTGGGGACAGATATTAATGAGACTTACTGTGTTATAATTTTGCAACACACAAATGTTGAATTCTGTTGTATATCTGAAACTAATACAATGCTACATGTCAATCATACCTCAATCAAAAATGTAAAAAATATTCCTGGCTTGTGAGCTGTACATAAACAGGTGATACATAAGTCAAATTTGGCCCAAGGGCCATAGTTTGCCACCCCCTGTCCTAGGATGTTGAGAAGGGCTATTCATCCTATTGGAAATGTGTCCATTAGCTCTTCAAATGTTTGATGAACATTTAGTCTTTTGCAAGGCATGATGTCAAACAGAAGGAAACTAAAGTGAACAAGGCATACATGATCCCCATGTCCAGGATTGTTGAAGACCTGTGTATTAGCTCAGGATGTTATAACAAAATACCATAGATTATGTAGCTTGAACAACATAAATTTATTTTCTCATAATTCTAGAGATCAGGTTTGATCTTAATCAAGTCTAAGATCAAGGTTTGACAGGGTTCTGTTTCTAGTAAGAGCTCTCTTCCTGGCTTGTAAATGGCAGACATCTCACTTTGTGCTTACATGGCCTTTTCTCCATGTTTAAGTGTATAAAGAGAGAAAAATGCAAGATTTCTTGCAACTCTTCTTACAAGGGCACTAATCCAACCATGAAAGCCCCATGTGTATTTAACTCTAACTAATCTCCCAAAGGCCCCATCACTAAACACCATCACATTATGGGTTAGGCCTTCAACATATGAGTTTAGTAGGGGCACAAATGTTTAGTTCATGATAATATGTAAAGAGAAAGGGAATATACAGTAAAGAATATAATGTGGTCTAGGGGACACAGAGCCCCTGCAGGGACATGGTAGGAGTGGAACAGCCCTGGCTTGGAGGATAGTTGGGAGAGAGCTCTGGGTCCACTGATGGCAGCATCCCAAAATGATTAGGGTTTGGAAGGCAGATTTCAGTATTTTCCCTCACATCTTATGGGTTTTTTTGAATGTTAAATGAGAAAATACAGATTAAATTCTGGTATGAAACCCACAGATGAACAGGAGTTAACCAGGGATGAATTCCCACTATGGCACAGTGGGTGAAGAAATTGACTGCAGGGGCTTGGGTCACTGCGAGGTGCAGGTTTGATCTCCAGCCTGGTGCAGTAGCTTAAAGGATCCTATGTTACCACAGCTGCAATAGGTTTTGCATAGGTCATAGCTGCAGCTCATATTCAATCCTTGGCCTGGGGAACTTCCAAATGCCATGACTGTGTCCATAAAAGAGTTAACCAGGGAAAGTAAGCATGCAGGTTCCCCCAGATCATTTCTCCAGAGCTGTATCACAGAGTTGGAAATGTCTGTGAGACAAGGCTCTGAAGTGGGGTTACACTTCTCATTCTAGAGTTACAGTACAAGCCCATACCATCAAGAAAAGTGGGTAGAACATGATGGAAGATAGTATGAGAAAAAGAATTTGTGTGTGTATGTACACACAATTTGTATATATATATTTGTGTACAGCAGAAATTGACACAGCAATGTAAATCAAGTATAATAAAAAAGAAGAATGGGTGGGGAGGGGATGGGAGGGCTACGATACAAGGTTGAAGAGGTTTCTCCCTTCAGCTCTCCATTTAGGGGGTTGGCTATGAGCACCTCCCCTAACTGGCTTCCCTCTTTGTAGATATAATGGTCATTGTATGAATTAGGAAACAGGGACTCATTTAGCCCCCTGATGGATAACATAGAATCTGGACACTTGAAATATGTAAGAAGAAGCTCTCAAAGTTGGATGTTAAGGAGCCCATGTGTCATGGAACTGGAAGTTTACAAGTCAGTTCCTGCAAAACTGCAGACAACAGGCTCTGCATCTATGCAGTCCTGGAGTCCCGGGATGACAGCCATAAAAAGGACAAAATAATTTCAATTTCTATAATATGGATGAACTAGTGACTCTCACACTAAGTGAATTAAGTCAGAAAGAGAAAGACGAATACCATATGATATCACATATCTGGAATCTAATATATGTCACAAGCGAAATTATCTACAGAAAAGAAACATGCTCATGGACATGGAGAAGAGACTTGTGGTTGCCAAGGGGGAGAGAGTGGGATGAGCTGGGAGTTTGGAGTTAGTAGATGAAAACTATAGCATTTGGAGTGGATAAGCAATGAGATCCTGCTATATATAGCCCAGGTAACTATATCTAATCGCTTGTGATTGAACATGATGGAGGATAATGTGAGAAAAAGAATATATGTGTGTGTGTGTGTGTGTACACACTTGCTGTACAGCAGAAATTGACAGAACATTGTAAATCAAGTATAGTAAAAATTAAAAAAATAAAAGTCATTCACTGCAACTACAGACAACAGAATCTGCATATATGCAGTCCTTGAATCCTGGGAATACTTTAATATTCAGAGGTTGGGCATTTGGGTTTAGTGACTGGAGGCTGCAACAGTCAGAGTTAGGATTATGAGAATTCATTAGGATTAGAGGGTAGCATGGAAAGAGGGGCATTGGGGAAGGTGTATAGAAATAAAGTATATGGAGGGGAACATTGGGGGCTGCTGGGGACTGTAGGAGCCTGTGAGACTGAGCTAGATGGTCAGTCTTCCTTTGGGGTGTTCTGGGGTGGGAGATAAAATGACATAGTGAGTAGGGGCCAGGGACCTGGAAAGAATCAGGTGGGAAATTTTGTAAATGAAGAAGGGAAGACTGGGGGAATTATGAGGGGGCTAGATCAGAATTGTATTTGAAGAGATTGGCACTGGGAAGGGGGCCTGCAGAGGCATTCAGTTCTGTGGAGGATATGGGGGGAAGTTGGGAGCACCATGGAATTGGAGAGTGTCTGTATTGGGGTAACCTCAGCTTCAGAGGGGGAAAAAGGATGGATGACAGAAACTAGGAGGACAGTGGATACAGGGAGATATGAGGGGTGGAGGGTGAAATCAGAGGGCTTGTAAGGATTCATGAGTGTGGGATGAGTAGATCTGAGTTGGTATAGCAATTGGGGGAACAGAACGGGAGAGAGTGTTAAATGAGGGAGATCTTGGCAGAATGAGGAGAACTAGCTGGACTGGGGGAACATGGGGACCCTCTAAGGATTATTGACTCAACACTCTGGGATGGACAGAAGTCCTATGGTTCTCAGGTGACTGAAACCACTGAGCACACATAGGGTAGGTGAAAGGATGAAATATGAGAATCAGGAATATGTTGTAAAAGAAGGCAATGAGTATGAGGGTCCTGGAAGAATGGAAGTGGGTGGGGATTTGGGGAGGAAATTACAGTAACTTTGATATGGGGTGGAGTGTTTGAGGGAGGTTTGTGGGTGCTGGTTAACAGGTAGGACTCAGGGGAACAAGTGAGGGGCTGGGAGGCTGCTGCTGGAAGAGGGATATGGGAGATCCTGGAGAGAAAGGGCAGGGATGGGCAGATAAGAAACCTGGGAGGGAAATAGGAGATGGGCATTTGGATGGAGTTAGAGTGTTCTCAATGTTCTTTGGAAGCTGAGGGCAGCGAGATTCTGGGATTGGTGGAAATGAGTGAACAAGGGATATTGGGATAGGAGATAAAATGGCCAATGAGTGCATGGGCAAGGGGTCTAGCTGGCTAGGGGATCTTCAGATTTAGGGAGGGATATGAAGATAAAATTTGAAGATTACAGTGATGGCTTCAGGACAGAGTTGGGAGGGTGTGAAAAGGACTAAGTAGTGAGAAAAGGGGAAAACCTGAAGAATCCAGGTGAAGAGACCATTCTCAGAAGCTCTTCCAAGAAATGAGAAGGAAAAAAGATCAGCAGTGCCCATAGATATCTTCTCTGTTCCCTCACTCATGGGCTGCTGAGTCTTATAATGCCTTTGAGCTACTATTCTTTGGAGTATAAATACAGAATTGACTCTGTATTCCAAAGAGAACATAGGATGTGTTTATGATTTCAAAAGAAATACAGGAAAAATGCAGAACATTTGGAAATACCTAAAAAGCACATATGAAAACAAAAATAGCAGTCCCACACGGAAAAAAAAAATCATGGTTAACTTGATGTGCATTCTTCTCTCTGTTACTGTCTCCTGTTCTTTGACTTTCTTGTCATCCATCCACACTTAGGTAGGTGATACCCAGTGGTATTACCATGTGTCCCCATTGGCCACACTTGATTCTCACCCCCACCATGTTGTTATGAAGTCAAAGACCATGGCTTGGTTCTGGCATAGGTGGCTTCCACTGATGACAACTATACACACTGAGAACTAACTACTGGGCATGTGAAACCCTTGGAATTAAGTCAGTGTTCACCAACCTCAGGCACTCCTCTGACAGCATCATGATTTTTGATGCTTTTAAAAGTATAGTTGATTTACAATGTTGTACAATTTTTTAATTTATTTTTATTTTTCTTTACTTTTTAAAAATTGTTATTCCCCCAATACAATTTTTTTTCTACTGTACAGCATGGTGACCCAGTTACACATACATGCCTACATTCTATTTTTGCACATTATCATGATCCATCGTAAGTGACTAGACATGGTTCCCAGCACAACACAGTAGGATCTCATTGCTTATCTATTCCAAAGGCAATAGTTTGCAACTATTAGCCCCAAGGTCCCCATCCTCTCCACTCCCTTCCCCTCCCCCTTGCAAACCACAAGTTCTCCAAGTCCATGATTCTCCACTGTTCTCCAAGTCCATGATTTTCTTTTCTGTGGAAAGCTTCATTTGTGCCATATATTAGATACCAGATATATGATATCATACGGTATTTTGTTCTATTTATGACTTACTTCATTCAGGATGAGATTCTACAATTCCACCCATGTTGTTGCAAATGGCATTATTTCATTCTTTATTATGGCTGAGTAGTACTCCATTGTGTATTATATACCACGTCTTCCTAATCCAAACATCTTTCAGTACATTTGGATTGAATGCTCCAATCAAAAGACATAGAGTGACAAATTGGATTAAAAGGCAAAAACCTTCAATGTGCTGTCTAAAAGGAACTCACCTTAGGACAAAGGACACATATAGATTGAAAGTGAGGTGATGGGAAAAGATATTTTATGTCAATGGGCAAGACAGGAAAGCAGGAATAGCAATACTTATATCAGACAAAATAGACTTTAAAATGAAGGCCATAAAGAAAGACAATGAAGGACACTCTTTAGTGGTTAAAGGATCCATTCAAGAAGAGGATATTACAATCATCAACATATATGCCCCAAACATAGGAGCAGCCAGATACCTACAACAAATACTAACAGACATAAAGGGAGAAATTGATGGGAGTATAATCATAGTAGGAGACTTTAACACCCTGCTCACAACAATGGACATTTCCTCTAGACAGAAAATAAATACAGCCACAGTAATCCTAAAGGAAACAATAGAAAAGTTATACTTAATTGACATTTTCAAGACATTATATCCAAAATAATCAGAATACACACTCTTCTCGTGCACATGGAACATTCACAAGAATTGACCACATATTGGGGCACAAAGCTAACCTCAACAAATTTAAGAGTATAGAAATTATTTCAAGTATCTTCTCTGACCACAATGGCATGAAACTAGAAATCAACCACAGGAAAAGAAATAAGAAAAGACCTACTACATGGAGACTAAACAACATGCTACTAAAAACCAGTGGGTAAAATGAGGAAATCAAAAAGGAAATTAAAAAATACCTCAAGACAAATGATAATGACACAAGTCAAAATCTGTGGGATGCCACAAAAGCAGTGCTCAGAGGGAAGTTCACAGCAATACAGACCTTCCTCAAAAAAGAAGAAAAGTCTCAAATTGACAGCTTAACCCACCACTTACATGAATTAGAAAAAGAGGAACAAACAAAACCTAATGTAAGCAGAAGGAAGGAAATAAAGACCAAAGAGGAAATCAATAAAATAGAGATTCAAAAAACAATAGACACAATAAATCAAACCAAGAGCTGGTTCTTTGAAAAGGTAAACAAAATTGACAAACCTCTGGCTAGACTCACCAAGAAAAGGAGAGAAAAAGCCCAAATAAACAAAATAAAAAATGAAAAAGAGAAATCACAACAGATACTACAGAAATGCAAAACCATGAGAGAATACTATCAACAATTATATGCTAACAAATTTGACAACCTAGAAGAAATGGACAACTTTCTAGAGACTTACAGCGTGCTAAAACAGAATCAAGAAGAAATAGACCAACTGAACCGAGTGATCAGTAGAAATGAGATTGAATATGTCATAAAAACACTCTCTACAAATAAAAGTCAGGACCAGAAGCTTCACAGGCGAATTCTACCAAACATACAGAGAGGAACTTATACCCATCCTCCTTAAACTTTTTCAAAATGTTGAAGAAGGAACACTCCCAAAGACATTCTATGATGCCACCATCACCCTAATTCCAAAAACCAGACAAAGATACCACCAAAAAAAAATCTGCCAATATCATTGATGAATACAGATGCAAAAATTCTCAACAAAATTTTAGCCAACCGAATCCAACAACATATCAAAAAGATAGTATACCATGAACAGGAGGCATTCATCCCAGGTTCACAGGGATGGTTCAACATATGCAAATCAATCTACACCATATACCACATTAACAAAAGAACAGTCAAAAATCATATGGCCATCTCTATAGATGCAGAGAAAGCATTTGACAAAGTACAACATCTATTAATGATAAAAACTCTCACCAAAATGTGTATAGAGGGAACATTCCTTAACATAATCAAAGCCATCTATGACAAATACACAGCAAATATAAACCTCAATGGAGAAAAGCTAAAGGCCTTCCCATTAAAATCTGGAACAAAATAGGGATGCCCATTCTCACCACTGTTATTCAAAATAGTACTGGAAGCCCTAGCCACAGCAATCAGACAAAGAAATCAAAGCTATCCAAATTGGAAGAGAAGAGGTAAAACTGTCACTGTATTCAGATGACATGATACTATATATAGAAAATCCTAAGGACTTGACCCAAAAATTCCTTGAACTGATCAACAAATTCAGCAAAATAGCAGGATAGAAGATTAACATTCAGAAGTTAGTCATATTTCTGTATACTAATAATGAAACTTTAGAAAAGGAATACAAAAACACAATACCCTTTAAAATTGCACCTTGCAAAATCAAATACCTGGGTATACACCTGACCAAAGAGGTCAAAGACTTATATGCTGAAAGCTGTAAAACACTAACCAAGGAAATTAAAGAAGATATAAAGAAATGGAAAGATATTCCATGCTCCTGGGTCAGAAAAATTAATATTGTAAAAATGGCCATACTACCCAAAGCAATCTACAGATTCAGTGCAATCCCTATCAAATTACCTAGGACATTTTTCACAGAACTAGAACAAACAATCCAAACATTTATATGGAACCACAAAAGACCTATAATTGCCAAAGCAATCCTGAAAAACAAAAACCAAGCAGGAGACATAACTCTCCCAGACTTCAGGCAATATTACAAAGTCACAGTCATCAAGACAGTATGGTAATGGTAACAAAACAGCCATACAGACCCATGGAACAGAATAGAGAACCCATAAATAAACCCAGACACCTATGGTCAATTAATATTTGACAAAAGAGGCCAGAACACCAAATGGGAAAAAGACAGTCTTTTCAGCAAGTATTTCTGTGAAACCTGGACAGCTGCATGCAAATCAATGAAACTAGAACACATCCTCATGCCATGCATGAAAATAAACTCAAAATGGCTGAAAGACTTAATATAAGACAAGACAGCATCAAACTCCTGGAAGACAACATAGGCAAAACATTCTCTGACATCAACATTACAAAAGTTTTCTCAGTGTCAGTCTCCCAAAGCAACAGAAATTAAAGCAGAAATAAACCAATGGGACCTAATCAAACTGACAAGGTTTTGCACAGCAAAGGAAACAAAAAATAAAACAAGACAACTTACAGAATGAGAGAAAATAGTTTCAAATGATGCAACTGATGAGGGCTTACTCTCTAAAATATACAAGCAACTTATACAACTCAACAGCAAAAAAGCCAACAACCCAGTGGAAAAATGGGCAAAAGACCTGAATAGACTATTTTCCAAGGAAGATATACAGATGGCCAACAAGCCCTTGAAACAATGCTCAACATCCCTGAAGATTAGAGAAATGAAAATCAAAAGTACCATTAGATACCACCTCACAGCAGTCAGAATGGCCATCATTAATAAGTCCACAAATAACAAATGCTGGAGGGGTGTGAAGAAAAGGAAACCCTCCTGCACAGTTGGTGGTAATGTAAGATGGTACAACCACTATGGAGAACAGTATGGAGGTACCTTAGAAAACTATATATAGAACTACCTTATGATTCAGAAATCTCACTCTTGGGCATATATCTGGACAAGACTTTTCTTAAAAAAGACACATGCACCCTCGTGTTCTTTGCAGCAGTATTCACAATAGCCAAGACATTGAAACAACTCAAATGTCCATTGACAGACGATTGGATTAGGAAGATGTTGTATGTATACACAGTGGAATGCCACTTAGCCACAAAAAAAAGAATGAAATAATGCCATTTGCAGCAACATCAATGGAAATCGAGACTCATAGTAAGTAAACCAGAAAGAGAAAGACAAATACCATATGATATCACTTATACCTGGAATCTAATATATGGCACAAATAAACCCATCTACAATAAAGGAAATACCTCATGGACTTGGAGAACAAACTTGTGGTTGCCAAGGGGAAGGGGGAGGAAGTGAGATGGACCTGGAGATTGGGGTTAGTAGATGCAAACTATTGCATTTAGAGTGGATAAACAATGAGATCCTGCTGTACAGCACAGGGAATTTTATCTATTCATTTGTGTTGGCACATGATGGAGGATGATGTGAGAAAAAGAATGTGTATATATATATATATATATATATATATATATGTATATACACACACATATATATTATTTGTATATATATATATATATATAATTGCTAAAATTTCTCTACAGCAGAAATTGACAGAACATTGAAAATCAACTCTAATAGAAAAAATGAAATCTTAAAAAATAAAAAGATCCCAACGAATGCAAGATACTAGTGAGCCAGGACACTTAAGAATCCACAGAGACTGGGTTTCATGGTGATCATGTAGTTCAGGTGGTGACAGATGGCTACAAACCCGTCATAGGCCATCAATGCCAGTAGATAGATAGTAGATAGATAGAAAAGATTATGAAAAAGAACATTTGGATGATGCATCCTTTGTAGGTTATTACTTTTCTCTGTGTCTGGATGTTCCACAGCATCTTTGGGATGATGATGGAGGTTAAACAGACGTCTACAAAGAGGACAGGTTAGAAAGAAAGATGTACATGGGTGTATGGAGGTGGGATTCTGAGCTGACAGCCAGGATGATGGGCAGGTATCCAAACATAGTGATAGCTAATTGGAGAAGAGAAGCCCCAAAATGAGAGGCTGCAGTTCTGATTCCTCTGAAAGTCCCAGAAGAATAAATCCTGAAATCAGGAAAGAGGAAATAGATATCAATAAATTTCACACAAATGTCATTACTCACATAATTAAAATGCTACATTTTAAAAAATTTGCTGTCAAGAAAGTAATTTCAGTATTTGTGTACGCATCTGTCCACTTAAATTTTCCCCATTTCAGAGTTCCCATTGTGGCTCATCAGTAACGAACTCAACTAGGATCCTTAAGGATGTTGTTTCTATACCTGACCTGGCTCAGTGTTTTAAGGATCTGGCATTGCTGTGAGCCATGGTGTAAGTCACAGAAGTGGCTCAGATACTGTGTTGCTGTGGCTGTGGTGTAGGGCAGCAGCTGTAGCCCTGATTTAACCCCTAGCCTGGGAACTTCCATATGCCACAGACATGACACTAAAAAGCAACAACAACAAAAAAAAGGATTCTCTATTTCATCTTTGATTAGGAGTTTTTACCCCATTCTCAGCATTTTCCCCAGAAGATCATGCATTCTACTGCATTACTAAGAATATCTTCCATACATTAGAGGATATATAAAGTGTTGTATGTGTTCCAGGTGATATCTAGGCAATGAATGAGTATAAGGTCCTGAAAACCCAAAGCCACTATGCCAAGTTCCAGCCCCAGCAGCCAGGAGAAAACGAACAGGAGGAGGGGCTACAAACGGCATGGAAGGAATTGGAGCCAACTCCCTCAGCAAATTCTGCAGATGACTCATTTATTGAAGGGAGAGCATCAGCTTTTATACATTTTACTTTTGTGCAAGATTATACAAAACAACAATATGTGCTAATTTATTATTCCAAACTGTTCTTTTAGTTTTAGATTTTAAATGATTACATAGAAAATACGTGCAAACTGTACTTTATTCTTAGAAAATAAATGATTAGCAAGAAGAATAATAGGCATCTAATTTTTGCTTCAGCATGATTTGGCATAAGGTGATAGATATTCTTGCCTCAAGCTACCTATTGTGCTCCTATAGCAGGCATGAGCAGCTGTTAATGGGGAGTGTGGTATTCATACGTGGCTTGATTTTGAGGTCAGGCTGACCTCAGACGATTAGCAGATTGTGGGAACATAAACTGTCTTATATAATCTTTGTCTATAGTTATATAAGCCTTTATTAATTATCAGGTCTATGTATTAAATAATCCTGCCAATATTAAAATAATAATTTCCACCTGCTGGGTCCCAACAGGTAGTGTTTTTAGTGGAAACATATCTCGCCTTATAGTAGCCACAATTGTTGGGCCATGGGCAACACCCAAACCACCCCCTAATCTGTCTCCATGGGAACGGACCAAAGTCCAACAAAATCCCCAGCCTTATGTAGCAGTTCTGCATAATATTTACCATCTACTATTATTCCACTGCAGGGAAACTTCCCATTCTTAGGAAAGTTCTTACACATCGTTCAACTGTTTTCAACCTATTTGGCAAGGGCTTAGGTTTATAAGTAGGTAATGGCCCATACTTGGGTGGAGGCTCAGGAATTTGAGAAGGTTCCCATTTTATGAGCCAAGAATGACTTACAACACACATTAACGTCAGACAGCAGAAAAGCTCAAGAATAGAAGAGGAAATCATTTTTCAGGAATTTTTACTAAACAGGATCAGCTGGGGAATTATTCGAAGCTGCTTTGCAGTTTCAGTCTCTTCATCCTCTGCTATAGCTTTGCTTACAGTTAGGCCTCACGCAGGATTGTTCTTCTTAGCTACTTTGTGGCTCCCAGCACCACTACAATTCAATGATGGAGAAAAAATTTAACCTAATAAAATAAAATATACTATGTCAGATGGTGGCAGGGGTAATGAATAAAGCAAAGTGGGTATAAAGGAAAGAGTGCTAGTAATGTTAATTTTTAATTGGTATTTGGGAAAGACAAGTAATCAATATGATATTTGAACAGAGGCCTCAAGGAAGAAAACACAAGAGCCTCAAGCATACCTGGGACAGCATGTCCCTGACAGAGGGACGGGCCACTTTAAATGCCTTCAGTATTATAAGACTTTTATCTAGAGTCCAAAAGTGGAAAGGAGTACACAAAGAGGAATAAGAAAGAGTGATCAGTGATGGTATCAGGCATTTTTGAATAAACAAGTGGCCTCACTATTTTAATTTCAAGACAAAAAGAATCACTCATCCATACCTCTTGTACTTTACAAATCTTGTCGCAAAGGCATTCTGTAAATTGAAATAGATCCCTTCTTTAATACCATTTGTTGTTTGAGTCCTAATCTCATATTAAAAGAGTCACCTTGGACTATATGAGATCTGCTCTGTACCCATTCTCTAAGGACTTATTTCATTCCGCAACACACACGCACACACACACACACACACACATACACACACACCCCTCCCACATAGACACACACCAACAATTGCTTAATGACCTATGTTCTTACCACGCTTTTTCATATCCATCTCCAATGTTTAATCTATGATTGGGTGTAACTCAAATTGGCCAAATCAATTATCATTTCCTTAAATAATGTAGAAATGATACTTGAAGTTCCAATTACTGTTTCTCATGGACAGATAAAATTGAGGATCCAGATTAGCATGCTCATTTTCTGTCCTGTATTTAAAGGAACATAAATAATCTGCTCATTTAGGAAAGAGAAACAGAGAGACAGATGGAGTGAGAAAGAGAGAGAATTGGACATGACTGGGAAAAAAGATCTAAGAATTCGAGTGGTCCCTGAGAGATGGTGTTAAAGGAAAAAAATCCTCTGTTTTGGTGATATTCTAAATCCTGTTACAACTCCTTGATAGTGAGCAGAAATAATAAAAGAAGCAAACATAAATTTGGCCAGTAGACAAAAACAGTGATATCTTTATGGTATCAGTCACTTATAAATTCAAAGTTCCAAGAGAAAAATGTGTTAAGGGAATAAACCAACATTTCACTAAAAGAAATATGTAAAGTAATCACAATGTAATATAGGTTGTATGTGATACATGAGGCAGTAGAAGACTGTTTTTTTTCCTGTATCTATTCCATATTTCTTATTTCTTTGACCAATTGGATTTTATATGATCTTGAAGTGGATGAGGCAAGTCTCTTTTATTACTTTTCTTATGTGGCTTATATTCTTTTTCTTTTCTTTTTTTTCCCTGAGCTTTGAATTTTAATATCTTTTTTTGAAAAATTCACTGGGCACAATCTAGTCTTGATTCTGGCCTTTGTGCAAAGGCTCCCTTAACCACACTATAAAATTTTTCACAAACCATGGCAACTCATCCTCCAACTTTAAGTAACCTTCTTCACAGGATTCATGTCTGAGGTATGTGTCATATACACATTAATTGTTCTATGAATTCAACATTATAAAACAAGTATCAGAGGAGCAAGGCCATCACTTGCATTGTTCACTCTAGTTTTTCAAACTTTTATGTGAATATATGTGCACTTATACAGAATCAAATACAAGAAAATGAAAAGTTGTGAAATAAAATGATTGGCAGAGAAACAAATTAGGTAGATCAGTGTTATAGAACTGTATTAAATGAATGGAGCAAGGAAAACTGAGATATGATGCATAAGAGTGGTAATTGAAAGACATCACATGGATCAATAATTAATTAAGCAAATATTCTGACATAAAAGCAGCATAAATGAAGTGTACCTAAATTTCTAGCATGTAGTTGATGTTTTGTTATTATTTTTTAAGTGAATCATAAGTTAGGTTTCAGTACATCTGGACATTTAACATAGGACAAAGTTGTATTTCAATTTAGTTGTTAAATGTTGATTGTTTCATAAAAGTGGTCATAATTGGATTTCCATCTAGGAGGAAATGAAGTTGTTACCCACTTCACACATCTGAAAGGAATTCAAAAGGAGTAAATACTTCAATGTAAATGGAAAAATTACATAGTAGGTGAACATGTAAATAACAACAATAAAAAGCTACAGGAGGGCAAAACCATTATAAATAAGGCAAGAAAATTAGATGTAAAAAGATATATTTGACTATATAGAATTTAAAACATTTTTTATGGAAAATATCCAAGTCATTAAACATGAATCTGTAAAAATCATTTGAAATGCTACTCACTGTGAAAGGCATGAAATTTATGGACACATAGTGTTAATAAGCAAATAATAATTAACATGGTGATCAAATATAGGAATATATGTTGAGCAATAGTTTAAGAAAACAACAAGAAATCTTTCAAATTCAACAGTCTGAGACAATGTAAAGATCTCTCATATTGATTGGGGATGGAATTTTTAAACAGATAGTGAAAGAGGATTCTCTAATTTTGCTAGTAGAAATACGAAGTGTTACACTTTGGGGAACAAACCTGAAGATAGCTATAAATGTTAAAATACAGATATTTAAAATTGCAGTTTCTCAATCTTGGCATTATTGACATTTTGGGCCAGGTCATTATTTCTGGTGGGGTATGCACCCCAAATTACAGCCAATAAAGTCTCCAGACATTGCTCAATGTCTCCTGGTGGAACAATATTGTGTCTGGTGGAGAATCAGAGTTTTAAAATAAAAATCTCAAACTATGTCTGTATGATTGTTATACTAGCGATGTATTGATAAAGAATATGTAAAACTTTTTTATTTATTTTTATTTTTCAAATGATTTTTATTGTTTCAATTATAGCTGATTTACTCTGTTCTGTCAATTTTCTACCATACAGAAAAATGACCCAGTCACACATACATATATACATTCTTTTTCTCACTTTACCCTCCATCAAGCTCCATCATAAGTGACTAGATATAGTTCCCAGTTCTATACAGCAGGATATCATTGCTTATCCATTCCAAAGGCAAGAGTTTGCATCTATTAAACTCAGATTCCCAGACCATCCCACTCCTTCGCTTCTGCCTTGGCAAACACAAGTCTGTTCTCCAAGTCCATTAGTGTTTTTCCTGTGGAATGCTTCATTTGTGCCATGTATTGTATTTCAGATATAAGTGATATCATATGGTATTTGTCTTTCTCTTTCTGACTTTACTTAGTATGAGAGTCTTTATTTCCATCCGTGTTGCTGTAAATGGCATTATTTTGTTCTTTATTGAGGCTGAGTATTATTCCACTGTGTCTATATACCACATCTTCTTAATCCATTCATCTGTTGATGGACATTTAGGTTGTTTTGATGTCTTTGCTATAGTAAATAGCGCTGCAATGAACATACAGGTGCATGTGTATTTCTCAAGGAAAGTTTTGCCCAGATATATACCCAAGAGTGGGATTGCCGTGTCATATGATAGTCCCATATTTAGTTTTCTGAGGTAACTCCATACATTTATCCATAGCACTAATTTACATTCCCACAAAGAGTGTAGGAGGTTCCCTTTTATCCACACCCTCTCCTGCATTTGTTATTTGTAGACTTATTAAGGATGGCCATTCTGACTGGTGTGAGATGGTACCTCATAGTAGTTTTGATCTGCATTTCTCTAATAATCAGTGATGTTGAGCATTTTTTCATGTGCTTGTTGGTCATCTGTGTATCTTCTTTGGAGAAAAGTCTATTCAGGTTTTTTGCCCATTTTTCAATTAGGTTTTTTTTTATGTTGAGTTGTATAAATTGTTAGTATATTTTTCCCATTTTATATTCTTGCCTCTTTTGTTGAAGATAAATTGACAGAGGTGTCTGGGTTCATTTCTGGTTCCCTATTCTTTTCCATTGCTCTGTATGTCTGTTTTGGCACCAGTACCACACTGTCTTGATTACTATTGCTTTGTAATGTTGCTTGAAGTCTGGGAGAGTTATGCCTCCTGCTTGGTTTTTGTTCCTCAGGATTTCTTTGGAATTCTGGGTCTTTTGTGGTTCCATAAAAATTTTTGGATTGTCTGTTCTAGTTCTGTGAAAAATGTCATGGGTAATTTGATAGGGATTGCATTGAATCTGTAGATTGCTTTGGGTAGTATGGCCATTTTTACAATATTAATTTTTCTGACCCAGGAGCATGGAATATCTTTCCATTTCTTTATATCTTCTTTAATTTCCTTGGTTAGTGTTTTACAGCTTTCAGCATATAAGACTTTCATTGCCTTGCCAGGTATATTCTTAGGTATTTAATTTTTGGGGGTGTGATTTTAAAAGATGTTTGTATTCCTTTTCTAATATTTCATTGTTAACATACAGAAATTCCACCAGTTTCTAAATATTAATCTTCCTTCTGCTTTGCTGAATTTGTCGATCAGTTCAGGTAGTTTTTGTGTGGGTCCTTAGGGTTTTCTATATATAGTATCATGTCATCTGCATACAGTGAAAAATTTTACTCCTTCTTTTCCAATTGGTATACTTTTTTTTTGGTATGATTACTGTGGCTAGGACTTCCAATACTATGTTGAATAAAAGCAATGAGAGTGGGCATCCTCCTCTTATTCCAGATTTTAGTGGGAAGGCTTTCAGCTTTTCTCCACTGAATATTATATTTCTGTGGGTTTGTCATAAATGTCTTTGATTACATTAAAGTATACTCCTTTCATACCCATTTTGGTAGGAGTTTTTATGGAGGCATGTTGGACTTTGTCACGTGATTTTTCTGCATCGATTGAGATGATCATGTGTTTTTTGACTTTTCTTTGTTAATGTGGTGTATGACATTGATTGATTTGCATATGTTGAACCACCCTTGTGAAACTGGGATTAATCTAATTGGTCATGGTATGTGATATTTTAATATGTTGTTGGATTCTGTTGGCTAAAATTTTGTTGAGCACTTTCACATCTATATTAATCAAATATATTGGCTTGTAATTTTCTTTTTTGGTAGGATCTTTGTCTGGCTTTGGTATTAGGGTGATGGCTTCATAGAATGACTTTGGAACTTTTCCTTCTTAAACATTTTGGAAAAGTTTAAGAATATTTGTAAGTTCCTCTTTGTATTTTTGGTAGAATTCTCCTGTGAATCCATATGGTCCTGGACTTTTGTTTGCAGGGAATCTTTTTATTACACATTAAATTTCATTTCTAGTGATTTGTCTGTTCAGTTTATCTATTCATTCTTGATTCAGTTTTGGTGGGATATAAGTTCTAGAAAGCTGTCCATTTCTTCTAGGTTGTAAAATTTCTTGGCATATAACTGTTCATAGTATTCTCTTATAGTTTTTTTTGGATTTCTGCAGCATTCATTGTGATTTCTGCTATTTCATTTTTTATTTGGTTTATTTGGGTTTTTTTCTCTCCTCTTCTTGGTGAGTCTGGCCAGAGGTTTGTCATTTTGGTTACTTTTTCAAAGAACCAGCTCTTGGTTTTATTGATTCTTTCTATTATTTTTTTTGTCTTTTTTGTGTCTTTTTTTTGTGTCTTTTTTTGTTGTTGTTGTTATTGTTGTTGTTGTTGCTATTTCTTGGGCCGCTCCCACGGCATATGGAGGTTCCCAGGCTAGGGGTTGAATCGGAGCTGTAGCCACCGGCCTATGCCAGAGCCACAGCAACACGGGATCCAAGCCACGTCTGCAACCTACACCACAGCTCATGGCAACGCTGGATCGTTAACCCACTGACCAAGGGCAGGGACCGAACCCGCAACCTCATGGTTCCTAGTTGGATTCGTTAACCACTGCGCCATGATGGGAACTCCAATTCTTTCTATTATTTTTGATCTCTGCTTTATTGATCTTTTCTATGGTCTTTATGATTTCTCTCCTTCTACTGACATTAGGTTTTGATTGTTCTTTATTGCATTCATTTAGATGGTGGATTAAGTTCTCAGTTTGAGATTTTTCTTCTTTTTTGAGGAAGGCACTTATTGCTATGAACTTCCCTCTGAGCACTGCTTTTGTGGCATCCTGTAGATTTTGAATGGTTGTATCTTCATTATCATTTGTCTTGAGTTTTTTTTTTTTTTTTTTTGCGACTCTGGTGGTATTTGAGGTATTTTTTAATTTATTTTTGATTTCTTCATTGGATCTTTAGTGGGTTTTTTGTTGTTTTTGTGTTTGTTTGTTTTTTCATTTTAGGGCCACATCCATGGCATATGGAGTTTCCCAGGCTGGGGGTCCATTTGGAGCTGCAGCTGCCAGCCTATGCCACAGCTGAAACATCTCCAGATCCAAACCACATCTGTGACACCACAGCTCATGGCAACACTGGATCCTTAACCTACTGAGCAAGGCCAGGTATTTAACCCACAACCTCATGGTTCCTAGTTGGGTTCGTTTCCTCTGTGCCATGATGGGAACTCCTGATCTTTAGTTTTTTAATAGCATGTTGTTTAGTCTCCATGGAGTTAGTATATTCTCACTAATTTTCCTGCGGTTTATTTCTAGTTTCATGCCTTTGTTGTCAGAGAAGACACCATAAATTATTTCTGTACACTTAAATTTGTTTAGGTTTGTTTTGGGCCAGTATGTTGTCAATCCTTGAGAATGTCCCATGTGCACTTGAAAATAATGTATATTCTGATTTTTTGGGATGTAATGTTCTGAAAATATCAATTAAGTCTAACTTTTCTTCTGTGTCATTTAGGATCTCTCTTGCCTTATTGATTTCCTGTCTAGAGATCTGTCCCTTCACATGAGTGGGGTGTTAAAATCTCCTACTATGATTGTATTCCCATCAATTTCTCCTTTTATGTCTGTTAGTATTTGTTGTATATATCTGGGTACTCCTATATAAGGGGAGTATATGTTGACAATTGTAATATCCTCTTCTTGAATGGATCCTTTCACCATTAAATAGTGTCCTTCCTTGTCTTCCTTTATGGCCTTCATTTTAAAGTCTATTTTATCTGATATGAGTTTTGCAACTCCTTCTGCCTTGTCCATTGACATGAAATATCTTTTCCCATCCCCTCACTTTCAATCTATATATGTCCTTTTCCCTAAGGTGAGTATCTTGTAGAAAGCATATTGTAGCCTTTTGCTTTTTTTATCCAATCTGCTACTCTATATCTTTGGATTGGAACATTCATTCCATTGACTTTTAAGGTAATTAAGGAAAAATATGCATTTATTGGCATTTTAAAGCTTGATTTTCAGTTAATTCTATAGTTGTCATTTGTTCCTTTCTTTTTTTTTTTGTTTGAATGATTTACACTTTATTTATACTTATGTACTTTTCTTTTTTGTTTTTTATGAATATACTGTTTGTTTTGTATTTGTGGTTTCCCTGGTTTTTTATTATTTTTTTATTTTTTTTTATTTGTCTTTTTTGTTGTTGCTATTTCTTGGGCCGCTCCTGCGGCATATGGAGGTTCCCAGGCTAGGGGTCGAATCGGAGCTGTAGCCACCGGCCTACGCCAGAACCACAGCAACGCGGGATCCGAGCCACGTCTGCAACCTACACCACAGCTCACGGCAACGCTGGATCGTTAACCCACTGAGCAAGGGCAGGGACCGAACCCGCAACCTCATGGTTCCTAGTTGGATTCGTTAACCACTGCGCCACAACGGGAACTCCGGTTTCCCTGTTTTTTAAGTATGTTAACCCCTTCTTTGATTTAGTCTGATAGTCATATAGGCTTAAACAACTTATTAAAAAAAGAGTCTAGATTTTCTTACTTTCCTCCCACATTTTAAGATTTTGAAATCTTTTTTTTTAACATCTTCATATTTTTTCATTTGCTGTTTCTGTGTTTATCATCTCTTTTACAATATTTTTTTTTTCAATTTTAGATCTGTATACTGGCTTATTTAAGTGATTTCTTTCTGAATGTGATTTCCTCCATCCTATTTCTTCTTATTTCTTTTTTATTTAGAGCATCCTTTCCAGTATTTCTTTTATAATGGGTTTAATATTACTATAATCTTTTAGCTTTTGTTTATTGGAGAAATTCCTTATTTCTCCTTCTATTTCAAATGATATCCTTGATGGGTGGGTATTCTAGGCTGCAAATTTTTCCCTATTAGAATTTTGAATATATCTTGCCACTCTCTTCTGGCCTGTATTGTTTCTGTAGAGAAAAGAGCTGATAGGCTTTTGGATATTCTGTTATGATTAATGGTTGTGTTTCTCTTGCTGTCTTTAGAACCCTCTCTTTATCTTTAACATTTTACATTTTTTATATAATATATCTTGGTGTGGGCCTGTTTGGGTTCATATTGTTTGGGGCACTCTGTGCTTCCTGTATCTTGATATCTGTTTCCTTTCCATACAGAAACTTTTCAGCCATAATTTCTTCAAATATATTTTCAATCCCATTTTCTTTTTCTTCTCCTTCCAGAATTCCTATTATTCATAGTTTGGCCTGCTTTATATTATCCCATAGATCTCTTATATTGCTTTTGTGTTTTTTTCATTTTTTTTTTGTCTGCTGTCCTAATTGTGTGATTTCCATTATTCTATCTTCCAAATCACTAATTCATTCTTCTGCATTATTCATTCTGCTCTTTCGTGCCTTTAGCTTAGTTTGTGTCTCTGCAAATGAATTTTATAATTTTTCCTGGTAATCCTTATATTTTCTAGTTTCTTTCTAAAGTAATTGGTATTACTGTTTATATCTGCTCTTAATTCCTTGATATTCAGCCTTAATTCCTTATTTTTCTTATCCCCCTTTTGAACTGAAGAATTCTGTTTCATTGTTTGCTGCTTCAGGTGAATTCTCCTATTCTTTTAACTGGGAATTGTTCCTAAGCTTCTTCATCTTGCTTATAATTTTCTTTTTCTGTGAGTTTAGGCAAGCCAAACTATAGTCCTGAAGGGCTATTTCTTTGCAAGTTCATCCCTTCATATTTTGTGGGGTGTTACTATTAATTTTTAGTTTGGGAGTTTGGATATTTTGTCTCATTCTTCAATGTAAACAGGATGTTATCCCCATGGTGCTGAGTGTGTTTCCAGAGAGAAGGAAGCAACAGGTACCTATTTTCTGGGCTCTTGATAGCAGGAAGGTGTCATATGCTACTCTTAGTTTCAGAACCCTGGTGAGAGGTTAGGAGCCTGAGTCAGATTTAGGAAGTGCACAAAGCATTTCGCAATGGCAGTGACAAGGTGTGTGAGTTCCAACAGAAGTGAGAGCAGCAACATATGGTTTTTGGTGGCAATGCCTTCCTCCGTGGTGCCCTCTGAGCTTATTGGGGCTGCAAGTGGTGCCTGTTCACAGACATCTAGTGGTGCTGGGCCACACCCACATCTGAAGTCAGAGATAACTGTGGTGGTTTACCCCCACCACCTTTAGACCATGCAAGAATCACTCCATCCTGCTTAGCCCATACAGGAGGTGCTGCACATGTTGCTCCTAGTTGTAGGGTCCTGGGGAGTTACAGTGATCAAGTGTGTGGGCAATGTCCAGAGCATTTGGCAGTGGCAAAAACAGGGCAGGTATGTTTCCAGGGGAGTGAGAGCAACAATGGATGATGCTTGGTTGCAGTGACCATTTTTTTTGCCAACCACTGAGGTGACTGAGACAGGTGTAGCCTGTTCACAAGACTCCACTGGTGGCAGGCCATGCCTCCCTCTGTTTACTGTGATGACTTCTGTGGTCTGTCCCTGCTGCCCATAAATCACACAAGAGGTACCATGTAATGCTTAGCCCCCTGCTGCCCTTAGCCCACACAAGAGGTACCTGGCACCTGTAGCCTGCACAATAAGTGCCCTGTCTCCCATACCTTGAGCAAGTGGCCTCTCACCACCCACAGTCTGTGCTGGAAGCACTGCACCCTCTAAGAGCCTGTGTGTGCACAGGGAGATTCCTATGGTGGTCCACCCCTCCTCCTCTTGCCCTTCTCAACAATGGCACCTTGCTTCTCTTGTAGGCCAGCCTTCTCCTAGGTTCCCTCTGCTGTGGCATTCTGCTCCCCATCCCATAGTGCACCAGTCAGCCTGTGGCACACTGATCCTTAGCTCCTCAGTCTGTCTCCACACAGCCAAACTTAGTCCTCTCCCTGGACCTGACCTCCAGAGCCTGAGTCTCAGGGCCCAGCCCCTGCCCCAGCATCTCACACTGTGGTGTGTGGGGCACTGTTGCAGATGATCTGTGCAGCTCTCCCTCTGCTTTGCCCTCCTCAGTTCAGCTGCTGTGCTTTTATCAGGGATTTTGAGGTCTCTTCACCTTGGTTGATCTTCTTGGGAGTCAGGTGGCTTCCCAGGTTGTGGATTCCCTTTCTCTTTCCCAGCTCCATCTCATGAATTCTAGTCTAGTCCTGATTCCTTTTCTCTCTTTTCTTTTTTTTTTTTCTTTCATCCTACCCAGTTATGTCAAGGGTTTCTTGCCATTTTTGGAGGTTTAAGTTCTTCTGCCAGCATCCAGTAGATGTTCTGTGTGAATCATTCTTCAGGTTGATGTGCTTTTTTGATGTGTTTGTGGGAGAAGGTGAACACCACATCTTACTCCTCCACCATATTTATCCTTCCCCAATTAATTTTTTATTTATTTTTATTTATTAAAGTTGTGCTCTGTACTTTTTGTATGACTCCTTTTATTTATCAAATTGTACATTTTAATTATGTGTAGTTATAGTGTGCTATACTGCAATTGTAGTCCTATAAATCAGAAAAAAAAATCTAACATTGCATGCGTCAGAGTAGGATCTAGAGCATGAACAGATGATTTCATTGAACAGTGATAGGAGGTATCTCTTCTACCTGGGAAGAAAGAAGTGGTACATATGGATATAGGACCAGTAGAAGTAAATTAAATGAATTCACATTTGATATTCTTTCATTTATATAAAAGAAAAAAAATGAACCCAAATATAAAAATGGAGTAAACTGTTTGGATGTTGATTTCAGAGAGAAGCAAACCTGGCCTCACAGAACTTTATTAATGAGCTTCAGCATTAGGTATAGATACTCATAGCTGACTATAGACTCATGAGGAGAGTAGCAGAGCTCTGAACAATGTCACATCATCCATTAACATTTGGTAATAAAGGAATTATGTTAAATCATTTGCTTTTAGGATAGCATGTAGCAACAACTAACTGATATGTTGATCACAGTGAATAGAAGTAATAATAATAATAAAAATAATAATCTTTTGTTGATTATTCTTAGCATTTTTTTATATTTGAAGATAGCATTCTTGGTTACTGTGATATTTCAGACAGCATTATTTAAAAAGTGTCTAATTAGGGCTTATTTCTAGGTAACCTAGAGAGGTTGAAATGACATGCATATTTATATATGAAAACTGGTGCTGTTGATTCATATGAATGAACAGGAATTCAAGCTCCCTTGAGGCACTTTTTGACTATAAACATGAAAAGATTCCTTAGTATAAAGGAGAAGTGTAATGGGTGATACCGATAATGTTTTTTAACCACCCCTTTAGTAGTTATTCCAGTGTAGGAAAGGGAACACATTTCCTTTATAGAAACACAGGGATTCATATTACAGGCATTTTTCTGAAAATTTTGAAGCATAAAAAAGAAGATGGTTAAATAAAAATATAAAAAGTGCCAAGCAGTCTTTCACTCATATATACAAAGCCCCTTATATATGGACAACAATCTTCCTTAATCCAAAAGATAGATGTCATGAAGAAGAAATATTACAAGTAGTAATTCAATGTATGGTTTAAATATTTAATATTGAATGTCATATATGACTCTAAGGTCATATTGGGTCAATATATTTATTAAACTTTGTCTTGCAAAAAATATTGCTCTTGAAGAAACATATTTGATAATTTTGTCAGTGATTAAAGTGTTGTGGACACTGAGCTCAAAACAAACAAAAAAACAAACCCAGAATCTTTTTTTTTCTTTTAAGGGCTGCACATTCAGCATATGGATGTTTACAGGCTAGGGATCAAATCACAGCTGCATCTCCTGGCCTACATCACAGCCACTGCTACAAAGGATCTGGGGCACATCTTTAACTTATGCTGCAGCTCATGGTAATGCTGATTCCTTAACCCACTGAGCGAGCCCAAGTATCAAACCTGCATCCTCATGGATAGTAGTCAGTTTCTGTTACCACTGAGCCACAACAGGAACCTCCAAACCCAGAATCCTAATGAGGAGAATAAGCCTAGTGACAAGCTTTAACGTACCAGTATGTTAAAATCTACATTAGGAGTGAGAGCAGTTAAGATAGTGATATAGAATGAATGTAATTGTAAATCAACTATAACAACATTAAGAAAAGATAAAAGATATTAGATATAAAAGTGAAAACTGTGGTCACAGATTTTACTTTATTATTAAGTTATATAAACTTTCTTGGTCATCAGTTGTGCTTTATTCCATCAGAGTAGTATAGCACATGACAACCTTTTATTAAAACCAAAATATTCGTGTAATAGATGTAATTTGAGAAAAATACTCTAAAAATGTTGTTTCACTAGGTAAATGGCAATTTCCAGATATTTCTGATCCATGACTGGAAATAAATTTGGGAAAATATGAAAATAATTACAAGTAAAATTGTTGGATATCAGAGCAGAAAGTTTAAAATGTCAGTTACTTAAATTGAATAGAGAAGTTGAGGTCAAAACAAAGATTTTAGGAAATAAATAGAAAAATATTACTTAAAGTCTGATTAAATAATCATAATTTCTGACTCTGATGTTTTGATCTCTGCAAATCATGGGTATATCCTCAGTTCTCAGAAAATGGACTATTTTGAAGTTTGCCTCTCAAAGAATGCTTTCAGAGCTCTTTTTATGTCTTTATTCCTTAGACTATAGATAAAGGGGTTCAGCATGGGTGTGACCACAGTGTACATCACTGAAGCTGTTGCACTTGACTGTGAGCTTTGAGAAGCAGCAGAGCTGAGGTACACTCCAAGCATTGTACAATAAAATAAGGTGACAACTGAGAGGTGAGATGCACAAGTGGAAAATGCTTTAAACTTCCCTTGCACTGATGAGATTCTACATATGCAAAAAACTATCTTAGAGTATGAGTAAAGGACACCAGAAAAAGGACCACCACCCATCAGGACAGCTGCAAAATACATCACTATGTTACTGATAAGTGTGTCAGAACAGGCAAGTTGGATCATTTGATTGAGTTCACAAAAAAAGTGGGGGATTTCCAAGTTTGTACAGAAGGACAATCTCAACACCATTAAGCTTTGTATCAAAGAATTCAGGAGACATATGATCCAGGATATTAGAACCAGGATTACACAGAATTGGGAGTTCATAATGATTGTGTAGTACAAGGGCTGGCAGATGGCCACAAACCTGTCATAGGCCATCACAGTCAGGAGAAAGACATCCAAAACTGCAGATAGTGTGAAAAAATAAATCTGTGTGATGCAACCTTCATAGGTTATAACTTTGCTCTGGGTCTGGATGTTCCACAGCATCTTTGGGACAGTGGTGGAGGTGAAACATATGTCTACAAAGGACAGGTTGCAGATGAAGAAGTACATGGGTGTGTGGAGGTTGGCGTCTGAGCTAATGGCCAAGATGATGAGCAAATTTCCAAACACAGTGATCAAATACATGGAGAGGAAAATCCAAAATATGAGGGATTGCAGTTCTGGTTCCTCTGAAAAGCCCAGGAGAAGAAATTCTGAAATTCGTGTATTATTTCCTGGTTCCATGTGGTATAGGTAACTTCTGGGAAAGAAATAAATATCATGATTAATAATGACACAAACTTGCATTATGCACAAGTTCAAAATGCTACAATATAAACTTCGCAGTCAATAAATTAATTTTAATATTTGTTGTATGGACCTGGTTTTCTTTAGTGGATCCCCTGTGCCACTTCTGGAATTTCTGTCCCAATCAGCTTTTTCCCAAGAGGGTCATGGCTTTTACAGTTTTAATGGGAAATTATCCATGTATTTCAGGACTGTAAATTGTAGTCTGACCACATTTTAGGCACTTTCTAGCCTGTATGGGACACCACAGAGCAAAATTTCCTACAATTCCTAATTGAAAAATATATAAGAAAATGATAAAATTATATAATACTTCAGATGGGGACAAGTTGTATGTTAAAATGGATAATTGATGTAAAGAAGAGATTGAATATGACATTCTATTTTTATGGGTATTTAGGAAAGACTGGCAAACATGGTGATATTTGAATAGTGACCTCAAGTAAGAGCAGGAAGGAGATGAAAAGTTATGTGTGGATGTGTGTGCCCAGCAGAGAGAATGGCCAGGACTCACACAGATAAAATAAAAAAAATAAAAGGGGAGTTGTTACAACTGATATAATAGAAATAAAAAGAATTAAAAAATACTACTATGAACAACTACATGCCAACAAAGTGGACCAACTAGAAGAAACAGATACGTTTTTAGAAACCTACACCCTACAAATAATGAATCATGGTGAAATAGAAAATCTGAACAAATTACAAGGAAAGAGATTGAATCAATAATCCAGAACCCTCCAACAAACATCCAGGACCAGATGGTTTAACTGGTGAATTCTAACAAACATTGAAAGAAGAATTCATGACAGCCTTCGCAAAATATTCAAGAAAATAGAAGAGAAAAAATGCTTCCAAATGCACTTTATAAAGCCAGACTTACCCTGACACCAAAACCAGGAAAACACTCCATGAGAAAAGAAAATTACAGACTGACATCGTTGTAGAACAGAGATGCAAAAATCCTCAACAAAATATTAGCAAACCAAATTCAACAATATGTATAAAAAGGATCATACATCAAAACCAAGTGTTACTCATTCTGTGGATGCAAGAATGGCTCAACATCTGCAAGTCAGTCAATGTGATATAAAAAGGATCATACATCAAAACCAAGTGTTACTCATTCTATGGATGCAAGAATGGGTCAACATCTGCAAGTCAATCAATGTGATAACCCACATTAACAAAATGAAGGATAAAAATCATATGATAATTCCCAAAATTCTGCATACTTTTATGGTAAAAATGCTCAACAAAGTGGGTATAGAGGGGAACATACCTCAACATAGTAAAAAACATATATTACAAGCCTACAGACAACATATTCAATGATGAAAGATGAAAGCTTTTCCTCTAAGATCAGGAACAAGGCAAAAACTATTCCCTCGACTTAAAATAATTACAGCAAAATCTGTTTTCTTCCTGTTTTATTGAAAAAACTGACCTACACCACTGTGAAGTTTGAAGGCATATGGCATGAATATGGTTTTTTGGAGGATATGTAAGATTTAATAACCCTAGAAGTACCAATGCTACAAACTCCAAAAAATATCATTTGAAGGTGTAGTTATTCTCATTTATTTTAGGCTGATTTTCTTTTGTGAACTTGAATGATTTTTTTGACAACATCGTATTTCTCTATTTTATTTTTTAGAAATGTTATTGGGGTATAGTTGATTTATAATGTTGTATTAACTTCAGGTTTACAGCAAATTGAATCAGATATATATATATATATCCATTATATTTTTCCCATATAGATTACCAGATAACATTGGGTAGACTTGCTGTGCTATAGAGTAGGTTCTTGCTAGTTATCAATTTTATATATAGTACTCTGTATGTATTAATCTCGTGTTCCCAATTTATTCCTTCCCCCACAGTTTCCCCTTTGGTAATATTAAGTTCAATATCAAAATCTGTGAGATTGTTTAGGTTTTATAAATCAGTTTTTATACCATTTTTATTAGATTCCACATATAAGTGGTATTTGTCTTTCTCTGTATGACTTACTTCAGTTAGTATGCTAACTTCTATGTTTATCCACGTTGCTGGGAATGGCAAGATTTTGTTCTTTTTATGGCTGAGTGATATTCCAATGTATATATATATACCACATCTTTATACATTCCTCGGTGGATGAACATTTATGTTGCTTCCATGCCTTGCCTATTGTAAACAGTGTTTCCATGAACATTGGGGTGCATGTATTTTTTGAATTATGGTTTCCTCTGGATATATGTCTAAGAATGGGATTGCTGGATCATATGGTAGTTCTGTATTTAGTCTTTTAAGGAACCTTCCTACTGTTCTCCATAGAGGTTGCAACAATTTGCATTACCATCAACAAATGTAAGAGGGTTCCCTTTATCCTCACCCTCTCTAGCATTTATCATTTGGAGATTTTTGATGATGATCATTCTACTGGTGTGCGTTGATACCTCATTGTATATTTGATTTGCATTTCTCTAATGACTAGTGATGCTGAGCATTTTTTTCATGTGTTTTGGCCATCTGTTTGTCTTCTTTGAAGAAATGTCAGTTTAGATCTTCTGCCCTTTTTTGATTAGGCTTTTTTATATAAATCTGCATGAGATGTTTGTATATTTCAGAGATTGATCCCTTATCAATAAATGTTTAATTTACCTATAATGTTAAATGATTACCATAGTAGTTTCATCTAACATTTATCTTTTCATACAGATACAATAAAAAGAAAATGAAAAATTAAAAAATTCCTATTTATAAAAATTCTTAGAATTTACTCTCTTAACATTTTCCTATATATCATACTGCAGTGGTAGCTATATTTATTATATTGTACATTAAATCCCTAGCACTTGTTTATAATTTGAAATTTGTGTCTTTTGACAACCTTCTTTCATTTCTCCTGGCTTTGACTTTCTGCCTCAGATAATGGCAGTTTGTTATTTTCTTTTTTTTATGAGTTTGGTTGTTGCATTTTGTTTTAGATTCCACATTTAAGTAAGATCATATTGTTCTTATCTTTGTCTGAATTCTTTCATTTCCAGTAATGCCTTCAAAGTTCAATCATGTTGTCACAAATGTAGGATTTCCCAGTTTTTTTAAATGGCTAAGTAGTATTGCATTGTATATAAACATCACAACTTCTTTATTAATTCATTCATCCACAGACATTTAGGTTGTTTCCATATCTTGGTTATTATGAATACTGGTGCTATGAACAAGGAAGTACATATACATTTCAAGTTGGTGTTTTTGATTCTTTGGATATTTTCTCAGAAGGAGAATAGCTAGATCATGCAATATTTCTATTTTTAAGTTGTTTAGGATCCTCTATACTGTTTTAAAAAGTATTTGACCAATTTACCATCACATTGATCCCATAAGAGACTGGTTCCTGGCCTCCCTGCAGATACCAAAATCTGTGGATGCTCAAGTTCCTTATATAAATTGATGTGGTATTTGCATATAACCTAATACAGGCTCCAATACACTTCAAATTATTTCTAGATTTCTTATAATACCAAACAAAATGGAAAAGCTATGTAAGTAATTGCTGGTGCATGGAAGATTCGAAGATTTTTTTCTGGAATCTTTTCAATATTTTTGATCTGCAGGTGGGTGAATCTCTAGATGTAGACTGGCAGGTACAGAGAATAAACTGTACTAACATGGGTATGTAAGATACATCAGAGGAATGTTTTTATATTTTGAGATTGGGACCCATTAGGGTTTCAGACTATGGTTTGAATAATTAAACAAATGGACAATATGGCACAAAAGAAAATCTCAGAGAGCATCACACATAGTAAAGGTGCATCCAAAGTTATTTCATGGTTAGCTTTTTTTAGTTGTGTGTGAGTGTGCATACATCACATGTTTGTATTTTTAGGTTTCTGTATGCAAACACACTGGATCATAGAATAAAAATACAGTCAAAAACATCTAGAACCCACTGCTGTAAAGACAAGTCCAGTTTAAAAAGGCCAGTCCTGGAGTTCCCATCGTGGCTCAGGGGTTAATGAATCTGACTAGGAACCATGAGGTTGCAGGTTCAATCCTTGGCCTTGCTCAGTGGGTTAAGGATCCAGCATTGCTGTGAGCTGTGGTATAGGTTGCAGATGTGGCTCAGATCCCAAGTTGCTGTGGCTGTGGTGTAGGCCTGTGACTACAGCTCCAATTAGACCCCTAGCCTGGGAATCTCCATATGCCACGGGAGCAGCCCTAGAAAAGGCAAAAAGACAAAAAAAAATAAAATAAAAGGCCAGTCCTGCTAGTGAGTGAAAGCAACATGGATGAGGGGCCCTTCATAAGAGCCAGGTTGCAGAGAGAATAGAAGCAGTTTGGGTGCTGAAGTGCCTTAGACTCGAGGGACCAAACACTGACTGAACTTTCATCGCTCTTCCTGCCTCACCATGGGATCCACCTCATGACCTTGATCTAATTGTTACTCCTGTACCTATTTATATTTATTTCACTACACTTGTTTTATTATGGGCCAAGAGTGAATGTGCTTGTACTTCTCTCATTTTTGGGGGGTATTGTTTTCTGTGTTGTTCTTAAACATTGGCTTTTTATTTCTTTTTTGACACATCTAATGGGTGCCCGCTAGATTTCTGTTTCTTGCTCAGCATGAAAAGGCCTCCCCAAACCACGCTTGGTAAAATAGTCATCAAGCTGTGAAAATTTATGTTTTGTATATGATTTATCTCTGAGGACAGTGTGTTACATTCATGCATTGATTTTACTGCAGTAGGCCTTTTCCATTAGGATTTAAGATCCCCCAAAGAGAGACCTCACACTTTCTTTATCTTTTTATTTCAAAATGTGTGCATGTATATAGAAAAAAATTAAGAAAATGAGAATTCTTAAAATAAAAATATTAAGGAAACTAAAAATAAGCCTAGCAGATTCAAATAATTGTATTAAATGGCATTTAATAAACATCTAAGACTGAATTCTGAAATAAAACATACAATTTTAATCACATCAACATGGGCTTTAATTAAAGAAATGAACAATATAAAATACATTTTTTGAAAAGATGAAGAAGTAGTACCTAAAGTTATACTTTTTTCATATATAAATGTAAATGGATTCCTATGAAAAAAGAGACTATAATTATTTGAATGCAAAAGAACATCTCTTCCAAGAGGCAATAAGATGATTACTATTTTAAAAACAGATATAAATACAAAAGACTAAAAGACTGTGATAAGGAAAAACAGATGTGAAATTAGAGCACAGTTCATATAAAAGGATGTTATTACAAATAAGGACTAAGGAAAAGCTTCTATGTTTAAAATGTAGTGTGGAAGGACACAGTATGATTGACTGATAGAACTGACCACACAGAATTAGGTCCAGTGTATATGCATATTTACTGCATGGCCAGGTTATATTTCCATTTAGTTGGAACAGTTTGTGTTCTTAAATAAAAGCTGGCAAATGGCTATCTATCTGGAAAAACATAAAATTGGTCCCCTCCCTCAGGCATCATAAAAAAACCCCACAGAAGTATTACCTACAATCTTCAAAAGTCAAATGAGGAACAATGATCTGTAGAAATATTTTAAAATGCTGAAAACTCTAGAAAAATATAACATAGAGCAATAAGAGGCAAATGAAAATGGTGATCAAATGTGTAAAATTTGCTGAAACCAAGCAGTAGTTTATAAAAACAAGAAATGTCTTTCAATCCATCAGCCTCATGGGGGAGGGGGTGGGGACTTGAAAGAGCTGTCACAATGATGGAGGTTGGAATTTTTAAACTGGTACATAAGTAGTATTTTAGTTTTTCTGGCATAAGCATAAAGTGTTACAAGATTGGAAAGCAATACAAAGACAGCTGTAAATATAAATGATGGTATTCTTTACCCCAGGATTTCTCAGTCTTAGCACTACTGGGTTTCTGAGCCAGATCATTCTCTGTTATGTGTTCCATGCTGTACATTGAAGGATGCTTATGGCATCTGTGGTCTCCACCCACCCCTCTCCAGTGTGAAGCAAAATATGTCCCTGGACATTGCTCATTGTGTCCCCTGGGATAAAATTTATTACTGCTTAAAACTATGGTTTGAAAGTAACAATCTCAACACATTTTTAAAACACTGACATAATACCAATTTAGTGAAAAAGAATATGAAATATCATAAAAGTTTGAATAGTACAGCCACACTGTGAATATTATGCAGCCACTGAAAAAAATACCTCAATAAATTAATAAGCAAACAAACACGGTCATCTCTTGCCTTTGGGCTGAGTTGAATTGGCTTCCATTCTTCCTGACCTCCTCACGCACCATCTTCTGGGTTAATGGACTCACCTGGATGAGTAACCTTAGAGGAAGTTCTCCGTGGAGGATTTTGAATTTTCCCCTAGATGGTTGATGATGGAGACTAAAACTGTCTTCCAAGACAGGACAACAGGAAGGAATGAAGCTACAGCCCTGAAGCCAGAACTATAACTCAAAACCAAGAAATAAAAAGAACCTCATGCCCTTCCAGGCCAAGTTTACACACACTGAAAGACTGAAGACATGGTGATATTTATAGCTCCCTCTATCTGTTCATTAGGCACATTCCTATCTTGTTGTTTCCATTTCTAAACACATAATTTCCCTGTGGAAAATTTCTTGATGGGAGAAAATCATACCTAATTATTCTCTATTCACAAGGGATTAGAGTAGAAGTCAAGAGAAACCAATTTTGCTTTCTTTGTTTTCACTCCTTCTCTATGAAATTATCTCCCTTACAGATTTCTAAACCTCCAGCACTTTATCTCAAAACTGAGTTAGAGTTTTCTCCAAGTCTAAGACAGAGTAACCTGTCTGGTTTAGGTATCTTATATCTTCAAAGCTTTGACTTGTGATGGAGACACAGCCCATAAATCTCCAGAGAATTTAAATTCTTTTCAACAAGATGTAGTGTGAGACTGAGCTTTTTTTAATAATAAAATTTTAGGCATGAATGCATTTTCTTCATAATACTTTGGCCATAAAAAATAGGAATTTCATACTTACACCTTTTTTTTCAGAGCTGTGATTCAGTCCCTTATTATGAAATGTTTGTTGATAAGAGATATATGTAGTACTTTTTAATGTTCTAAAATCTTAATACTTATATGAATTATATGATTTAATACTTACAAAACTCTTATCTATGAGGAAGTACATTTGAGAACTACATTCTCAGTTTCATAAATGGGGCTTGGAGGGGTTTAGTGATCTTAGCCAAAGTTAGTATCTGAGTATGTGGTGGATTTTGATTGGAAATCTGTCAAGATGTTCCTAGTTTTCAAATCCTAGGCCATTGGTTTTAAACCATAAAGGATTTTTCCCCTGGAATTTTTGGAAATGTCTGAAGGGATGCTGATAAATATCTAAATCCCATAGGAAAGCATCCTCGAAATAACATCCTTACTCAAATGTCAAAAATAAAAGGTGGTAAATTTATTCTACCCAAACTTTTCTCTAACTTCAATATACCTAAAAATCAACAACAATCTTACTACAATCTGACTTAGCCCAGAATGAGCCCAATTCTGGTTGGCCCAGAATTTCTTAATTTTTAACAACCTCTTGGGTGACAGTGATGCTGCAGGTCCTGGTTTGTGGACCACTCTTTGAGTAATAAGGCTGTGATCCTGTGATATAGTTAGCTGTAGATAGTTTCATTTTTTCTGCAGCAAAAAAACTATCTTTGCATGTAATTTTGAAGGAATCATATATTTACTAATTTCAGAGGTTATGGAAATACTGTGTTGCTTTTTTTATATAAGGGTTCTCAAATGACGTAAAATGATACACTTCTAACAAACACTTTGTAGTAAGTAGAATAAAGGGCTCCAAAATATGTCCATATACTACTTTCTAGTACCCTTGAATATGTTTTTTTTTTTTTGGAGCAAGGAAGGACTAAGGTACTAGATTAATCAACATTGCTAATCAGCAGATTTCAAGTTAAAATTTAGTCATGACACCACAGAAATACAAAGGATCATAAGAAACCACAATAATCAAATATATGCCAATAAAATGGGCAGTCTATAAGAAGTGGACAGATTCTTACAAAGGTACAACCTACTAAGACTGAATACTGGAAAATTTGAATAGATCAATCACAAGTACTCAAATTGAAAATGTGATTTAAAAATTTCCAAAAAACAGAAGTACAGCACCTCCACAGGAGAATTCTATCAAATATCAGAGAAGAGTTAACACCTATTATTCTGAAACTCTTCCAAAAAATTTGCAGGTGAAGGAACACTCCCAGGCACATTCTATAAGGCCACTATCGCTCTGATACAAATACCGAATAATGATACCACAAAAAAGAAAAGAAAATTACAGGCCAATATCACTGGTGAACATAGATGTGAAAATATGCAAGAAAATATTACCAAACCAAATCCAACTATATACTAAAAGGACCATACAACATGATCAAGGGGGATTTAACCCAGGGATGCAAAGATTTTTCAATATCCACAAATCAATATCTACAAGTCAGTGTGATATATCACATTAACAAACTAAAGAGTAAAAAACATATGGTCACCTCAATAGATGCAGAAAACCTTTTGACAAAGTTCAATACTCACTTCTGATAAAAAAACTCTCCAGAAAATGGGCCTAGAGGGAAAATAACTCAGCATAATAAAAGCCATATGTGATAAACCCACAGCTAAAATCATTCTCAAAGGTGAAAACTGAAAGCAGTTCTGCTAGTATTAGGAACAAAAAAAGGATATACCCTTTCACTGCTGTTATTCAACCTAGTTTTGGAAGTCCTAGCCATGGCAACCAGAGAAGGAAAAGAAAGAAAATGAATCTAAATTGTAAAAGAACTAAAACTTATATGTATTTATAGATTACATGATGATATACCTAGATACCTGAAATACACTACCAGAAAACTCTTATAGATCATCAATGAATTTGGTGAAGTTGCAGGATACAAAATTATGACACAGAAATTGGCTGAATTTCTATATACTAACATGAATTATCAGAAAGAGAAGTTAGGGAAACAATCCCATCTGCCATTGCCTCAAAAAGAATAAATCTACCTAAAAAGTCAAAAGACCTCTACTCTGAAAACTATAAGGTGCTGATGAAAGAAATCAAAGATGACACAGATGGAAAGGTATACCATGCTCTTGGACTAGAAGAATCAGTATTGCCAAAATGACTATAAAACCCAAGGTGATCTATAGATTCAATACAATCCCTATCAAATTACCATTGGCATTTTTCACAAGACTAGAACAATTTTTTTTAATTTGTATGGAAACACAAAAGTCCCTAAATAGCCAAAGCTAATCCTGAGAAAGAAGAGTGGAGCTGGAGGACTCAGGATCCCTGACTTCAGACCACGCTACAAAGCTAGAGTCATCAAAACCATATGCTACTGGCACAAAAACAGACATATAGATCAGTGTAACAGGATAAACAGAAATAAATCCCCTCACCTATCATCAACTAATCCATGACAAAGGAGGCAAGAATATACAGTGGAAGAAAGATAGCCTTTTCAATAAATAGAGATGGGAAAACAGAAAATCTACATATGAAGGAAGAGATTTCAAACACTCTCTAACACCAAACACAAAAATAAACTCAAAATGGATTAAAGACCTAAAAGTAAGGCCAGATACTATAAAATCCTAGAGGAAAACATAGGCAGAATTCTCTTTGACACAAATCACAGCAACATCTTGTTAGATTCACCTCCTAGTATATGATAATAACAACAAAAATGAACCCATGGGACCTAATTAATATAAAAAGATTTTGCACAATAAAGGAAACCATAAAAAACCAAAATGAAAATACAACCCATTGAATAGATGAAAATTTTGCAAATGATGCAAACTACAAGGGCCTAATCTCCAAAACATGTAATCCTTTCATGCAGCTCAATATAAAAAAATTAAAAATTGGCAGAAGAGCTAAATTACATTTCTTCAAATAAGACATGCACATGGTCAAAAAACACAGGAAAATATGCTCAACATCATTAATTATTAGAGAAATGCGAATCAAAATTACTATGAGGTACCACCTTACACCAGCCAAAATGACCATCATCTAAAAGTCTACAAAACAATAAATGCTGGAGACAGGGCAGAGAAAAGGGACACTTCCTACACTTCTGTTTGGAATGTAAATTGGTGCAACCACTGTGGAGAACAGCATGTAGTTTCCTTAAATAAGTGTTTATATAAATAGAACTAACATATGATCCAGGAATCCTACTCCTGGGTATCTATCTGAGAAAACTATTATTCAAGAAGATACATGAACCCCAGGGAGGTATAATGAATATCCCATTATTCATTGAAGCAGAATTTAAGATAGCCACGACATGGAAGCAACCTAAATGTCTATCAATGGAAAATGTGGTTCATATATACAATGGAGCATTACTCAGCCATAAAGAACAACAAAATAATGTCATTTGCAGCAACATGGATGGACCTAGAGATAATCATACTAAGTTAAGGAAGTCAGAGGAAGACAGTATCAAATGATATCACTTATGTGAAGAATCAAAAAAAGATACAAAACTTATTTATAAAATAGAATCTAACACAAATTTCTTTTTTTATCACTCAATGAATTTATTATGTTTATAGTTGTGCAATGATCATTACAATCCAATTTTATAGAATTTCCATTCAACACCCCCAGCATAACCCCCCACCCCCCAAACTGTCTCCTCCAGAGACCATAATTTTTTCAATGTCTGTCAGTCAGTATCTGTTCTGCCAAGAAGTTCATTGTGTCCTTTTTTTCCACATTTCAGTGATAGCATTTGATGCTGGTGTCTCATTGTCTGACTGACTTCACTTGGCATGATAATTTCTAGGTCCATCCATGTTGCTAAAATGCCATTTCATTCCTTTTAATGGATGAGTAATATTCCATTGTGTATATGTGCCACATCTTCTTTATCCACTCCTCTTTCGATGGACATTTCGGTTGTTTCCATGTCTTGGCTATTGCAAATACCATCGTGGAATCCATGGGAGGGGGATGAATAAATTGGAAGGATGAGTATAACATCACTGTATTTAAAATAGACAATTAACAAAGACCTACTGTATAGCACAGAGAAATATACTTAATCAGTATTAACCTATGTGGGAAATAGATATATGTATATGTTTGACATAATAATTTTGCTGTACACCTGAAATTAATACAACTTTGTAAGTCAATTATACTCAAATAAAATAATAAAAAATTAAAATGGGAAATATTTCCTTGAACAGTAGAGTTGTATAGTAGATAGCATTAGAAGTTTTCAAGCAGAAATAGAATGATAATAAATAAACACATAACATGTGGTAACCAATTCCTCACCTCAGTGAATAAACCTCTTCAACCTGTGGCCTCTACAACCTCCATGCTTTAATAAATCAATGTGAAGTATGAAAAGAAATATTTTGCTTAGTACCAAAATGTGTTGTTTGACATTTTGCTTCCTTATATTTATGGTCATTTGTAAATTAACACTAAGATCATATCAGTCAATTTATCACAATTTGTCTTTTCTTGTAGACTTCATTGGAAGATATATATTTGATAATCAAATTTTTGCCAATGACTATGGTAGACATTCTGGACACTAAGGTGAATAGTGAAATAAAACCAGAAGAATGCATACTTGCAGTGTAAGTATCTGACATTAAGTTTTTTTATATAAGCGCCTGAAATTCAGCTTTTGGTTTCTGAATCATCCATTTCAGAGCTAACCATGTTGGAGTTCCTGTTGTGACTCAGCTCATTACAAAACTGACTAGCATCCATGAGGATGTGGTTTCAGTCTCTTGCCTCACTCAGTGAGTCAAGGATCAGGTGTTGCTGTGAGCTCCAGTGTAGGTCGCAGACACAGCTCAGCCTGCATTCCTGTGGCTCTGTTGTAGGCTGGCAGCTGAAGCTCTGATTCAACCCCTGGGCTGGGAACTTCCATACGCTGTAGACACAGTCCTAAAAACCAAAAAGAAAACAACAAAAACAAAAAAAAGGTAACCATGTCAAATAATCATATTGTCAGCTGAATGACATAGATACTAGATAAATACATAGGCTACTCCCACCTATGAACTTCCTCTTTTAAAAAGCCTTGAGTAAACATATATGGGGTAGCATGTGTGAACCTAATTTCCACTTGCATGCCCTAATTCCATGCTTATGTTTTAAATTCACCAATAAAGTGTGAACTAGTAGAATCCTAGCCACTCCCCCACCCCTGAACCCAATAAGGCGGATCCCCTAGTTGATGCCTTATTCTTCTCTCCATCTCTTTAGATCTCTACCAGAGACCTATCTGCCTGGCCCTTGGGCATGCTGTGTACCCTCTAGGACTTGTGAATTTATTTTTTTTATTTCCCCAATAGATATTGCTGAAATGCATCTTGCATTCATAATAAGAACCACAGGGCCAATCCAGCCACAGCATAGACTTGGTAAGAGAAATATCTGTGTGGTCTTGTCATAGTAGCACAAGACCAGGTTAGTGCCTCAGACATTATTAGCCAATAGTAACACTTCAAAATGCTGAGAATTAAATGGAGCAATGTTACAGTCTATATTTTGAAGAAGAGAGGTTAAGGTAATAATGAAATAAGTGATAGACTAAAGTAAAATCTGAACTTCATATTTTCCTCTACAATGATATCGCATAAATGATCATAGTTGACAAGTATAGTTTTTTGCCCATGTAAGTCTTATACCTCATGATTCTCCCTTCAGGAAAATTAGGGAAAAATTACATGGTATGATACAGGTCATTTGAGAACAAAATTATTTTTAAGAAATCCAATTTGACCTATATAAGATATGCAATTTTTCAAATATTTATTATTTCTTCTTCTTTCTCTTTTTACAGCCACACCAGTAGCACTGGAAGTTCCAAGGCTAGAGGTCTAATTGGAGCTGCAGCTGCTGGCCTACACAACAGCGAGAGCAACATGATATCCAAGCCACATCTGTGACCTATGCCTGCAGCTTGCAGCAACACAGGATTCTTAACCTGCTGAGCTACAACAGGAACTACCAGATATTTCTGATCCAAGCTTGGGAAAAACTTTGGAATGTGAAAATTTACTTATAAATATGAATATATGAATATGGACAAAGGGGAAGCTGTTTATACACCAAAGAAGCTTTACAAAATGAGTGATTTAAATTGTGTAGAGGAGTTTAGTTCAAATAAATGGAAATTTCAGGAAAAATAGAAGGAGAAATTTCTTCTTCAACAATCTGATCAGAGGATAGCAATACCTATCTCTGAATTTTGAGCCCTAAAATAATAGGCACTCCTTCAGTCCCAGGAAAATTAGCCCTTATGTAACAGTTATCCCAATGATTCTTTTCAGAGCTTTCTTTATGTCTTTGTTCCTCAGACTGTAGATGAAGGGGTTCAGCATAGGTGTGACCACAGTGTACATCACTGAGGCAATTTCACTTGTGTGTGAGCTGTGAGTACCAGCAGAGCTAAAGTATATGCCTAAGACTGTACAATAAAATAATGAGACAACTGAGAGGTGAGATGCACAAGTGGAAAATGCCTTATACTTCCCCTGCACTGATGTGATTTCTCATGTGGCAGAAACTATTTTAGAATATGAGTAATGAATCCCACTGAGGGAAGCACCATGCAACATCTCAGCTGCAAAATACGTCACCATGTCATTAAGAAATGTGTCAGAACAAGCAAGTTGGACCACCTGATTAATTTCACAGAAAAAGTGGGGGATTTCCACTTTTGTACAGAAGGGTAGCCACAACACCATTAGGCTCTGTGACAAGGAATTCAGGACACTTATCATCCAGGACACCAGAACCACAATTCATAGAGCCAGAGTTTCATGATGACTGTAGTGTAAGGGTGGAAGATAGCCACAAAGCAGTCATAGGACATTGCAGCAAGAAGAAAGTTTTCCAGTGAAGCAAAGAGTAGGAAAATTATATCTGGGTGATGCAGCATTTATAGGTTATAACTTTGATCTTTGTCTTTACATTCATCAGTATCTTTAGGATGGTGGTGGAGGTGAAACAGATGTCTGTGAAGGACAGATTGGAGAGAAAAAGGTACATGGGCATGTGGAGATAGGAGTATGAGATAACAGCCAGGATGAGGAGCAGATATCCAAATACAGTGATCAGGTACATGGATAAGAAAAGCCCAAGTATGAGGGGCTGCGTTCTGTTTCCTTCGATAATCCTAGAAGAAGCAATTCTGAAATTCATGTGTCATTCCTTAGTTGCATGTATTGGAGGTGACTGCCAGAAAAAAAATAGTATAACTAAGTTTCTCAAGAATTTTCATTGGTGACTTAGTTGAAATTCTAGTATTTATATTTTGCATTTGAAAAAAAACTATAAAATTTGTGTGAAACTTTCCTCTTTAATTGACCCCCATGCTACCTCTGAATAGGAATTCCTATCCTGCATTCAGCCTTTTGTTCAAGTGGTCATGCATTCTATACTTTTAATGAGAAATTCTGTCATATATTTGGGAAATATAAATTGAGGTTTGACCAACATCTAGGCAAAGAGTAGAGGGTGCTGATTGACAATGTTCCCTGTAGTTCTACAATGGAGAAAGATTATAAGGAGAAAAAAATCATACAATTATCAGATGGTGACAGTTGCTGTGAAATAAATAAATTGGGTATAAGAAGAGAGTTAATGTTTTTTTTTTTTCTGAATCATTAGGTAAACTGCAAACATTTGAACAGACACCACAGGAAAGAGAGAAAGGACACATAAGTCTATCTGAGAGAAGTGTGTGCTGGTCAGAGGGAACGGCCAGGGCAATGGCTCTGAAAAGGGACTACTTTCAGAAAATCAAGGCTCAAAAGTCATTGTGTCCAGGGGAATGTACATGAGTGAGAGCTATGATAGATGCTGTCAGAGTATTTGGAGGGACAAGGTGGCCTCTCTGCTACCACTGAAACTTCAAATCACAGGGAGTCCCTGGTTCTCATGTTGTTACTTGCACTTTATTAGTTTGTGTCCACAAAATCCTGTGATTTGAAATGGGCCACCTTCATGTTTTTATATGTTGGTTAATATTACAGCACCTGTAAATGGAGTCATTTGCAGCACCTGTAAATTGGAGAATATGGGCTCAGGTATCCTATTCTTTGCATTGAGAAGTGTTCATGCCCCACAACAACAACAACAACAACAACAACAACAACACATACACACACACACAAACTGTAGCCTCCTGGATGATGCTACTACCAGGCTATTTTCACCCTTAGCCACAATAATTAGGAAAACAGTGATACAAGGCAAGATGTTAATATTGGATTATCTTTCCCAGAAACTGTACTATCTATATTCCAGTTGTTAAGTCTCCTCTAAACATGTAAACATGTGGCTTCATCTTTTTTTAATTTTTAATTTTTAAAATACTGCTGATTTACAATGTTGTGCCAATTTTTGCTGTACAGAAAAGCAACCCAGTCATACGCATACATACATTCTTTTTCTCATATTATCTTCTATCATATTCTTTCCAAAATACTCATACAACTCAACAACAACAAAAACAGCCCAAGCAAAAATGGGCAGAAAATCTATGGACATATGGATGGCCCAAAGATAATTGAAAAGATGTTCAACATAATTTTTTTTTAGAGAAAGGCAAATTAAAACCACAATGAGGTATCACCTCACACAGGTCAGAGAGGCTCCATCTTAATATGAATATTTTGTATAAAATATTTAAGGAAACAAAAATTCAGTTTAAAAAACAGACAAGAAAAAATGATATGTGGGGGAAAATAATCAAATAAACTGAGGTGGTCCCTAAAGTTTGTGATGAAGATAAAGTTTCCTTGGTTCAGCAGCTTTCCAACCCCAGTTATATCCCCCTGATGCCCAGAATAAAAAAGCAGCAAAAAAGCATTTTATTTAAAAAAGAAAGGAATGAAATATTTGCATTATCAGATATTTTACCAAATGTACATTGCATTAGAAAAACGAACAAAGGGAATAAACTCACAGTTTACAATAGCAAATACACAAAGCACAAAACTGGAGGATTTTTAAAAACATGAATTGATAAAAGACTTTTCTAAAGGATATCAAATGCAAAACCTTTGTAGCTTGGAGCTCTAGATTTGAATTTTGGATTTTCATATATTTGATGTTTGAATGTGGAGAGCCACCAGAACCATTCTAGGTGTTAGTATCCTTACTTAAATTGTAGGGGTATTGGTATCAATCCAAAGGTAGTTGACCAATTTAATCAATACATATATATAAAGCTTAGCATAGTTTCTTCCTGTTAGTAAATGAATGGTTACTTCTGGCAATGAGATTTGACTGTTTTTCTCTTCTCTCTCTCAAATGTGCCCATTGCTTTCTCATCTCTTGGTCCACATTTCCACAGCCTTTTTTCAGTTACTTGTCATCTTTGGCACCCCTCTATCCAATATTCACATTAACCCAGAAAAATATTTCCATGTTACAAAGCTGAGTGTCCAACTCCTTAACTTAACTCTCTTCCAAAAACTCTCTACTGGAGAAGGAACCCCAAATTCCATAGTTTCAAATCCTAGGCTTGCCTGACTGTACTGCCAAATTTACATTCATGCAGTCCTCACCCATATGAATCTTATAAATATTGAACTTGAGTTTGGGGTTGGTAAATGCAAACTGTGATGTTAGATTGGATAAGCAATGAGATCCTACTATACAGCACAGGGAACTGTACCCAACCTGGTGGGATAGAACATGATGGAAGATAGCATGAGAAAAAGAATATACATATGTACGACTGGGTCACTTTGCTGTACAGAAGAAATTGTCATAATGTTGTAAATCAGCTATAGCCTAATAAAAATAAAGTTAATTTAAAAAAGAAATGAAAGTACAAAAAGTATTGAAGTTGAGTCACAACTTCACTTGATGCCACAGGCTCAAGACTCAGAGCCTATACACACCTGTTTCCCTCTGCTTGGAGAGTCATCACTGGTCTGTTTGGAATTTTTCACTCCTATCTTCAAAACTCCATCTCCTTTTTCAGACTGCCTGGATCATGTTCTTCATGAAATCTTTTTATACATTCTCACAGAAAAAGGACACTTTTTCTTGCAATGATTTAGATATAGGTTATTTATTGTATAATTTTTATTCAACTCCATATCTTTTATTTACTGCTAGACTGTGAGTATCTTGAGGCATGAATCAATGTTATAAATATTCTCCAAACTCCCTAAACAGTAGATGAATAAATATTTATTGCATAAAGAATTGAAAGAATATATCTTCACAGAAATTTCCAATGATGAAATAACAAAAAGAAGCAGGGAAATATTAACAGAGGAATGGAAGACATGATGCAGGAATGTTTTTACATACTCTGAGATCAGACCTATTAGGAGGGCAAATTATGGTTTGGAAGAATAAAATAGAATAGAATAAATTAAACACAAAAGAAATAATCAGGGTGCATCATATATAGAAAGGTCTTTTAGTTCTCTTTGTTCAAGTGTGTGTGTATGTGTGTGTGAGTGAATGTGTGTGTATACACATACACAGTCATGTATATATATATATATTGCTTTTTCAGCCCCACTTGTGGCATATGTAAGTTCCTGGGCCAGGGATCGTATCAGAGCCATGGCTGTGATCTGCTGCAATGCTGGATTCTTAAGCCACTGTGCCAGGCCAGGGATCAAACTGGCAACATCATAAAGACAAACCAGATTATTAACTCACTGCCCTGCAGTGGGAACTCTGATACATATGTTTTTCTTACTTGCCTGTGGGCATTTCTGGATCACATGTAAAGGGCATGTTTTCTCTGAGACATATGCAAAAAAGTTTCTTATCCCCTGAAGTAAATTCAGGAATGACTTTTATTTATTTATTTTTAGGGCCACACCCATGGCATATGGAAGTTCCCAGGCTAGCTGTTGAAATGGAGCTGCAGCTGCCAGCCTATTCCACAGCCAGAGCAGCACAGGATCTAAGCCACATCTGCGACCTACATCACAGCTCATGGCAATGTCGAATCCTTAACCCAATGTGCAGTGCCATGGATTGAACCCACATCCTCATGGATAGTAGTTGGATCTATTTCCACTGAGCCATGACAGGAACACCCTCAGGGATTATTTTAAATAAAGGCTACTTCCTGCTGAGGGAGAAGCAATATAAACAAAGGATTCAAGAGAAGAGTCTGGTTACAGAGAGCACAGGCAGCAGCATGGGTGATGAAGTGAAATAAGACTCAAGGGATCATACATTGTCTGCATATTCATTTCTCCATTTACCTTATTATCACATCCACATCAGGCCCTGATCAGATTTTAATTCCATTTTTATTCCTATGTATTTGTCCACACTTTTTTTTATATGATTCATTAGTGGATGAGGCTGCCTTTTCGAATTTTCCTCTTGTGGCATCTTTTGTCTTATTCTTGGGCTTTAAGCTTTGATCTTTTTTTTATTTTTAAAATTTTGTATTAAAGTATAATTGATTTATATTATTGTGCCAATTTCTGCTGTATAGCATAGTGACACAGTCATTCATACACACACACACACACACACACACACACACACGCACATTCCCTTTCTCATACAATTTTCCATCACATTAAATCACAAGAGACTGGATATAGTTCTCTGTGTTATATAGCAGGACCTCTCTTAATCCATTCTGAATATAATAGTTTGCATTTACCAACTACAAATTCCCCATCCTTCCCAACTCCCTCCTCCTCCCCCTTAGCAACCGCTAGTCTGTTTTCTATGATTGTGCATCTGTTTCTGTTTTGTACATAGGTTCATTTGTGCCTTTTTTTGTTTTTAGGGCCACATCTGCAACATGTGGAAATTCCAGGGTTAGGGGATCTATAACTGCCAGCCTATACCACAGCCACAGCAACAGGCAACATGGGAATGGAGCTGTATCTGACACCTGCATTGCAACTTTCTGCAATCCTGAACCCAATGAGTGAGGCCAGGGATTGAACTCACATTGTCATGGATACTAGTCATGGCTAGTTCCCTCTGAGCCACAATGGGAACTCCCATTTGTGCCTCTTTTTGACAAACCCATTTGGCACACTTTAGTTCTGGTTTTGAATTTGTTCCACAGGCAAGGGCCACCCTGAAATATACTCTATAATGAGCTACATATGCCACAAAATTCTACCCTTTCCTTTAATTGATATATGCCTGAGGATATTTTGTCATATATTCATTTATCTTATCTTAATCTTCTTTCTCCATTAAAATGTGATCAAGATGGGCAGGTACCTACCTGCTTTGTTCAGCTTTCATGCTCTTATAAAAGTTAACATTTATATGGAAACAATTTTTTTTATAATTCTTTTTATTTTCCCACTGTACAGCAAAGGGGTCAGGTTATCCTTACATGTATACATTACAATCACATTTTTCCCCCACCCTTTGTTCTGTTGCAACATGAGTATCTAGACAAAGTTCTCAATGCTATTCAGCAGGATCTCCTTGTAAATCTATTCTAAGTTGTGTCTGATAAACCCAAGCTCCTGATCCCTCCCACTCCCTCCCCCTCCCATCAGGCAGCCACAAGTCTCTTCTCCAAGTCCATGATTTTCTTTTCTGAGGAGATGTTCATTTGTGCTGGATATTAGATTCCAGGTATAAGTGATATCATATGGTATTTGTCTTTGTCTTTCTGGCTCATTTCACTCAGTAGGAGAGTCTCTAGTTCCATCCATGTTGCTGCAAATGGCATTCTGTCATTCTTTTTTATGGCTGAGTAGTATCCCATTGTGTATATATACCACCTCTCCCTAATCCAATCATCTGTTGATGGACATTTGGGTTGTTTCCATGTCCTGGCTATTGTGAATAGGGCTGCAATGAACATGCGGGTGCATGTGTCTCTTTTAAGTAGAGTTGTGTCCGGATAGATGCCCAAGAGTGGGATTGTGGGGTCATATGGAAGGTCTATGTATAGATTGCTAAGGTATCTCCAAACTGTTCTCCATAGTGGCTGTACCAGTTTACATTCCCACCAACAGTGCAGGAGGGTTCCCTTTTCTCCACAGCTCCTCCAGCACTTGTTATTTGTGGATTTATGAATGATGGCCATTCTGACTGGTGTGAGGTGATATCTCATGGTAGTTTTGATTTGCATTTCTCTTATAATCAGCAATGTTGAGCATTTTTTCATGTGTTTGTTGGCCATCTGTATATCCTCTTTGGAGAAATGTCTATTCAGGTCTTTTGCCCATTTTTCCATTGATTGATTGGCTTTTTTGCTGTTGGGTTGCATAAGTTGTTTATATATTCTACAGATTAAGCCATTGTCCATTGCATCATTTGAAACTATTTTCTCCCATTCTGTAAGTTGTCTTTTTGTTTTCTTTTGGGGGGGGGTTGCCTTTGCTGTGCAAAAGCTTTTCAGTTTGATGAGGTCCCATGGGTTTATGTTTGCTCTTATTTCTATTGCTTTGGGAGACTGACCTGAGAAAATATTCATGATGTTGATGTCAGAGAGTGTTTTGCCTATGTTTTCTTCTAGGAGTTTGATGGTGTCCTGTCGTATATTGAAGTCTTTCAGCCATTTGGAGTTTATTTTTGTGCATGGTGTGAGGGTGTGTTCTAGTTTCATTGCTTTGCATGCAGCTGTGCAGGTTTCCCAGCAAGGCTTGCTGAAGAGACTTTCTTTTTCCCATTTGATGTTCTTGCCTCCCTTGTCAAAGATTCATTGACCCTAGGTGTCAGGGTTTATTTCCGGGTTCTCTATTCTGTTCCATTGGTCTGTCTGTCTGTTTTGATACCAGTACCACACTGTTTTGATGACTGTGGTTTTGTAGTATTTCTTGAAGTCTGGGAGAGTTATGCCTCCTGCTTGGTTTTTGTTTTTCAGGATTGCTTTGGCGATTCTGGGTCCTTTGTGGTTCCATAGAAATGTTTGGATTGTTTGTTCTAGTTCTGTGAAAAATGTCCTGGGTAATTTGATAGGGATTGCATTGAATCTGTAGATTGCTTTGGGTAGTATGGCCATTTTTACAGTATTGATTTTCCCAATCCAGGAACATGGAATATCTTTCCATCTTCTTTGATTTCTTTGATTAAAGTGTTATAGTTCTCGGCATAGAGGTCCTTTACCTCCTTTGTCAGCTGTATTCTGAGGTATTTGATTTTGTGAGGTGCAATTTTAAAAGGTATCATATTTTTGTATTCCTTTTCTAATGTTTCATTGCTGGTATACAGAAATGCAACTGACTTCTGAATGTTAATCTTATAGCCTGCTACTTTGCTGAATTTATTAATCAGTTCAAGGAGTTTTGAGGTTGAGTCCTTAGGGTTTTTTATGTATAGTATCATGTCGTCTTCATACAGTGACAGTTTGATCTCTTCTCTTCCTATATGGATGCTTTTTATTTCTTTTCTTTGTCTAATTGCTGTGGCTAGGACTTCCAGAACTATGTTGAAGAGCAGTGGTGAGAGTGGGCATCCCTGTCTTGTTCCAGATTTGAGTGAGAAGGTTTTCCGTTTTTCCCCATTGAGTATTATATTTGCTGTGGGTTTCTCATAAATGGCTTTGATTATATTCAGGAATGTTCCTTCTATACCCACTTTTGCGAGGGACTTCATCATGAATGGATGTTGGACTTTGTCCAATGCTTTTTCTGCGTCTATTGAGATGATCTTATGATTTTTGACTTATTTTTTTGTTAGTGTGGTGTATGATGCTGATTGATTTGCATAGGTTGAACCATACTTGTGAACCTGGGATAAACCCAATCTGGTCATGGTGTATAATTTTTTAGATATGTTGTTGGATTCAGTTGGCTAAGATTTTGTTGAGAATTTTTGCATCTATATTCATCAATGATATTGGGCGATAGTTTTCTTTTTTGGAATGAGGGTGATGGTGGCATCATAGAATGTCTTTGGGAGTATTCCTTCTTCTTCAACCTTTTGAAAGAGTTTAAGGAGGATGGGCACCAATTCCTCTTTGAATTTTTGATAGAATTCGGCTGTGAAGCCATCTGGTCCTGGACTTTTATTTGTAGGGAGTGTTTTTATGACCTCTTCCATTTCTTTTCTAGTGATTGGTCTGTTCAGTTGGTCTGTTACTACTTGATTCAGTTTTGGCAGGCTGTAAGATTCTAGAAAATTGTCCATTTCTTCCAGATTGTCAAAGTTGTTGCCGTATAGTTGTTCATAGTATTCTCTTATGGTTTTTTGTATTTCTGCTATATCCGTTGTGATTTCTCCTTTTTCATTTATAATTTTAGTTATTTGGGTTCTTTCTCTCCTCTTTTTAGTGAGTCTGGCCAGGGGTTTGTCAATTTTGTTCACCTTTTCAAAGAACCAGCTCTTGGTTTTATTCATTTTCTCTATTGTTTTTTGAGTCTCTATTTTATTGATTTCTTCTTTGATCTTTATAATTTCCTTCCTTCTGCTGACTTTAGGACTTTTTTGTTCTTCTTTTTCTAATTCATTGAGGTGGAGGGTTAAGTTGTCCATTTGGGATCTTTCTTCTATTTTGAGAAAGGCCTGTATTGCTGTAAATTTCCTTCTGAGCACTGCTCTCACAGCATCCCATAGATTTTGAGCGGTTGTGTCTTCATTATCATTTGTCTCAAAGTAGATTTTAATTTCCTTCTTGATTTCCTCATTGACCCATTGGTTTTTGAGTAGCATGTTGTTTAGTCTCCATGCAGTCGGTTTTTTCTCTTTCCTTTTCCCATGATTGGTTTCTAATTTCATGGCATTGTGGTCAGAGAAGATACTTGAGATAATTTCTATGCTCCTAAATTTATTCAGGTTAGTTTTGTGTCCCAATATGTGGTCGATTCTTGAGAATGTTCCATGAGCATTTAAGAAGAATGTATATTCTGATTTTTTTTGGATGTAGTGTCCTGAAGATATCAATGACATCTAACTTTTCTATTGTTTCCTTTAGGCTCTCTGTTGCTTTATTGGTTTTCTGTCTAGAGGATCTGTCCATTGATGTGAGGGGGGTATTAAGGTCTCCTACTATGATTGTATTCTCATCAATATCTCCCTTTATGTCTGTTAATATTTGTTGTATGTATCTGGGTGCTCCTGTATTTGGGGCATATATGTTGACGATAGTAACATCCTCTCCTTGGATGGATCCCTTAATCATTAAGTAGTGTCCTTCTTTGTCTTTCTTTATGTCTTTTGTTTTAAAGTCTATTTTGTCTGATATGAGCGTTGCAACTCCTGCTTTTCTGTCATGTCTATTGGCGTGAAATATTTTTCCCCACCCTTTCACTTTCAATCTATATGTATCTTTTGTCCCAAGGTGAGTTTCTTGTAGGCAGCATATTGGAGGTTTTTGCCTTTTTATCCACTCAGGCACTCTGTGTCTTTTGATTGGGGCATTCAGTCCATTGACATTTAAGGTGGTAATTATTTATTGCCATTTGAACCTCGTGTTCCAGTTGATTCTATGGTTCTCCATTCTTCCTTTCTTTTTTTTTTTTTTTTTCTGGTTGGATGGTCTCCTGTTATTATCTGCTTGAGTGTTTTTTTTTTTTCATTTTTTGGGAATGCAATATTTGGTTTTGGCTTGTGGGTGCCCTGTTTTTTAAGTATGCTAACCCCTTCCCATAATTGTGTGTTTTAGCCTGATGGTCCTGTAGGTTCAACCACTTCATTACTATATTAAAAATTAAGAAGAGAAACATACAAACAAACAAAAAGGGTTATTTACTTCCTAACATCCCTTGCCCACATTTTATGGTTTTGATGACTCTTTTCTATTTTTTTCTTTTTAATTTTATTTTGTTTGAAGCATGTTCATGATTAAATCTGTATGCTGGGTTATTTGAGTGACTGCTCTCTGATTGCGCTTTCCTCAGTCCTAGTTCTTCCTCCTCTTCTTCTTTTTTTTTTTTCTTTTCTTTTTACTTCCCTTTCCTTCCTTTCTTTTTGGTTTGGAGAAGCCCTTTCAGTATTTCTTTCAACCTGGGTTTTGTGTTGCTGTATTCTTTAAGTTTTTGTTTGTTGGAAAAAATTTTTACATCCCCTTCTATTTTAAATGATATTCTTGCTGGATAGAGTATTCTAGGTTGCATATTTTTTCCTTTTAGCACTTTAAATATCTCTTGCCATTCCCTCCTGGCCTGTAGTGTTTCTGTAGAGAAGTCAGCTGATATTCTCATGGGGGTTCCCTTGTAGGTAACATTCTGTTTTTCTCTTGCTGCCTTTAGGATCCTCTCTTTATCACTAACTTTTGCCATTTTTATTATGATGTGTCTTGCTGTGGGTCTATTTGGGTTCAGTTTGTTTGGGGCCCTCTGTGCTTCCTGTATCTTGAACCCAGTATCCTTTAGATTTGGGAAGTTTCCAGCGATAATTTCTTCAAATATATTTTCCATCCCCTTATTTTTTTCTTCTCCTTCTGGAATTCCTATTATGCATATATTGGCCCACTTTATATTATCCCATAGGTCTCTTAGATTGCTTTCCTGTTTTTTGATTCAGTTTTCTGTCTGCTGACCTGATTGGGTGATTTCCATTATTCTATCTTCCATATCACTGATTCATCCTTCTGCATTATTCATTCTGGTTTTTACTGCCCTTAGTTCAGTTTGTATCTCTGCAAATGAATGTTCTAGTTTTCTTGGCTCCTCCTTATATTTTCTAGTTCCTTTCTGAGGGTATCTTCATTACTGTTCATATCTTCTCTGAATTCCTTCAGTATTTTCACTATTTCTCTTTTGAACTCCGGGTCTGTCAGACTGCAGAGATCTGTTTTAGGTGAGTTCTCCTGTTGGTTTGACTGGGGTGATTTCTCAGCTTCTTCGTCTTGCTTGTTGTTTTCTTTCTCCTGAGGGAGTTGTACTCTCCGTGATTGGGCAGTGTTTGCCTTGTCACTGCCATGGAATGTTTCCTGAGAGCTGGCGTTGTTGGTCAATCTTTTTTGAGGCAGTGTGGCTTTTCTGGAGTGTTGATGGGGCTAACAGGGTCTCTTTGAAGCAAAGGAGGACTTCCTGTGGGCAGACAGGACTGGGAGGTCCACACCACGATGGTAGCAGATTTCACTCGGTCATGCAGAGCTTGCTCTGGTGTTTTTAGGCTGTGGGGTTCTTGCAGGGGGTTGGCAGTGTTGGGCAGCTGTTCCTCAGGAGTGCAGCGCACCCTGGGGGCTGGAGCAGCTATCTGGGTCACTGAGAACCTAAGAGGCTCTTCCCTAGGGCAGCCCAACTCAGAAGGATGGCCTGAGAATGTAGGTGGATCTTTTAACAGTCTGGCCAAGCTTGTTGCAGCTTTTCTGGGCTGCAGGTGCTCCTCCAGGGGGCTGGTGGTGCTGAGCAGCTATTCCGCGGGAGTGGGGCACCCCTGAGTGCTTTGGCAGCTATCAGGGCCACTGAAAACCCAAGAGGCTCCTCCCCAGGGCAGCCCGACTCAGAAAGACCATCTGAGATCTTTTCATGGCTCAGCCAAGCTTGTTGCAGCTTTTCTGGGCTGCAGGGGGTCCTGCCTGGAGCTGGCAATCCTATGCAGCTGATCTGCTATAGCTCGGCACCCCCTGGGGGCTTGGGTGGTTAGCAGGGCCTCTGAACCCAAGAGGCTCTTCCCTAGGGCAGCTCAACTCAGAAGGGAGACCTGAGAATGTAGGCAGATCTATTCACAATCTGGCCAAGCTTGTTGTAACTTTTTGGGCTGCAGGGGCTCCTCCAGTGTCACCCCAACTCAGAAAGACTGTCCGAGAATTAGGCTGATTTTTTCACAGTCTTGCTAGGTTTGTTCTAGCTTTTCTGGGCTGCAGGACTTTTCTCGGGGGCTGGTGGTGTTTGGTGCTGCTCTGTGGAGGTTTAGCTCCTCCAAAGGGCAAGCAGGCCTATGCAGGGACAGCCCGTGTGGTGGTAGGCTTCAGGCAATTGTTGAGGCCAGCCCTCCTGGATGGCAGGCAGCCCCAGGTCTGGCGAGAGCATAGAGGGTGGCGGGGGTGGGGGGAGGGGATGCACTGGGAAGCACAGCTTTCTTCTAGCTAGCAGGCCTGTAAGCTTGCTGTGGTGTGGGGAGTATTCTATGGGGACCCACTGCTTCTTCTCTCCCCTACCCAGCATGGGCGCAGACCAGGCTCTTCTCCCAGGTTCCCTCTGATGTGGCTTTCCATTTTCCTGACCCTAGAGTATTGCTCCCTTCCCCTGAGACAGCTTTGTTTTCTAGTCTCCCAGGCAGTCTCTGCCCCTTCAAACTTTACAGACCGGTTTCTAGACCTCCCAAGCAGTCTCCCCTCTGCCCCGCCCCCCCAGCCCATTCTCAGGGACTAACTTTCGGAACAGAGGTCTCCGTGCCAAGCCCCCACCCAGGCGTCTTAATTTTTGTTGACTGTGCCCATAGTTCAGATGGTCCATTTGGTTCTTGATCGGCTTTACAGTACTCCAACTTACTGCTACACTCTTCTCTGCATCTGGAGATTCCTCCGGTTCATTTGATCTTTCCCTTGAGTAGGTGACTTTCCAGGGTGCAGGATCCCTTTCTCCTCCTCAGTTCCCTTTCGGGAGTGCCTGTCCCGCTCGGATTCACCTTCTCTCACTCTCCGCTTTTCTCTTGTTTTGCCTATTAATGTCACAAACTTCTTACCGTTATCAGAGTTTAGGTTCTTCTGCCAGCAATTGGTTGCTGTTCTGTGTGAGTTACTTGTTCTGTTGTGCTTTTTTTGTTGTGTTTGTGGGAGAGGGTGAGCGTGTTCCCCTACTCTTCTGCCATCTTGTCTGCAATCTCTATTTAGACTTTTTGATGATAGCCATTTAGATAGGTACCTAAAAATGGGTTAATTGTCTGAATTACATTTACATTCATGGTTGCTGTAATGATTTACCACAGTAGGGGTTTACAGTAGCATACAGAAGCTAAACAATCTTGGTGAGCTAAAATCAACATGGCTGTTTGGCTGGGTACAACTTGGGTTCTTCACAGGAAAACCAATTTCTTTTCATTTTCCAGATCATAGTGGCCACAAGAATGTCTTGACTCAGGGGCTTTTCTCCTGCTTGAAAAATAGCAATGTAATATTTTCAAATCTCTCTGATTTCAACTATTCTATATTCCTCTTCTGCACTCAGAGGTTCATTGTGATTTCATTAGTCCCATCCAGATAATTATGGTCAATTTTATTATCCTAAGGCCAGCTAATTAGCCACCTAGTTAGTCAGAGTCCAATAGTGCAGTCCAGACTATTAATTTGAAGAAAAATATCTATTCATAAAGCAAGGGGCAATGTAATATGTATGTGTCACCCTTCCTAATGAAAATCTTTTAATGCTTTTAGTCCTAATTCGTATGATTCATCTTCTGTGAACATTTTCTTACTCATAGAGGTAAAAGTAATACCCCTGTGACTCCCAGAGTATGTACACTGTTTACCATATTATTCAGCAATCCCACTCCTGGGAATAAACCTGGACAAAACTACAATTCAAAAGGATACATGCACTCCTATATTCATTGCAGCACTATTCACCATAGACAAATATGGAAACAAACTATATTTCCACTGATAGAAAAATGGATTAGGAAAATGTGGTACATATATACAAGGGAATAGTTCTCAGCCATAAAAAGAACAAAATAATGGCACTGGCAGCAACATGGATACAACTAGAGATTCTCATAATAAGTGAAGTGAGTCAGAAAGAGAAAGACAAAAACCATATGATATCATTTATACATGGATCTAAAATATGGCGCAAATGATCCTACTGATCCTACCTACAAAACAGAAACAGATCATGGACATGGAGAGCAGCGTTTTCATTTTAAAGGGTGGTGGGAGGGATGTGGTTGTGCAGGGAGTTTGGGGTTGGTAGGTGCAAACTATTACATTCAGAATGAATAAGGAATGGGGCCCTACTGTACAGCACAGAGATTGATATGCTTTCCATATTTCTTTTTTTTTTTGCAATTGTGAATATTTTATTATCTTTAAAAAAATTTGTTTGCATTATATGTTTTGTGTTAGTTTCAGGTGTACAATAAGTAAACAAGAATGGAATATTACATACTACTATATACATTTCCCTGAGCTACACCATAGGTTCCACATTTATACACTCTATGCAGAAACCGAAATTTACAACTCTTCTTTGAGTTGTTTGGAGCAAAGAGAGAGTGAATGAGAATTTCTTAAAGTCTAATAGAAGGTATAGTACAAGTATTCCTTAGTATGAAAATCTATTTGATTCCTGAATTTTGGAATGCAAACCAAGATCAATTTGACCTCAGAAAACAAAGTATGGATATAATTATTTTATTATCTTTCAATGAATTAAAAATAAAATGAGTGGGGAATATATGAGAGTACCAATGTTTATATTTTTAAAATCTCAAGATTAATTTCTATTTTGGAGATTTTATTTTCATATGCACATCACCAGGGGATACATACTTGAAGAAGTCTGTATCATGCAGTGTCCATTCAGCTGGTAGGTAAGTTTTAATGATTATTAAACATCATGTAATTGGGGTATATTGATCAGCTTTGGTGTGGTAACAAGCAACTCTCCATCACAGTGGCTTAAAATAACAAAAGTTTATTTTTTATCACATTAGACACATCCTGCAAGGTGTCTAGGCTCTGTCACAACTGCATTAGGCTACATGCATGTCTCCTTACCGGAAGCCATGTCAGTAAATCAGCTTCTATGTGAGAGGTTACCATTCTCACAATAGAGGGGAACAGTTATAGAAAGGGTGGAATGTCACATGCCTCTTACAGCTTCTCCTTAAACATTGGGCATGTCAAGACTTCCCTCATTCTGTAAACCTAAGATTGTCACAGGTCCAAGTCCAAAACCAAACAGTGGTGACCTGCACTCCTCCCACTTGAGGCACAATAAAGACTCAAAGCAATGCGTGAAGATGTACACTCCTAAGATAATGAGGATAAGAACAATAATTTTGAAAAATAAGGAAATTCTACTTGGGGTAGACAAACATGCAGGCATTTTATATTTCTAATGACATCGCATCTTCCTGAATTATATGTTACAGATTTGCAAAAAGGAATATAAGAAGAGTTGGAGGAAACTATGACTCACCAGGAAAGAGGAGCTTTACACATATTCTGAACAGATCATATAAACAATAGTAAAATAACTTGAAAGAGTCTAAAAATTCTTCCTGAGACCCAAGGAAACTCAAGACATGTTGAGTTTCCTTGAGACCCAAGGAAAGTCAAGATAGCTTCCTCAGGCTTAGATTTGGAGAAACTTTGACTAAGGGTTATAAAAAGTTTCGACATTAGGCCTCTGGAGTAGCAATAAGAATTGGATACACCTAACATCTAACCTGGTCTCCTGGGAATAGCAAATCTGTAGGAAAATATTCCATTCTGGCTAGACAAGTTCCTCTGGGAAAATGATGCATTCAAGGGTATGAGTATCCATGAAAAAAGTGTTGAGCAGATTCAGCAAATATACAGAGCTCTAAATATCTCCAGTGCTGCAACGTCTGAGCATGTTCGACCTTGACATGGTTTTTTCATTTAGATACCTAAGTCTAGTTCAGAGATCTATGCTTTGTTACTTACTTTTCTCTCATCTCGAGACAGAGTTGCAATCTCCATCATCAACCATCCAGGGAGGAATTTGGACTTCAGCACAGAGAACTTCCTCTCAGAGTCCCTATCCAGGTGGGTACAAGAGCTCAACAGATGCTGCAGGAGGACAGTAAGTGAGAATGAAACCCTAGAATATTTTCTGAGGTCACCTGAAAACCCAAACAGCTCACCCTGGGTAGAGAGATCTTCATGTTTGTTTCAGGCACAATTTCCCCCAAAACTGCCCTTGCCTGAAAACACTTCCCTTACTCTAAACTCTATATTCAAGTCTCACTTTATGCTTATTTTATTGCATTGCATTCTTCCAAACAAAGAATTTTTAAAAGAGTTGGCTATTTGCCATTTAATTCTTGTGTGTGTGTGTGTGTGTGTGTGTGTGTGTGTGCACGCATTTCTATATAAATGCACATTTTATGAATCTATGAAGGTGAAAAAAAGGTGAAGTTCCTTCCCATTTGGATCTAACATTTTAATGGAGAAAGAAGTTTAAGATAAGATAAATGAATATATGAGAAAATATCCTCAGGTATAAATCAAGTGAAGGAAGATGCAAGTTTTGTGTCATGTGTAGGATTTTATAGAGTATATTGTGGGGAGGCCATTTCATGTGGGACAAGAATCAAAAACAGAGGTATAGTGTGATCAATGCATTTGACCAAAAATAAAACAAAACAAAACAAACAAAAAAACTACAGCCCAAGAATATAACAGGGAAAATTGCCACATAAGAAAAGTTAGAAAAGGGCCAGCCTCGCCCACCATTTGAACATATAAAAGCAAATATGGTCAAATATATAGGAATAAACATGGAATAAAAATTCAGTCAGGGATCTAACAATGATAATGTAATGAGGCAAGTGCAGGAATGAAAATGCAATCAGCATGTGGTCCCTTGATTCTGAGGTTGCTTTAACTTGACCCTTCTATTGACTCTTGTTTATACTGCTTCTCCATCATCAGGAAACAAACTTTTTAAAAAACTTAAGTTTACTGCAATGGATAAATTTTTTTTGACTATGTCCCAGGAAATACATACCTTTTACATGTGATCCAACATGTGTGCACTGGCAAGCTAAAAAAATGCACACATATGCATGTGACATACACAAAGAGAACCAAAAAACCCTTAATATGGATGATGCACTCTGATATTTTCATTTGTGTTTTAATGATTCTATTCTATTTTATTCTTACAAATCACATTATCTGATTTTCAAAGAGGTCTTTTTCAGAGTATAGAAAACATGACTCCAGTCTGTCTTCCATACCTATGTAAGTATTTACCTGCTTCATTTTGTTCTCTCATCATGAGCAATTTCTGTGAGAACACTTTCTATCATCCCTTCATGCAATATATATATATGTATTTTTATACTGTTTCCAACTCGACTAAGTCTGAGAGAGTTGGGGAGTGTGTATAATATTGATACATGCTCCAAGGCACTCAACGTGTAGCATAGAATAGAATATATGGAATTAAATTAAAGTTACCTAGTAATAGCACTGTATCTAAATTATTATAAGAGAAATTTTATTTTTCTGTGGGAATGTTAAAAGGGACGTACATGAAGGAGATGACCTAAGTAGTCTGAAAAATAAGATGGAGTTTTCAAGGTAGAGAAGGGTGAAAAATTCCAAATAGACTATTGGTTGACTCTCCAAGCAGAGGGGAGCAGGTGTATATACGCTCTGATTCTTGCCACTAAGGCATCAAGTGAAGCTGAGACTCAAGGTCAATATTTCTGAGATTGCTGTGGAGGAGGGCAGCATGAGGGTAAAGTTTGTGGTTCAATCATGTAAAACCAACACTACAGTTTGAAGCTATGGAATATGGGGCTCATTCTTCACTGGGGAGATTGTTAAGTCAGGGAGTTGGACAATATATTTTGTAATATAGAAATATTTTTCTGTGTTAATATGAATATTGGCTAGAGTTGCCAGATATCGTAGATGGGAAAGAGGACCAGAAGCTGAAATAGGATGTGGAACTGGGGACCAAGAGATAGGAAAACAGTGGAAACACGAGAGGAAGAAGAAAAACATCAGTCAAATCTCATTGCCAGTGGTAACCATTCTTTTACTAACAAGAAGGAACGATGCTAAGCCCTTTACATATAATGATTATATCAATTACCTTAGGAGGACGGATACAGATGCCCCAACTCTTTGGGTGATAATATTAACATATTCAATGGTTCCATTTCTTCTCCAAATTCAAACAGCAAGTATGTGCTGGTCCCAAAATTCAAAATCAGAGTTTCAAGCTACCAAAATTTTGTATCTGATATCTAAATGACCTTTTATCAAATCATTTTTATATCCTCCTTTTTATTTATTTTGTGTATTTCCCTTTTGTGGATTTTCAATTTATTTTCCTTGACAGTGTTCCTAGTAGGATGTTCATTCTTTCAGATAGCTTGATAATGCAAATACATCCTTCTATCTCTGTTGGATAAAAAGCATTTTGTTGCTTTACTACTTTGGGCATCATGGGGATATAATTAGGATTGAAAAGTTGCCCAAACCTAGGAAGGTTTATCTTCATCACAAGTTCTAGGAATCACCTGAGCTGCTTAGATCTTTTTTCCTTAACATAAGCTTTTTTCCTCTTTTTGCCAGAACTCAGCCTCTACTCACAGGTGCTGAAGAGAAATTCAGAGACAGAGTTTTGGTCAGAGGAGAAAAAATAGATTTATTGCTTTGCCAAGCAAAGGAGGGTCACAGCAAGCTAATGCCTTGAAGACTGTGCCCTCTTTAGGAGAGATTGGGAGCTGGTTTTATACTTTGGGGAGCAAAAAGTAGGGGTACATATAAAGATTCGGGTAGAGACAAGCTTGTATTGTTTTCAAAGCTGGTGTTCAGTGGTCTGATGGTCTTCTTTCCTGAATGAAGAATGCTTCATTAATATCTTTCATTTTTTGGGGGTTTTAGTTCTGCATAAGAGCTCAAAGATATAGTTATCTATATTCCTTGAGGAGGGACCAGTACCCTGCCCTAGGGCTGCAGTTTTGTCTCTTGACTGCTCCTCCCTGGTCTCTACATTCCCTCTCTTCCCTGAGTAGCAACTGCTTGAACCTGCCCTTTGAAACTCAGGGAAGGTCATGGAGGCTGAATTTTATTCCCTAAATACGAGAAATGGAGGACACAGAAAAGTTTGTTTGCCCAGGAGTCCCACAGGTCCCTGCTCAGTTTCACTTTCAGTTTTTAACTGATAGTTTGTTTTTCTTTTAATGCTGGGCACAAAATGATCATACTAAGATAGAGTCACATGTTTACATGTCCATAGGAGACTTAACAGCTGGAATTTAGGTATTGTTTCTACCATTTTTAGGTCAAAGATAATCTAATATTAACAGTTGTTTTGTATCAGTGTTTTCCTTATAATTGTGAATGAGTGAGATTAGCCTGGTAGTAGTATCACTCCAGGAGGCCTCAGTGTGTGTATGTGTGTCTGTCTGTCTGTCTGTGCCTGTGTGTCTGTGTATTTATTGTGAGACATGAGATGTTCCCAAGGTAAGGAAGAGGTAACTGAGCCCATATTCTCCAATATGAGACCCTTAAAATACATGTGTCAGAATATTAATCAACATATAAAAATAAGGAAGGGACCCATTTCTATTCATAGGATTTATTTTTCTACATTTTATTTTTAAAATTTTAATAGATTATAGTTAATTTACAGTTTTGTGTCATTTTACATACAGCATAGTGTACACTCCCTTTCTTATATTATCTTCCACCATGGTCTATCCCAAGAGACTGTATATAGTTCCCTGTGATATACAATAGGGAATCATTGTTATAGGACTTCTTGGAAACAAAATAAAGTTTAGCAGACCTGGGAACTAGGGACCACTATGACTTGAAGTTTCAGCTTTAGCAGAGAGGCCACCTCATTTCTCCCAATTGTCTGATACCATCTATCATCACTCTGCATCTTGTACTTTCTGCTGGAAACAGTGGGTTACTTTTTGGCCTTGATTTTCTGACATGAGTGTCTTTTCAGAGTCTTTTCGCTGGGGTTCCCTCTGACCAGGATATACTTCCCTCAAAGACTCATGTCTCTGTTCTCTCTTCCATGCCATCTCTGTTCAAATGTTTTTCAGTCTACATAATGCACAGTTAGAAAGAATAGCCCTACTAACTCTGTGCTTCATATTTGATTTATTTTTCTCAGAGCATCTTTTACCATCTAATAATTTGTATGAATTTTTACTTGCTGATATTTTCTCCATCATTGATCTATTGGGACTACTGTCTCTCAGGACCCTCTACTCTTTATTCAAAAGTTGGTCATTTCTTAATTTACCAAAATGCTTGACAAAATTCCTTATTTAAAGTGTAGAATGCATGAAAATGCAGTGGAAACGCTGAAAGTGGAATAGACAGTCCTATTCAGAGATGGCTCAGGGGATCACTTGAAAGGGAAATTTCCATTAAAAATTACAGATATCAGGAGTTTCTGTCATGGCTCAGTGGTTAACAAACTCGACTAGTAACCATGAGGTTGCAGGTTTGATCCCTGGCCTCCCTCAGTGGGTTAAGGATCTGGCATTGCCGCGAACTGTGTTGTAGGTCACAGACGTGGTTGGGATCCTGCATTGCTGTGGCTGTGGTGTAGGCTGGCGCTGTAGCTCTGATTCAACCCCTAGCCTGGGAATCTCCATATGATATGGGTGTGGCCCTAAAAAGCAAAATAATAGTAATAACAATAATAATAATAAAATAAAATGAAAATTATGGATATCAATTTTTGAAAGCAAAATACAAATTATAGAATTTCAGCAGTTTGGAAGTGCCAATGTTTTGGCCATACCCATGACATGTGAAAGTTCCTGGGCCATGAATCAAACCTGTGCCACAGCGGTGACCAGGGCCACTGCAGTGAGAATGCCAGATACTTAACTTACTGCACCACAAAGGAACTCCATGCAATGCCAATTTTTGAGTTATTTTTGTTTGTTTGTTTTTAGGGTAGTCACCTCTACCACATGGATCCAGGGAATAATACGCGAATTTCAGAATTTCTTCTTCTGGGATTATCAAATGAACCAGCATTGCAGCCTCTCATTTTTGGGCTTTTCCTCTCCATGTACCTGATCGCTGTGTTTGGAAACCTGCTCATTATCCTGGCCGTCAGCCTAGAACCCCACCTTCAAACACCCATGTACTTCTTCCTCTCCAACTTGTCCTTTGGAGACATTTGTTTCACCTCCACCACCATCCCAAAAATGCTGTGGAACATCCAGATGCAAAGCAAAGTTATCACGTACGAAGGCTGCATCATCCAGATGTACTTTTTCATACTCTTTGGAACATTGGACACGTTCCTCCTGACCGTGATGGCCTATGACCGCTTTGTGGCCATCTGCCACCCCCTACACTACCCAGTCATCATGAAACCCTCACTCTGTGGATTGCTGGTTTTGGCATCCTGGGCCGTGAGTGTCCTGAATTCCTTATTACAGAGCATAATGGTTTTGTGGCTGTCTTTCTGTACAGATGTGGAAATCTCCCACTTTTTCTGTGAAGTTAATCAGGTGGTCCAACTTGCCTGTTCTGACACCTCTGTTAATGACACAGTGATGTATTTTGCAACTGGGGTTTATGCTGGTGCTTCCCTCACTGGAACTCTTTACTCATATTCTAAGATAGTTTCCTCCATAAGAAGAATCTCATCAGTGCAGGGAAAATATAAGGCATTTTCCACTTGTGCATCACACCTCTCTGTGGTCTCGTTATTTTACTGCACAATCTTAGGTGTGTACTTTAGTGCTTCTACTACGCATACCTCACACTTGAGTGCAGTTGCCTCAGTGATGTACACTGTGGTCACACCCATGCTGAACCCCTTCATCTACTGTCTGAGGAACAAAGACATAAAGAGGGCTCTGAGAAGAACCATTGGGATGGCAGCTATATAAGGGCCATTTGTCCTGGGGCTGAAAATATACTCATTACTCTAAGGTACAAATCCTCAGGGCCAGAAATTGCTATTCTTTAATCTGATTGTTAAAATAGAACTTTCTCCTTCTCTTTATTTACTGGAATTCCCAATTTTTTGGATTCAACTGCTCTACATAATTTAAGGAACTCAATTTATTAAGCTCTGCTCTGCTCAATACTCAGACAGTTTTCCCCTTTGTCCATATTTATATATTTTCAAAGATTTTTCAAGCTTGGATCAGAAATATTTGAAAATGTCCATATCTTAAATTAGACAACTGGAATTTTTTAAAAAAAATTGTCCTCAAATGATACACCTCATGTCAAGTAGCTGTTTTTTGATTTTTTGTTTGTCTTTTCTGAAATAATTATCATTAGGTGTTTTACTCATATGAGTGGAAAAACTACACTTGGCAACTTAGGCTCTTTATGCAATTTCATTTCAGAGGAAAATACAAAGTTCTGATTTTACTTTAGTCCATCGTTTCTTTCATAATTATCTTAACTTCTGTTCTTCACAATGAAAACCATAACATTGCTCCAAATAATTCTCATCCTATTGATAATAATGTTGTTAGCTATGAATGTTTGAGGCCCTCACCTGGGCCTGTGTTACTTGTGACAATATCTCACAGACATTTTCCTGACCAAGTGTCTGCTGTGGTTGGTTTGGCCCTGTGGTTCTTATTAGGAATGCATTATGCATTTCAGCAATATTTATTGGGGAACTTTCAAACAATGAATTCACATGTTTTATAGGGTACACAGCAAGACCATGGGCTGTGCAGGTAGGTCTCTGGTAGAGAGAGAGAGAAAGAAGAGAGCACCAACTGGGGGCCCTACCTTTATTGGTCCGTTCAGATGGGATGGCTAGGATTCTGCTAGTTCTCGCATTTTTCTTTCTTTTTTCTTTTTCTTTTTAGGGCTGTACTGACACCATATGGAAGTTATAAGGGTAGGGGTCAAATCAGCGCTGTAGTTGCCAACCTAGGCCACAGCCACAGCAATGCCAAACGTGAGTCATATCTCTGTGACCTACACCTCAGCTCATGGAAATGACAGATCCTTAACCCATTGAGCATGCCATGGATCAAGCCTGCATCCTCATGGATGCAAGTTGGGTTCATTACTACTGAGCCACAATGATAACACCTAGTTTAATGTATTGGTTAATTTAAAACTCTGTCCAATCTCTTGGGTTAGAACATGATGGAAGGAAATATGAAAAAAAAGGAAAAAAATGTGATGTGATATATATGAATGGGTCACTTTGCTGTACAGTAGAAATTGAAGGAACATTGTAAATCAACTACACATTAAGAAAATTAAAAAAAAAAAAAAAACTAAGAATGGAATTAGGGCATGGGAAGGGGGAAATTGTTTCAAACACATGGCCAGTTATCTATTTACTCAAGGCTTTCTAAAAGAAGAGCTTCATGGGTGGGAATGGCCTTGGTGTTTATATTGTATTGTATCATAAACCTGGCAATTCAGATATTTAACATGATTATCCTTGAAATGGATGCTTCAGAAACCAAAATCTGAATTTCAGGCACTTATATTGCAATCAAAACCTTAATGTCAGATACTTATTGCAATCAAAACCTTAATGTCAGATACTTACACTGCAAATATTCTACTATGTTTTATAACTGTTCTTCTGGTCATATTGGTTTTATTTTACTATTCACCTTGGTGTCCAGAATGCCTACCAGTCATTGGCAAAGCCTGATTATCAAATATATATCTCCCAGTGAAGTTTACATAGAAAGACTAACCATAATAAGTGGGCCTAACATGTACTTAGTGTAAGAGAAGACCTTTAATATGAGGAAGCAAAATATTGAATCACATATTTTGTTACTATGCAAGATATTATTTTTATGCTATGCATATATTTATTAAAGCATGTAAGATAAGTGCCCAAAATTGACTGTTTTATTCATTGAAGTAAAGATTGGTTACTGTATTTTACATTTTATTACTGAGTTATCTTCCACTTCTGCTTGAAAATTTTTAATGTGATCTGACATTGCTGTGAGCTGTGGTGTAGGTAGCAGACATGGCTCAGATCTGGTGTTGATCTGGCTGTGGTATAGGCTAGAAACTGCAACTCCAATTTGACCTCTAGCCTGGGAACTGCCATATGCCATGGGTGCAACCCTAAAGTTACAAATAAAATAAAATATCTGCTCAATTCATTAGTAAAGAATAGAAATGCAATTCAGATCATTTGGTAGATGTGACATAAAAATTTACTATGATTGGTAGATGTCACACAAAAATTTACTATGACAGGTAGATATGACCCAAAAATTACATATAATTACAATTTCTCTTAAATACTTCTATATTCACATAAAATAACTACAATAAAACATATAGTTTGTGAAACAGAAATCCAATTCTTTAAAAGATTTACTCAAACATAAGAATAAAAGTTCTCCAAACCTATTATACAAAAGCAGAAAATTCACACAGGTAGTTTGAGATAAAATAGATGACTAACAATCCATATACATATTTGCCCTCAGAGGTAATTAAATAATTGCTAAGAAAGCTCATTAGCAACCCCTGTTTACATCTTTATTTTTTTTCCCACACAAAATATTGTGTAGTGTATGTCTCAGGCAACTGCTCTTACAAGGATGTATTTTCAAGCAATATTGAAACATGGTCATATATGCTCAGTCACAAAAATTATAAAGAAATGACCTCAATATATTTTATATCCCTCCATCACTAATATGCAATTTCTCTACTTAAGATAATTAATAAGATCTTGGACATATGTTCTACTTTTACGGGAAGCACTTCATGTTTCTCATCCTTCTTCCAACTGTGTTTCCATTCCTACCATTGAATTGACATCACTGAACATTGCCTTAGTGAGTTTAATGCTTACTTCTCTATTTAGCTTCACAAAAATATATTGCTATTTAATCAAAGAAGCAAATAACCACAGTGGCCTCTGTGCTTTGAGTTCAGCTCATTTGGCTCTCACGTGACATCATCTAAGTATTTCGGATTTCATGTTGCATGACCTGTTTCTGAAGTTTCATTTGGGGTGTTGGACTCACCTGCAGGGGACACTGAGAGCAATGTCTCTGTGTGAAAGTCTTAATCTCTTCCTGGATGGTTGATGATGGAGACTGAAGCTCTCTCCCCAGACAAGTGAGCAAGAAATAGACAAGCATACAAAGAGGAACTTATATCAATCTTCCTTAATTTTTCCAAAAGTTTGAAAAAGAAGGAACATTCCCAAATATATTCTATGAAGCCAACATCACCCTAATACAGAAATCAGGCAATACTACACAAAAGAAAGTTAATGGCCAATATCCTTGATGACTATAGATGCAAAATTCTCAACAAAATTTTCACCAACAAAATACCTCATATAACAAAGATCATACACCATGACCAGGTGGGATTCATCCAAGTTTCACAAGGATCATTCAACATACTCAAATCAATAAACATCATACACCACATTAATAGAAGAAAAGTTAAAAACATGATCATCTCAATAGATGGAGATAAAACATTTGACAATGTCAGTTAACCAGATTTAGGACTCCAAAAGCACAACCTGTCATTTTTTTTTCCCCTAGGGCTGCTCCTGTGACATATGGAGGTTCCCAGGCTAGGGGTCGAATTGGAGCTGTAGCTGCCAGCCTACACCACAGCCACAGCAACGTGGGATCCGAGCCACGTCTGCAACCTACACCACAGCTCACGGCAATGCTGAATCCTTAACCCACTGAGCAAGTCCTGGGACTGAACCCACAGCCTCATGGTTCCCAGTCGGATTCATTAACCACTGAGCCACGACGGGAACTCAAAGCACAACCTGTCTTGTCCATGCCCAGGTTGTACAACCTCAGGAACTACAGAAGAGATATTAAGAGCTTTTTTTGTCTGCTTATTAGGTACATTTCCCACATGTTACACTGACTTGTAAGCAAATGATTTCCCCGTGGGACTTGTCCTGGACAGAAAGGATAGTTTTCCTGCTTATTCTCTGTTCCCAGGATACCAGATATAATCCAGATGAATTCAAATTTTATTCAAGTATGGTACAGTGTTTTGCGAATTTCTGCTGTATAGCATAGTGACCATGTTACACATATATGTACATTCTTTTTCTCATATTATCTTCTATTCTGTTTTATTACAAATGACTGGATATAGTTCCCTGTGCTATACCACAACACCTCATTGCTTATGCATTCTAAATGTAACAGTTTGTATCTTCTAACTCCAAACTTCCAGTCCATCCCACTCACTCCCCCTTGAAACCTCAATTCTCTTCTCCATGTTTATCTGTCTATTTCTGATTTACAGATTGGTTCACTTGTACCACATTCTAGATTCCACATAAAATAATATCATATGTTATTTGCCTTTTTCTGACTTACTTCACTTAGTTTGAGAATCTTAAGTTGCATCCATTTTGCTGCAAATGGCATTCTTTTGTCCTTTTTATGGATGAGTAGTATTCCATTGTATATATGTACTACATCTTAATCTATTTATCTGTAGACGGACATTTATTTTGTTTCCATTTCTTGGACATTGTGAATAGTGCTGAAATGAATACAGGGGTGTATGTATCTTTTTGAATGAAAATTTTGTCCAGGCTTTTCCCAGGAGTGGGATTACTGAACGTGAATCTTAGGGAAAACTTGGGGGAATAAAGCTTTTAGACAAACAATTTGGAGGGGAACAAAAGGCTCTCTCCCTGGGAAGAACCCACAGGTCCTGTTCACTTTCACTATAACTAACTCTTAAATTAAAAAACTTAACAGAACTGAAGGCAATTTAATACTCTGATTCTTCTTTATCAAGGCATTTTTTCTGGTACTTAAAGAATACTTTCATGACCACCCTAATCAATTTATTTCAAATATTTGTATGAAAAAAGTGACTCCATTGGTGTCTGTTTGTGATCACATGCAGAGGCTGGAATAAAAGGAATATTTGCATAACCCTTGTTACCTTAAATCACATACCTGAACAGCTTTCCAGGTTGTCATCCTTTGATTATGAGATGATATATAGAGGGTGATATATGATGGCTGATAATGATACTTTTCATTTTCTGCCCTTTTATTGGTTATGAGAACATTTTGAAGAGTGGGAGATATTTCATTTAGAGAAATGGAAGGAATCAAAGAGGCTGTGTGGAGACACTGAAAATTTTCATACAGTACAATAAAATAATTTAATAAAAACCCCAAACTTTCCTCTATTACATCAGGTCTGTAAATGGACCCTGGTGGTCCATATATCAGTGAGTTGATGAGCTGCCATAAAAAGAAATATTTTGCATTGTATTAAATATATAATGTACTGTTTTGTTTCATTACACTTAAGGTCAAGTCTAATGAAGGCAATATTATATCAATCTATCTTTCTCATTTGTCTTTCTGTGTGGATTCCACTTGGAGGCAGGCATTTTATTATCATTGTTTTGAAGCTGACTATGGTAGATACAGTGGACCCAAGTTGTATAGCTGAACAAGATCCTAATGGATAGAAAATTCCCTTGAACAGTGATAACAGCCACTATGTTAACATTTGAATTATCAAGTAGAGCAATTAATGTAGTGATTTGCATAGAATGATTTTCACTAACATTAAAAACAGTGGTCACAGGTTTTTCTCTCTTATAAACTTGAAAATTCTGGTTGCCAAGAGGACATTTTTTTTTCACAAATGAGAGTTACATCTCATGGCTTGTGTTTTTGTCAAAGAAAAAAGAAAAAAAGGAAGAAAATACTCCATGAGATGCATTTTATTTTAGAAAAATTTATTCTTAAGAAATGCCTGGGAGTTCCCATCATGGCACAGTGGAAACAAGTCCAACTAGGAACCATGAGGTTGCAGGTTCAATCCCTGGCCTCACTCAGTGGGTTAAGGATCTGGCATTGCCATGAGCTGTGGTGCAGGTCACAGACGTGGCTTGGATCTGGTGTTGCTGTGGCTCTGATGTAGGTCAGCAGCTGTAGCTCTGATTAGACTTCTAGCCTGGGAACTTCCATATGCCGCAGCACAGGTGTGGCCCTAAAAGGGCAAAAAGAAAGAAAGAAAAGGAAATAAAGAAAGAAAGAAAGAGAAAAAGAAAAAGAAAAAAATAAATGCCTATAGTCCCTTGAGATAAAAGAGAATTTCTAAATATTTCACATGCAAGATAGGAAATGAAATTATGAGAGTAGAAAAAGGAAAAAATATTCAGTATTGGAGATATTACAATGTATCATACTGAGTTACATAAGTTATGTAAAGCCAAAATCAAAATAGAAACGCTAAGAAAAATAGAATAATATGTAGGTTCATTCCACTGTTTATTCAAAGCCTGGAAACATTGGGATAAAGCTAAAACTCTGCTATCGTGGGCATGTCATAAACTCTTGGCCAAGAGGACCTTTTATAGTCAACTTTTCAGCAGGCATTTTCAGGGCCCCCTTTAAGTCTTCATTTCTCAGACTGTAGATGAAGGGGTTCAGCATGGGTGTAACCCACAGTATACATCACTGAGGCTGTTGCACTTGAGTATAAGCTGTGGGTATAAGCAGAGCTAAGGTTCACTCCTAAGCCTATGCAATAAAATAAGGAGACAACTGAGAGGTGAGATGCACTGGTGGAAAATGCTTTACACTTTCCTTGAGATGAGGCTATTCCACATTATGAGGAAACAACCTTAGGGTATGAGTAAAAGATACTAGCAAGGTAACCACCAGTCAGAAACAGAGCTAGCTATAATGAAAAAAAAGTATTAAAAAAAGAAACAGAGCTACAAAATATATCACAATATTGTTGAGAGATGCATCTTGAACTGTAAAGTTGGATCATCTGATTGAGTTCACAGAAAAATGGGGGCGGGGGCGATTTATAAGACTGTGTGGAAGGACAGCCTCAACACCATTTATCTTTCTAACAAGGAATACAGGTCACTAATGATCCAGGACACCAGAACTAGCAGTCCACAGATCTGGGTGTTCATGCTGACTCTTTAGCAAAGGGGGTGAAGATGGCCACAAAGTGGTCACAGGTCATCACTGTCGGGAGTAAAATGACCAATACCACAAAGAGTGCAAATAATAACACCTGAATGATGCACTCCTCATAGGTTATTACTTTGCTCAGTGTCTGGATATTCCAGAGCATCTTTGGGATGGTGCCAGATATAAGGCAGATGTCCACAAAAGATAGTTTGGAAAGGAAGAAGTACAGGTGTGTGTGAAACATTGCAGTAAAAATAAAGAGCAGAAATCCTCTGATCCTAATACACAAAAGCAAATGACTCACATAGGTAATTTGCTATAGAGAAAGTAAATGGCTAACAAATCCACATAATATTCAGACTCATGGAAATGAAATAATTGGAAAGTAAGATAACAAGCATACCTCCTTCCACCACTTTTTTTCCCCTTCATTTCACTGAAGACACAGAGAAATGTATGTCTCATAGACTGAAAAATGTGAACTACTGTTGCAAGTATGTCTTTGCAACATGCATTGGTATGGAAACATGGTCATATATGCCCTGTCTTAAAAGTTAAAAATAAATGTCTTTATTTCATTGTATAACCCTCCACAGCTAATACTCTATTTCTCTACTCCAGTTAATTAATAAGATACTTGGACAATGGTCTGCATTTGCTGGATGTACTTTATGTCCCTCATCCTTTTTCTAATGGGGATAACCTGCCTATCACTGAATTGGCATCACTGAACATTGCCTTATATAGTTCAAGATTTGTTAAGATGATAATCAGAGAAGATGCTTCCTATACCCTGGACAATCTGTAGTCCAAAATGGCCATGTGCATGTAAGTATTTTGTGTATGTGTGTGTGCCCATTTGTGTGTTAATAATCTACATAATAAATATTAAATATTAATTAGTGAAAATGTAGAAGAATAAAATTTGAGAGTGATGGGAGAACACAGAGATTTTAAGAAATGAAATTAAAATAGTAAAGAGTTCCAAGGAAGCAAGGTTAATATGTCCAACATCAGAAAACAATTAAAAGAATGATCATGAGATTTGGCTGTTAATAAATCATTGGCAATATAAACAGGTACAGATGTCTTGGTAATAAAGGAGGAAGTGAGATTAATGAAGAAAGATAAAGAAAAATTTCCATGTATAGGAAGATCCCAGTGGTTATAAAGCTTGGGAATTCAGATCCACCATCAGGAGAATAAAATTATTCTCCAATGAATGGAGCAATTCCCCAATAAATGGAGAAAAGGAAGTAAAATCTCACAGACATGCAGGCTAGTATTTATGGAGAGGAATATTAGGCAAATTAGAAATTGAGCATATCTGCTAGATAAGAGTAGACAGATTTGAGGTAAATTGAGAAGACTCAGGGTGTGGACTGGGATGCTTGCCTGACAAAAGTTTGTGGGATGAATGAGAAATGAAACTGGGAGGTAAATGATGGAATGAGAAAACAAGGAAGATTTGAGAGCTCTGAATTTTGGCAGGCAGCAAAGCCAGGAGATAAGAAAACAGAAGAGAGGAAGGCTTGATAAAAAATTAGGATATTGGAAGTTAGGATTCAAGAAGATGTTAAGATCCAAGTGACCATCCTTGCAAAAATCTTTCCACAACACTAAAATTGTAATGCATATTTTCACTTACTTCCAAATGCTTGATCTCTTCCTTCTTTTTCTTTCTTCTTTCTTTCTTTTTTCTTTCTTTCTTTCTTTCTTTTCTTCTTTTCTGTTTCTTTCTTTTTCTTTTCTTTCTTCTTCTTTCTCTTTCTTTATTCTGTTTCTTGTCTTTCTTTCTTTCTTTCTTTCTTTTCTTCTTTCTCTTTCTTTCCTTTCTTTTCTTTCTTTTCTTTCTTTCTTTCTTTTTTCTTTCTTTTTTCTTTCTCTTCCTTCCTTCTTCTTTCTTGCCTCTTTCCTTCCTCCTTCCCTTTCCGCTTGCTTTTCCCTACTTTCTTTCTTCCATTCCTCTCCTTCCCACACTCCTCCTCTCCTTTTCACCCTTAGATGACTGTTTCTATGAACCTGTTACTATAGACACTGTTCTTCAGTGAGACCCAAAATCTCCATATGGGCCCATGACAAATTCCCCTCCCTAACCCAAGGATAGACCCTCAGAAAATCTCACCTCTTCTGCAGCATCAATTAATTGCCACTGGTAGATTATGCCTGGAATTATACAAACATGTTCCCATTTTTTCCATTTAAAATATTTCCTGGGTGAATTTTATAATATGTGATTTTTATGTTAATACATTTATGTTTTCTTGATGCTACTTTCATTTCTAGATACTGTCTCTATATTTCTGCTCTCCATTTCATTAAAACTCCTCAAAAGAGTATTCCAAATGCACTAGCTCCCCTTTCTCTCCTTTATTACATTGCAAACCTTTTCTAATAAGACCTTCACACACAAAATATCACCTAAGCAATTCTCATTTAAGTTGCCAGAGATATCAAAATCCAATGCAATGGTTGCTTGTCAATAATGCTTTCATTTCATTTTACATCTTTATTTGTTATAATTGAGCACTCAATTTATATACATATAATGGATATATATATATTTATATACATATAATGGATATATATATATACACATATAATGTATATATATATATAATTATATACATATAATGGATACATATATATATACATTCATTTTCAGATTATATTCCTATATAATTTATTAAAAATTACTTAGAAGATATCCCTGTACTACAGTGTGAGTCCTTGTTACTTTTTGTATATGGTCACATGTATATATTAATCCCAAACACCTAATTTATCAACCCCCCAGGTTTCTAATTTGGTAACCAAGTGTTTGGTTTTGAAGTCTTTGAGTCTATTTCTGTTTTATAAATTAGTTCATATGTATAATTTTTATTAAACTCCACATATAAATGAATCATATTATATTTGTGTTTTTGTCACTTACTTCACTTAATATGATAATCTCAAAGTCAATATTTGTTGCTGCAAAAGACATTATTCATCCTTTTCTATGGCTGAATAACAATCTTCTCTCTATATATATTTTTTTCCAAATTCTTTTAATGAGACCTAATAGTTTTCTGATACCACCTTTAGGATTTTCTATGTATAGTATCATATCATCCGCAAAGACTGACAATTTTACTCTCTTCTTTTCCAATTTGGTTTATTTTTCTTTATTTTTCTACTCTGATTGCCATAGCTAAGATTTCCAAAGCTATGGTGAATAAATGTGATCATAGTGGACATCTTTGTCTTGTTCCTGATCTTAGTGGAAATACTTTCAGATTTTCACTGTTGACGATGATGTTAGATGTGGGTCTGCTGTATATAGTCCTTATCATTGGAGATGGATTCCCTGAATGCACCTGATCTCTTTTTATCACTCTTTCTTAATACTTTCATTCTCTTGGTTTTGATCCTACTTTACTTGCATCTCCTTCTCAATATTTTGCTGGCTTCTTCGCTCATCATTTACATTCCTCATTGCTGCAGGACATCAATCAAATCGAAGATATCAAACTTTGATTTCAGACTATACTGCAAAGCTACATTACCAAATTAGTTAGAGAGAGAAAGAAAGAGAGCCAGAGAAAGCAAAAGAAAAGGAGAAAAAGACAGAAAACAAATGAAAGAAGAAAGAAAGAAAGAAGAAAGAGCAGAAGATAGAAAATAAAAGCAAGAGAAAAAACAAAAAAAGAAATAAGAAAGAAAGAAAAGAAGAAAAAAAAGAACGCAGGGAAGAAGGGCCAGAAAAGAAAGGGAGAAGGAGGCAGAAAAAAAAGCAAAAAAAGAGAGGAGAAGAAGAGACTTATAGAATGTGAATAACTGACGCCCCAATACCACACTTATATGGTCAGTAATCTTGAAAAGGAGGCAAGAAATAAAATGATGGAGAGACTGCCTCTTCAATAGATGTTTGGGAGAACACTAGACCGATAGATCTGAAATAATCTAACTGGACTACTTTCATAACATAAACAAAAATAATTTCAAAATGGATTAAAGTCCTAAATGTAGGACCTAGAACTATTGAGAGAAGAAGTAGAATTATTAGAAGAAAATGTAGGCAGTTCAGCCCTTGAATATTGTTATTGGCAATGTAGTACTTCTGGGTCTGTGTCTTCAGTGAAGGAAAAAAAATAAAAATAAACAAATGAGGCTACATCAAACGTAAAAGTTTCTGCATAGCAATGGAAACCACTGAGAAAACAAAAAGGCAGCCTACTGAATGGATGGAGATATTTGCAAACAATATATTTGATAGAGGGTTAATATCCAATATGTACCAAAAACCCATACTATTCAAATTAAAAAGCCAAATGATCTGTTTTAAAAATGGGCAGATAACCTAAATAGACACTTTTCAAAAAAGAAGAAAAAATTCAGTTTTCCAGCAGAAACATGAAAAGATACTCAAAACCACTAATCACCCAGGAAATGCAAACTAAATCACAATGAGATACTATCTAAAACCAATCAGAACAGCTATCATCACAAAGACAACAGATAACAAATGCTAGTGAGAACACAGAGAAAAGAAAATATTTGTAGATTTTGGCTGACACTTTACCTAGTTTCTTCCACTCTGGAAAACAGCATGGCAGTCCTCAAAACCTAAAAATAGAACTACTATATGATCCTGCAATTTCACTTCTGGGTATTTACTTGAAGAAAATGAAACATTAATTTGAAAGGGTATATTCACCTCAGTGTCTGCTGAGCATTATTTAAATAGCTAAGCTATGGAAGATACCTAAATGTTCATAGATAGATAAATGGATAAAGATGTGGTATATATTTATAATGGAATATTACTCAGCCATATAAAATACGAAATCTTGCCACTTACCAAATGTAGGTGAATCTAGGGATATCATGCTAAGAGTCAGAAAGACAAAAACCATGTGCTGTCACTCATATGTGAAATCTAAGAATCCAAACACACACAAAATAAAATGGAAACAATCATAGACACAAGAAACACATGTAAGGTTCCTAGAGGGGAGTGGTATGAGAGCAAAATAGGAGAAGGGGATTAAAAGGTAAAGTTCTCTAGTTATATATAAGCCACAGGGATGTAATATGCTGCATAAGGAATATGGTCAATAACAATGTAATAACTCCTTGGGGACTGGTGATTACTAGATTACCATGATCATCATTTTGCAATGTGTCCAAATAAATCTCTATGCAGTATATGTGAAAGTAACATAATATTATATGTCAACCATATTTCAATTTAAAAGTCACTATGTGTTGTATGCAGTATCATCCTCAATAATTTTAATTTTGGATTCAATGTGGATTTCACAGGGCTGTTTTTTTGAAGCATGCTTTAGTAGAGATGGATGTCTTCTTATGGTGTGTGATACAGTAATGGCAGTAAGGAGGGGAGAAGTAAGGTAATCCAGGAGTAAGTTATTGATTAGATAGGTGGTACAACAATTGAGGTAATAATGTAAACCTGTGAACACCATAATAGGCCCATTCTTTCAGTGAAAAAATTTCATTCTTTAGCATTCCCTGCTTGGGCTGAAAATAGTCTCAAAATAGTCACCATGGAGTTCCTGCTGCAGCACAGTTTGTTAAGACTCCAATTTTAGGTTAAGAATCTTCTATAGGAGTTCCCGTCGTGGCGCAGTGGTTAACGAATCCGACTAGGAACCATGAGGTTGCGGGTTCGGTCCCTCCCCTTGCTCAGTGGGTTAACGATCCGGCGTTGCCGTGAGCTGTGGTGTAGGTTGCAGACACGGCTCGGATCATGCGTTGCTGTGGCTGCTGGCGTAGGCTGATGGCTACAGCTCCGATTAGACCCCTAGCCTGGGAACCTCCATATGCCGCGGGAGCGGCCCAAGAAATAGCAAAAAAAAGACAAAAATTAAAATTAAAAAAAAAAGAATCTTCTATAGAGGTTTGGGTTAGATTTCTGGATCAGTATCAGAACTCAGATTTAATTCCTCACCTGGGAACTTCCATATGTCATGGGTGCAGTCATTAAAAAACAAACAAACAAACAATAAAACCTAAATCTTTCCCTGTTCTTATTTTCTGACAATGCTTTAATAATGTTGATTATTACTTTAAAATCAGTTTCTTCTTCATTAATAAAGATGAATATTTCCTCTGTACTGAGAATACTGAAGACTGCTCACCAGACTTTTTTTGACCCTGCAAAGCTGTAGATATCAGCAGAGTCCTGCCTGTACAACTAGTCATCCACCTTTCACCATATTTCTCTCACTGCATGCCTGGAACTTTCTGTAGTTTGTACCTTCATGAGTATGAATAGATGTCAATGGAAATGGTTTTCTTGTAATTTGGGCATGTCCCAGATCCCTGATGACAATTCCAAGTCCAGGTGTTTGGGACTCACAAGGTCCTGAAAAAAGAGTCATCATGTCTTTGATATTTAAAGAAATTCCATATGCAATGTTGAGGAAATACCCATGGGAGGACAGTGGAGGTGAGATCCATGGAGAAAAGCACATCATGACTAAGGTGCTTGGGGAGGTCATGCACATATCTCACATCCAAGATGCTCCCATGGATAGAAAACTAGCAGAAAATAATTTTGTTTCTATTTTGGCTCCCTAACACATGGGAACCAAGTTGCTCAGAGACTAGAGTAACAATGGAATAATTTAATGAGCATCTACAAAACTTCAACCACAGAAACCACAGAAATGGTTATCCTCTATTCTACAGCTCCACTATTCCAGGAAGAAAGGAGTTCAATGCTGCCATTTCAGAGAACTCATTCTTGGTGACACTTCCCTGCCCTTCCTTGGAGCTGAACTGTGAACTTCCATCATCCAAGGAAGAAAACACCCAGGGAACTAGAGGCTCAGGGATAATATTACAGTACTGCTGCAGGAAACAGGTATGAAGGCAGGAAGAATTCTCAGAGTATTAACTTTAACGGCATAGGTGGAGATGATGTGATGGTGAGATTCTGTTTACTAAAGCATTCTACACTCTCCCTCTCTGCTTCCTTCCTCTCTGTCTTCTGAAACCCAATTCTGAGAAGCTGTCATCTTCCTAATGGAACCTGACCTCTCAGACCCCGACCTCTCTCCAGAGTTTCTTATCCAATATCCATACATCATAGTCATTCTTCAGGAGTCATACACGTGCCTCTATTGTCCTCTATAAAAGCTGTTCTTTATTCCTGTAATTATCAAATCTTATTCATTCATTCATTCATTCAGACAAGCAATGTTCACTGGGATTTCACATAGTTATCACTTACAAGTTCATTCATACATCTTCTGATATTAGTTACTTAATGATTCTGTATCTCTCTTTCAATTTTTGTAAAATGGGGATAAGACCACTTCACAGCATTAATATGGTTAAAGGAGATAATGTATTTTATTTTTAACTGATTCTAACAGCTAATGAGCAGTTATACATTTTAATCATTATTAGTGCATTACTATATGCACATATTCATTATTTTTTAATTTTTATTATGATTGATTTTCAATATTCTGTCAATTTCTATTATACAGAAAAATCACCCAGTCATATATATATATCATATATATATATATATATATATATATATATATATCACACATATATAGATTATTTTACTCACATTATCCTCCCATCATGTTCCATTACAAGTGATTAGATATATAGTTCCCTATTCTATACAGCAGGATCTCATTGCACGTCCACTCCAAATGCAAGAGTTTTCATCTACTAACCCCAGATTCCCAATCCATCCACTCGCTCCATTTCCGCCCTGGAAAACAGAGTGCATCCTACATGTCTATGACCTTTTCTGTTTTGTAGAAAGATCATCTGTGCCATATTTTAGACTCTACATATAAGTTATATCATATGGCTATGTCTTTCTCTTTCTGACATACTTCAAACTCAGAGATTTGAAATGAATCTTAGCTGTCCATCCATGTTCGTCCAAATGGCAGGACAGGAGGGGGGCGGGGGAGGGCGGTGTGGGTGCTCCCCCCCCCTCACGACCTTTTTTGTTCCCCCCACCACCCCCCCCCCCCGTCCTCCCCCGTTTTTTGGTTTTTTTTGTTTCGTCTCGTTTTCCTATTGCTATCACTCCTTAACTAATCGCTATCTATTTCTTCCTATATATATCTCTATACTAACGGCGATCCATACCCCGATCAATCTTATCAGACCCTACCCACCTTTTGGGTAGTGGTGGGTGGTGGTTATTTCACGGAGTGAGGTCTGGGGGGGTGTGGTGTTTTGAGGGGTGAGCGGGTGAGTTACGGAGAAGAGAACGAGGCGGAGATTCCCCCGTCGCGTTTTCTTACTTGTGCCAGCGTCACGACGACGCAGACACAGAAGAGGTTTTGTTGGGTGGGGGTATGGGGGGAGTGGGGGTTGATGGGGACGTGAGGGAGCCTCCCCGGCTGAGATAATGTACCTCTACAAGAAGAATAGTTTTAAACAAAGATTGAAATCTGAAGCTACTGTATTCTATTGCAAACATGTACAATATCTTCCTTATCCATTCATCCGTCAATGGGAGTTTAGGTTGTTTCCATGTTTTGGCTATTGTGAATAATGCTGAAATGAACATACAGGTACATGTATCTTTTTCAATGAAAGCTTTGTCTGTACATATGCTCAGGAGCGGGATTGCTGGGTCATGTGATAGTTGCATATTTAGTTTTCTGAGGTATTTCCATACTGTTTTCCATAGTGGTTTTACCAATTTACATTGCCACCAATGTAAGGAGGTTTCCCTATCTCCATACACTCTCCAGCATTTGGTATTTGTTGACTTGTTAAGGATGGCCACTCTAACTGGTATGAGGTGGTATCTCATTGCAGTTTTGATTTGCATTTCTCCAATATTTAGAGCTTTTGAGCATTTTTTTCATTGCCTGCTGGCCATCTGTATGTCTTCTTTGGTAAAATGTCTATTTACATCTTCTGCCAATTTTTCAATTGGCTTGGTTGTTTTTTTGTTGTTGGGTTGTATGTGTTTCTTGTATATTTTGTAGATTAAACATTTGTTGGTTGAGTCATTTACAAAATTTTTCTCCCATTATTTTTGTTGTCTTTTCATTTTTTAATGGTTTCTTTTGCTGTGCAGAGGCTTTTGAGTTTAATTATGTCCCATTGGTTTATTTGTATCTTCATTGCCTTTATTCAAGAAGGTGGGTCAAACAAGATTTTGCTGTGGTTTATGTCAAAGAGTGTTCTGACTGTTTTCCTCTAGGAGTTTTATAGTGTCTGGCCTTACATTTATGCCTTTAATCAATTTTGAGTTTATTGTGTATGGCATTAGACAATATTTTAATTTAATTCTCTTACATGCAGTTGTACAATTTCCCAGCACCATTTATTGAAGAGATTATCTTTCCTCCACTGTATGTTTTTGCCTCCTTTGTCATAGATTAATTGACCATAGGTGTTTGAGTTTATTGCTGATCTTTCTATCCTGTTCCATTGATCTATATTTCTGTTTTTGCACCAGTACCATACCATCTTCATGACTATAGCTTTGTAGTAGAGTCTGAAGTCAAGAAGCCTGATTCCTCCAGTCCTTGTTTGTTTGTTTGCTTGTTTGTTTCAATACTGCTTTGACTGTTCAAGGTCTTTTGTGTTTCCATGCAAAGAGCTGGTTCTTTGAAAAGGTAAACAGAATAGACAAGCCTCTGGCTAGACTCACCAAGAAGAGGAAAGAAAAAAGCCAAAATAAACAAAATAAGAAATGAAAAATTAGAAGTCACAACAAATACTACAAAAATGCAAAAAAAAAACATGAGAATACTATGAACAATTATATGCTAACAAATTCGACAACCTAGAAGAAATGGACAACTTTCTAGAATCCTACAGCCTGCCAAAACTGAATCAAGAAGTAGATCAACTGAAAATCACTAGAAATGATATTGAATATATCATAAAAACACTCCCTACGAATAAAAGTCCAGGACCAGATGGCTTCACAGGAGAATTCCACCAAACATACAAAGAGGAACTTATACCCATCCTCCTTAAACTTTTTCAAAAGGCTGAGTAAGAAGGAACACTCCCAAAGACACTATGACTCCACCATCATCCTAATTCCAAAACCAGACAAAGATACTATGAAAAAAGAAAACTATTAGCCAATATCTTTGATGAATATAGATGCAAAAATTCTCAACAAAATTTTAGCCAACCGAATCCAACAACGTTATCAAAAAGATCGTACACAACAACCAGGTAGGATTCATCCAGGCTGAACCACAAGGATGGTTCAACATACGCAAATCAATCAACATCATACACCACATTAACAAAAGAAAAGTCAAAAACCACATGATCATCTCAATAGATTCAGAAAAAGCGTTTGACAAAGTCCAACATCCCTTCATGATTTTAAAAAACATGATTTTTTAGTGTTTGGGTGTGTGGACAATTAATGCCCTATGACCAGTGTATGGCCATCTGGAACCCCCTATACTACACAGTCATCATGTCCCCCAGGTATGTGGAAAGCTGGCTGTGTGGTCTCAGTGCATCAGTGTCATGGGATTCCTGTTGAGACCTTGACTGTTTTGAGACTGCCTTCTGCATGAACATGGATATCCCACACTTTTTTTGTGATCTTCCTAATGTCCCAAAACTTGCCTGTTCCAATACCCTCATCATTAACATAGCGGTATATTTTGTAGTTGTTGTCCTAGGTGTTTTTTCTTACTCTGGGATCCTCTTTTCTTATTTTCAGATTTCCTCCTTCATCCTGAGAACTTCATCATCCAAGGGCAAGTTCTAAGCCTTTTCCACCTGTGGATCTCATCTCTCAGTTGTTTCCTTGTTCTATGACACAAGTCTTGGGGTCTATACCTCCGTTTGGCAGTGACTTTATCCTCTAGGACAAGTCTGGTGGCCTCAGTGATATACACCATGGTGACCTCCATGCTGAACCCCTTCATCTACACTCTGAGGAAACAGGACATGAAGGGGGCCTGGGACGACTCCTCAGCAGAGTAGCATCTCTCAGTGATGGGGATGTTGCAGGGTTCTCATATGTAGAAAGCCTCAAATAATTGGTAGGTATTTCTCATGAATTTTGCTTGTCTCCAAATATTGGTTTATTCTCTCCTACTCCTGGAATCATTATGTCTTATTGTTTCTTGATTTTGATCATATTTAAAGACACTGTATTACTTTTCTAGGGCTGCCATGGCAAAGTACCACAAACAAGTAACAGACCTTTCTTGTCTCACAGTTCTAGAAACTAGAATTTGGAAATCAAGGGGTCATAAAGATTGGTACCTCCTGAGGGATGTGAGGAAAAATTTGTTGCATATCTAGCTGCTTTTCATTAGTGGGCCATCTTTGCCATTCCTTAGCAAATAGATGCATCACCCTGATTTCTGAATTTATCTGCATTTTGTGTCACAGCTGTGTGTGCCTGTGTATGTTGAAGTCTAAATTTCCCTATTTTATAAGAGTGACAGTCACATTAAGGGAATAATCTACTCTACTATAAACATCATCTTAAATTGACTAATTATATCCATAATAAAACTATTTCCAAATAAGGGCAAATTCTAAATATCTGGTTGTTAGGACTTCAGAACATGAATTTTAAGGAAGCAAAATTCAACCCATAAAATAAGCAGCTACATCAAGACTAGCTTCAAATGTGAAGTATGAAAAATAACACACTTTGACCATTTTTTCTGTGTTTTTTTAATTAAATCAAGTTTTATTGAAATATAGCCAGACTCAGGTATGTAAATATTTTCTACAGTTACTTTAATTTTACAATGGTAGATTTGAGTAGTTTCAGAAAAAGACTTAAATATTTATTATCTGGCCCTTCAATGTAAAAGTTTGCTTCTTCCTGAATCAAACTATTGCTTTCACTTCAGTTCAGTAGCTAGATGTGTAAGCATCTCAGTACACCATCAAAATCCCCTAATGATAACATGAAATTCTCCACAAAACTACCTTATTGCTGTTAATGTATTTTAGAAGTTGGATTATTTATTTAATTATTTATTTATTTATTTATTTATTTATATATTATATTTTTAAAATTTCTTTTCCATTGCTGTACAGTATAAAATTGACAGAACACTGTAAATCAGAAGTTGGATTTTTAAATGAAATATTAAGCAAACATAAGTGAACGTTTTCCTAGTAATATAAATAATAATTTTATTAATCTACATATCTTCTCTGCCTTGAAAAGAATTCTTACATAGAAGGAAAATGGAATAAATCCTTGAAAAAATAAATTAGTCTAAGCAAATAATGAATAAATAAATGGAATTAATAAGGTCCTGAACCTAGAAAATCTCTTAGGTATTGTATACATAAACTGTAGTAATGCTATTACGTGAAAGTTTTGTTTCAAGTTTATGAACTTGCCCTCATGTACATGTTAAGGAAAAGGTTATTTATCCGCTCCAAGTGGACTTGTGTGTAATGGGAAAGACTTGCTAAATGGTCAAATTTTTGTATTACATATTCAGTTATGCAAATGATCCTACTATCTCTACAAGAAAGACTGCTTTTGAAATTCATTCAATTTGGGGGCAATACTCAATATTAAAGTCATTTCTTTATTCTAAATCTACAATATCTGTGATAGATTTAGTTCTTTTGAAGGCATGATACTGGCTGGTAATATTCTTTTTTGTGTAGTGTCTTTGTCTGATTTGAGTACCAGGTTGATGTCAGCCTCATGGGATGAATTTGGGAGTGTTCCATCCTCTTGAGTTTCTTGGACCAGTATGACAAGGATAGGTATGAGTTCTCCTTTAAATACTTGTTAGAATTGCCATGGAAAGCTGTCCAGTCCTGGAATTTTGTTTGCTAGGAATTTTTTATATATATAAATTCAATATCACTTATAGTGATTGGTCTGTTCAAATTCTTTCTTTCTTCTTGGTTTAGTCTTGGCAGTTTGTAAGTTTCTAGAGTTGTGTCCATTTCTTCTGGTACTCCAAACCATTCATAGTATTCTTTTATGATTTCTATCACTGTTTTATCAATTGTTATTTCTCCTCTTTCACTTATTACTTTCTTGATTTGGATCCTCTATCTTTTATTATGAGACCTGATAAAATTTTATCGATTTTATTTATCCTTTCAAAAGCAACAACACTTTGTTTCATTGATCTTTTCTTTTTTATCAATAGTTCCTCTCTGATGTTTGTAATTGCCTTTCTTCAGATAACTCAGGGCTTTGTTCTTCTTTCTAATCCTCTTTAGAAATAGGGTATATTGCTTATTTGAGGTTGTTTTTGGGGGGTTTTGTTTTTTGTTTTGGTTTCTGAGGAAGGCCTATATTGTTACAAACTCCTCTCTTAGAACTGCTTTTGCTGTATCCCATAGATTTTGGAGTTGTTTGTGTTTCCATTTTCATTTCCCAAAAGTATTTTATGATTTCCCTGTTAATTTCATCATTTACCCACTGACTTTTTTGTCCACAGAATGTTGTTTACTCTCCACGTGTTTGTTCTCTTCCTACTTTCCTTTCTGAAGTTCTCTAGTGTCATAATATTGTGGTCTAGAATAATGCTTAATATAATCTCTATCCTCTTAAATGTGTTGTGGGAGATCATCCCATATGCACTTGAAAAGAATGTATATTCTGCTGGTTTTGGAAGGTAATGATGTGTAGATATCAACTTAGTCCAACTGGTCTATTCTATCAGTTGGTACCTCTGTTGCCTTATTGATTTTCTGTCTGGATGATCTGTCAATTGAGGTATGTAGGTATTAAATTCCCTACTATTATTGTATTATCATTAATTTCACCCTTCATTAGTCTGCTAGTATTTGCTTTATATATTTAGGTGATCCTCAAAGTAGTGCATATGTATTAATGAGTATAAAATAGTATCATCTTCTTGTAGTGATCCTTTTATCATTATAAAAGGCCCTTATTTGTCTTTTGTTGTAGCCTTTGTTTTAAAGTCTATTTTGTCTTTATGGAAAATTTTGTCTTTATGACAAATTTTGTTTTTATGACAAATTTATTATCTCTTTATTTTGTCTTTTATGAGTACAGCACCTCTGCTTTCTTGTTGTTTACACTTGTATTAACTGTTTTTTTTCCATCCCTACACTTTCGGTCTGTTTGTGTTTTTAGCCCTAAAGGGTCTTTGCAGGTAGCATATTAAATTTTTAATCCAATCAGCCACCTAGTTTCTTTTGATTGGAATAATTAGACCATTAATATGTAAGCAAATATTAATAGGTATGTCCTTATTGCAAATCGATACATTATTTTTCAGTTGTTTTTGTAGATCTTCTCTGTTCATTTCTTCTTTGTGTTTATCCTGTTGTGGCTTAATTATTTTCTTTAGTGTTGTTGGGGTCCTTCCTTTTTTTATTTTTGTGTATCTATTGTATATTTTTGATTCTTAGTTACCATAGAGTTCATAGTTTTAAAGCATAATTAAATCTACTTGAATAAGCTAATAGTCATTTAGGTTCAAACACATTCCAAAAGACCTACATTTTATACTCCCTTCCCCCACATTTTTTGTTTTTACTGTCACATTTTATATCTTCATGCTTATATCTTTACAGTTTATTGAAGTTATAGTTGTTATTTACAATTTTTAAAATCTATGCACTGGTTTATTTAAGGGATCTTTAATCCTTAGTATATATGTTTGCCTTTCATAGTGGGATTTTCCCTATTCTATAGATTGTTACTAACTTTCCATATAGAGAAGATCTTGAAAATTTTCTTTTATGGTATATTTAGTATTACTGTGTTCTTTAAGTTTTTATATCTGATTTTATTCTAAATGACGGTTTTACTGGGTAGAATATCCTAGGTTGCAGGCTTTTCCTTTTCAACACTTTGAATATGTCATGTCACTCCATTCTGGCCTGCAAAATATCTGTAGAGATATCAGATGATAACCTTATGAAGATTCCTTTGTATATGAGTCTCTTTTTTCTCTTAATGCTTTTAGAATTCTTTATTTATCCTTATGTTTTGCCATTTTAATTATGATATATCTTGGTCTGGGTTTACTTGTGTTCTTCTTGGTTGGGACCCTCTGAGCTTCCTATACTTGGATATCTATTTGCTTCTTTAGGTTTGGGATGTTTTTTACTATAATTTCTTCAAATACTTTTTTGATCTACTTCTCTCCCTCTAACTCTGGAATGACTATAATGCAAATATTGGCACATTTGATATTATCCTAAGTATCTCATGTGTTGCACTGATTTTTTTAATTTGTCTTTTTATTCCTTATTTTGTATTATTTAGTCTGCTAGTTATTTCTTCTACCATGCTTTTATTTCATTTATTTATTTATTTTTGTCTTTTTTGTTGTTGTTGCTATTTCTTGGGCAGCTCCGGAGGCATATGGAGGTTCCCAGGCTAGGGGTTGAATCGGAGCTCTAGCCGCCGGCCTACGCCAGAGCCACAGCAACGCGGGATCTGAGCCGTGTCTGCAACCTACACCACAGCTCACGGCAGCGCCGGATCATTAACCCACTGAGCAAGGGCAGGGACCGAACCCGCAACCTCATGGTTCCTAGTCGGATTCGTTAACCACTGTGCCACGACGGGAACTCCCATGCTTTTATTTCAGATATTAAATTGACTATTGTTGATTGGGTCTTCTTTATATTTTCTAGTTCTTTATTGAAATGATCTCTGTTCAGATAGATTTTCTGCCCTAATTCAGTTAGAATTTTTATTACCAATGTTTTGAATTCTTTGGGTGTTTCATTATTTTCTCAAATGGTTTCTGTTGATATTTCAATTAAAAGTACTTCCTCTGCCTTTTCATTTTAGTTAAATTTCTCTGTCTCTATGAATTTAGGTGAAACAGTTATGTATTTTATCCTGAAGGAATGTTCTTATGTGTCAGTATATGTAGAATGCATGTGTCTACTGCCTTTTATGGGAGGGCTAGATTTGGTTTGGATGACAGTCATATATTTTCATAGGGGAAGCTATCATTTTTGTGGTAGGTGTAGCTGATGATGGAGGAGCTAAAACCTGCAAGGGATGTGATGTGGGACTTCCTCCCTGCTCAGTGGTCATCACCACTCTGTCTGCTCCCAATTTGCTGGAATGGAATCCCTGAGAGTCAGACTAGAGGTGGTTTTTTTTCCTTTAAGAGTGCTTGTTCTACTTCCACCACTTGGGTCTGTGTCCACAAAAAAAAAAAAAAAAAAAAAAAAAAAAGGAAGTGCTGACACAATAGGGGTACATGCACCTACAAAAGGCCAATGTTCTTCCTTTGGAGTCATCCACAGCTGCCCTCAGATGCAGAACACATTCACTACTTTTCCCCTGACACGGCCATGTCAGACTTGTGCAGAGCTGTGACATGGAGTGTGTGGGGTCAGAACATACATTAGGCTTGGGGTGGAGTGCACAGTGAGGTGGTCATGGGAATTCCATAGCTGATGTCTTATAATAATAACTTGCAATTGAGTGTAATTTGTAAAATATTATCCCTTTGATATTTACAACTAATATAATATTTTAAATCAACTATACTTCAAATTAAAAACTTTAAACAAACAAAAATAAAAATATGTTGAAAATAACATGTCACAGTGATTCTTTGGTAGTGGCAGAAAGAAAGATTTTGTGTTTATTGTTTTGTGTTTTTCATGTTTTAAAAATTGTATTGCTATGTTTACTTTTTGCAATCAGAAATAGCAATATATGTTATAAATTAAATAAAACTGACAAAAGATATAGCAAAATAAACTCAAACAAAAAATGAATAATTGTCTGATTACATTTATATTCATGGTTGCTGTAACACATTACCATAGTAGGGATTTAAAAAAAAATACTGTGTTCTTATACTTGGAGTTCAGAAGTCCAATAGTCTCAGTGAACTAAAATCAACAATTCTACTTGGTTGGGTAGCCCCTGGGCGCTTCATAGGAAAACCTGTTTCTTTTCATTTTCCAGTTCCTAGTGGCCACAAGAATGTCTTGACTCAGGGGCTTTCCCCAGCTTGAAAAACAGTAATGTAACATTTTCAAATATCTCTCTTATTTCACCTATTCTGTCTTCCTCTTCTACACTCATTCATTGTGACTGCATTAGTCCCATCCAGATAATTACGATCAATTTTTGTATCCTAAGATCAACCTAATTAGTCAGAGTCCAATATTAATTGAAGAAAATATCTGACCATAAACAAACTACAAAGTCATATTTATGCATAAACCTTTCCACCTCTACCTTATGAAAATCTTTTCATGCTTTCAGTCCTTACACATACGATTCTTCTTCTGTCGAGTTTTTCTTACTCATGGAGGAAAAAATAGTACCTCTGTGATCCCGAAAGTATGTTCACCATTTACCATATGGTCCATCAATCCCACTCCTGCTCATAAACCCGAACAAACTACAATTCAAAAGGATAAATGCACCACTATGTTCATTGCAGCACTATTCACAATAGTCAAGACATGGAAACTACCTAAATATCAATTTACAGAGAATGGATTAAGAAAATGTGGTACATAGCCATAATGGAATACTACTCAGTCACAAAAAGAACAGAATAATTGTGCTTGCAGCAACATGGATGCAACTAGAGATTCTCATACTAAGTGAAGTGAGTCAGAAAGAGAAAGACAAAGACCATATGATATCACTTATATGTGGAATATAAAATATGTCACAAATGATCCTATCTAGAAAACAGAAACAGGTCATGGACATGGAGAGCAGACTTGTGGTTACCAGGGAGGAGGTGGAAAGGAGTACAGGGAGTTTGGGGTTGGTAGATGCAAACTCTTACATTTATAATGGATAAGCCAGAGTTCCCATTGTAGGTCAGTGGAAATGAATCTGACTAGAATCCATGAGGAGGCAGGTTCTTTCCCTGTCCTCACTCAGTGGGTTAAGGATCTCGTGTTGCCATGAGCTGTGGTGTAGGTCACAGATGCTGCTCAGATCTGGTTTGGCTGTGGTGTAGGACAGCAGATACAGCTCTGATTTGACCCCTGGCCTGGGACCATCCATATGCTGTGGGCTCAGCCCTAAAAAAATAAAAAAAAAATCTTACAATGGATAAGCAATGGTGTCCTTTGTACACCACAGGAAACCATGTTCAATCTCTTAGGTTAAATGATGGGAGAGAGTATAAATATATATATATATACATATATATATATATATATATATACATACATATATATATATATGTATTACTGGGTCACCATGCTGTACAGCAAAAATTGAAGTAACAATGTAAATAAGCTATATTTAATCAAAAAATTAAAAAGTAAATTTTTAAAAAATATTTGAAATTAATAGTTTACCATTCTTTTGTACAGTCTGAATTCTCTTTACATTCACTAAACTTTCTATTAACTTTCACTTTGCGTACCATTGAGTGGATTGATAGCAATTCATTGTTTAACAACGAATACTAAGCTTAATCATTAAAAAAAGACATGGTCTTATAGATTACCTGCCTTTTCCCCTTTAGGTTGAAATTGATGTGCTTTCTACATTTCTTTTTTTTTTGCAATCTTGATTATTTTCTTATATTTAAAAATAATTATTGGAATATAATTCACTTATAATATTATATTAGTTTTAGGTGTACAATAAGTAAAAAGTAACGGATCAATATCTATATCTATATCTATATTTATCTATCCTATAAAGGTTATTACAAACTACTGAGCAGACCTCCCTGAGCTATACAGTAGGTTCCACATTTTTACATTCTAGACAGAAACAGAAATTTACAACTCTCCTTAGAGTTGTTTGGAGCAGAAAGAGAGTAAATGAGAATTTCTCTAATGTCTATTAGAAGGTAGAGTACAAATACTCCTCAGTATCCAAATTTGTTTGATTCCTGTATTTTTTAATGCAAGCCAAGAACAATTTGATTTCAGAAAACAAAGTATACATATAAGTATTTTATTGTCATCCAATGAATTAGTAATCAAATCAGTGGAGAATAGATGGGAGTACACATGTTTATTTTTTTAAGTTTCAGGCTTTAATATCACTTTTGGGGACTTGATTTCCATATGCACATCACCAGGGGATATATACTTAAAGAAGTATGCATCCTGCAGTGTTCATTTATCTGGAAGATTAGTATTAACAATTATTAAACATCAGGTAAAGGGGGGTAGTGATCAGCTTTGCTGTGTTAACAGGAAACTCCCAAAATCACAGTGGCTCAAAATAACAAAAGTTTGGAGTTCCCCTTGTGGTGCAGTGGTTAACGAATCCAACTAGGAACCATGAGGTTGTGGGTTCAATCTCTGACCTTGTTCAGTGGGTTAAGGATCTGGCATTGCCATGAGCTGTGGTGTAGGTCACAGACTGGGCTTGGACACCGCATTGCTGTGGCTCTGGCATAGGCCTGCAGCTACAGCTCCGATTAGACCCCTAGCCTGGGAACCTCCATATCCGTGGGAGCGGCCCCAGAAAATGCAAAGACAAAATAAATAAATTAAATAAAAATAAAATAACAAAAATTTATTTTTATCGCATTAAACATAAGCTGCAAAGTGTCTATGGCTCTGTCCCAACTGAGTTAGGCTACATGCATGTCTCCATTCCAGAAACTATGCCGATGGATCAGTTCCATTCTCACAATAGAGGAGAACAGTTATAGAAAGGGTGGACTGTCACATGCCTCTTACAGCTTCTCCTAATGACATCAAATATTTTGTGAGTTATATCCTACATATTTGCAATAAGGAATATAAGAAGGGTTGGTGGAAAATATGGCTCACCAACAAAGAGCAGCTTTACACATATTCTGAGCAGATTATAGAAACATTAAAATAACTTGAAAAAGTTTGACTTATTCCTGAGGATATATGCAGCCAGCATGAGGGGGACATAATTTATGTTCTTGTGTAGAACAAAGCACAGGATGGTGGCCTCTCAAGCATTCTGCTTCCTGAAGGGGGGCCTGGGAGGAAACCAAGATCACAACTCACTATCTCCCAAGGTCAAAGTAACCCTGAACTCATTTCCTATTTCGAGATACTCTCTCGAGTCCCAACAAGCTTTGTAAGTTTTGAACTTGAACATAGTCAAAAGAGCTGCTATGGACCTATATGTGCCAGATAATTTCCTGTGAGATCTAAAATATTATAAATTTCTCACACCAACTCCTTAGGTGGAATTTACCCTGTTATATGTAAGGAAACAAGTCAAAAATTTACTTTTTGTTGAGGGGTAAATACTCTAGAAGCACATGTAAACTTTTCTATGCAGACACTGAAAATCTGAGTCCAACATTATACCACCTTACATCAGACCTGAGGTGGGAAAGAAAGTTATTAATGGAAAAGGCCTAAATTACCTACACCTGATTCTAACACTGGAACACAGTCTTGATACTCACGGTGTGGTCCACAGAACAGGACCTGCAACATTAACAACATCTAAGAATTTGTTACAAGCTAGGCATCTCTGTGTCACCTTAGTCCTGCCAAATCAGAATCTGTTTTTAAACAATAATCTCTAAAGCTTTATATACATTGATGTTCAAAGAAGCACTTGCTTAGAATGTTTTTCAAACTCACCACAATTCACTGTGTGCTGGATAATTCCCTGTAATGTAGGCTTACATGAATTTATATGTAGTTGAACTGCATCTCTAAACTTAACTCACTATAAGTCAGTAGCCATACCCCAAAGATGACAATCAAAATTTCTCCAGATACTACCAGCTGTCCACTGGAGGGAAAAACATCTCTGATTGAGAACCACTAGCCTAGAGCTCAATAACTAGAAATACATTATGTTCTAATCAAAGCACATGCCTTATTCAATTCATAACTTTGGCCAATCACCTAATTCTGCAAATCTAGAATGAGGCTCACAATTGCACAGTTGTCATAAAATGAACTATTGCAAAAAAAAGAAAAAAACAATACGTATATGATTATAATATCAACTCATGGTATATTAAAAGATCTAGATGTATCTTTCATAATTCCAAATATTTTATGAATGGTCAAATACACTTGTTATTTGCATTAAAATATGAAATTCCTAATTGGTGTGTCAAAGGCATTTTGAAACCAAGGATTATTCTGCCCAGGGTTTTCTAGCAAAGGAATATAGTTCTCTAGCTTATGGAAGAAGAAATAGTAATTTTCTGGATAAATCTGATCTGTGTTCCCATCACAAGCCAATGCTTTCAAGACCCAAGGAAACTCAAGATAGCTTTCTCAGGCTTACATTTGGAAAAAAAACTTTGATTGAGGCTTGTAAAAATTTCAACATTAGACCTCTGGAGTAGCAATAAGAATTAGATACACCTAACTTCTAATCTACTCTCCTGGGAAATCAGCAGGAAAAATTCCATTCTGTCTAGACAAGTTCCTCTGGAGAAATGATGTGTTTGAGGCTGGGAGAAACCATGGAAAATGTGTTGCACAGATATAGTAAATACATGGAGCTGCATATATCTCCACTGCTGCAATGCCTAAGCATGGTCAACCTTGACTGTAGGGGACATGGTCTTTGCATTTTGATACCTAAGTCTAGCTTAGAGATCTATGTTTCAGTAGCTCCTGTTCTCTTGTCTGGAGACAGAGTTTCAGTCTCCATCATCAACCATCCAGGCAGGAATTTGGACTTCCACACAAAGAGCTTCCTCTAAGAGTTCCTCTCCAGGTCAGTACAAGAGCCCAATAGATGCTGCAGGAAAACAGCCAGCGAGAATGAAACCCTGAAATGTTTACTGAGATCACCTGAAAACTCAAACAGTTGGCTCAGTATAGAGACATCTTCATTTTTATTTCAGGCACCATTTTTGTGGCACCATTTCAAGAAAACACTTCCCCTACTGCAAACACTTACCTACAAACACTTCCCTTACTCCAGACTCCCTAGTCAAGTCTCTCTTTATGCTTGTTTTATTTTATTGAATTATTCAAAACAAATAATTTTGATTTTAAAGATGAGTTTGCTATTTGCCATTTAAGTCTTCTATGAGTGTATGTTTGCCTGTATGCATGTATGTGTGTCTATGTATATATTGGTTGGGTTGTGTGAGAATTTATAAATTTTGAGGGGTCACATATATCAGCTGGTCATATTTTGTCCTCCTCTCATTTCTTTGCAAACATAGAAAATTATTCTGCATCCTTAGCAATAATAAAATGCCATTTACATGAATTGTCATCTTATTTTACATATTTTTAATTCCTGCTACGTTTGCCTTTTGTGATTATATCTGTTTTTTAAATGGCAATTATTTGTGGCCATATTGTGGAACACATGATTTTGCATTCAACTTAATATTGCTTATGTGTTTTTCAAAAGTATTTTTGAATCTGTTTATGTTTGTATAGGCAGAAATTATAATTTTAGATCCTGCTTCCTGCAATAATTTTTAAAAATCACATTTCCTACTTTTTTATGTTTTTGTCCATTTCATTTATATTTAAAACTGGTGTTAATGTGACTATTGTTGTTTTATATGTATTTTTTCAGAAGTTCATTTACTATTTTATTCAAAAATTTTAAGTAAATTTGTTTTGAATCCACTACATTTAATCTGGTTTGTACTTCCCCTGCTATCATTTTTATTTTATGTTATGTTTTCTAAAAATATTTTATATAAATGCACATGTTTATGAAACCATGAGAGAAAAAAATACCAACAACAAACAAGTGAATTCTCTGCCCATTTAGATCTAACATTATTAATGGAGAAAGAAGATCAAGATGAGATAAATGCATTTATGACAAAATATCCTCAGGTATAAATCAAGTGAAGGAAGAGGTAAATTTTGTGTCATATGTAGGATTTTATAGAGTCTATTGTGGGGAGAAGGCCATTGCATGTGGGACAAGAATGAAAAACAGAAGTATGGTGTGACCAATGCATTTAACCAAAAAAAAAAAAAAAGAAAGAAACATGGGTGCACTGGCAACCTAAAAATCCACACATATCCATGTGCACATATACAAACACACACACACAGCTAATCAAACTGAACCAAAAAGCCCTTACTATGAATGATGCAATCTGATATTTTCATTTGTTTTTTATTGAATCTATTCTATTTTATTCTTACAACCCCATTCTCTGATCTTCTAATAGGTCTTGATTTCAGAAGATGGAAAACATTCATTCCTCCATAATGTCTACAATACATAATATTTCCCTGTTTCTTTTTTTCCTCTCATAATAAGCAATTTCTGTGAGAACACATTTTTCACCCCTTCATGCAATATATATTTATTTAGATATTCTTTCCAACTAAACTAAGTATGAGAAGGTTGGGGAGTGTGTATAATATTAATACATGCCTCAAGGTACTCACAGTCTAGCAGAGAATTAAAGCCATAGAATTAAATTAAAATTTCACAGTGAAAAGCACTATATCTAAATTATTGTAAGATAAAATTTTTTTTTCCTGTGGGAATGTTAAAGGGACACTCATTAAAGAGATAATATAAGCAGTCTGAAAAATAAGATGGAGTTTTGAAGGTAGAGAAGGGTGAAAAATTCCAAGTAGACCATTGGTTGACTCTGCAAGCAGAGGTAAAGGAAGCAGGTGTATATACACTCTGAGTCTGTGTGGCTGAGGCATCAAATGAAGCTAAAACTCAAGGTCAGTATTTCTGAGATTGCTGTGTATAAGGGCAGCATGAAGGTAAAGTTGGTGGTTCAATCAGGTAAAATCCAGCCTGGGGTTTGAAGCTATGGATTGTGGGGCTCATTCTCCTGTGGGGAGATCATCAAGTTGGGTAGTTGGACAAACTGCTTTCTAATTTAGAAATATTTCTCTGGGTAAACATGGATATTGGCTAGAGAGGTACCAGGAATCATAGATGGGAAAAAGGAAAAGACACTGAAATGAGGCTGTGGAACTGGGGATCAAGAGGTGGGAAAACAGTGGAAACATTTGAGAGGAAGAAGAAAAACATGTCAAATCTCATTGCCAGAGGTAACCATTCATTTACTAAAAGGAAGGGAATATGTTAAGCTTTTTACATGTTATGACTACATCAAGCACAATAGGAGGATGGATACAGTTACCCCAACTATCTGAGCTGGTATATTAACATTTTAAATAATGGTTTCCTTTGTTCTCCACATTCAAACACCAAGTATGTCCAGGTCCGTCATTCAAAACCAGAGTTTCAAACCTCCAGTTTTGTATTCGATGTCTAAATGACATATCTTTTATCAAATAAAATTTATACCCTCAATTTTTATTATATTTTGTATGTTTCCCTTATGTGGTTTTTTTAATTTATTTTCCTTGCCCACTTTCCTAGTAGGATGTTCAGTTTTTCAGATAGCTTGAAAATGTAAAAATATCCTTTCTATCTCTTTTGGATAATATGCTTTGTGTTGCTTTACTATTCTGGGCACCATGGGATATAACTAAGGTTGAAATGTTGCCAGAACATAGGAAGCTTTTTCCTCAGCACAAACTCTAGGGATAACCTGAGCTCATTAGATCTTTATTAGATATTTTCCCCCAATAGCCATTTTTCCTCTTGTTGCTAAAATTCAGCCTATACTCACCAGTGCCAGATAGAAATGTGGAGAAAAAATTTTTGGTGAAGGAGAAAAATATAGCTTTATTGCTTTGCCAGGCAAAGGAAAGTCACAGCAGGCTAATGCCTCAAATACTATGCCCCCATTTAGGAAAGATTGGGAGGTGGTTTTATAATTTGGGGAGTGAAAACAGGGTCAAAGATAAGGATCAGGGTATTGGATAGCTTGCATTATTTTAAAAGCTGGTCTTCTTTCCAAAAATGAAGAATTCTTCATTAATATCTTTCATTTGTTGGGAGTTTTAGTTCTGCAGAAGAAGTCAAAGACATTATTATCTATATTCTTTGAGGGGGGACCAGAACCCTGTCCCAAGGCTGCACTATTTTCTCTAGACTACTCCCTGTTCTCTGCGTCACCTCCCTTCCCTGATTAGCAGCTGTTTGAACCCGCCCTTTTAGAACTCAGGGAAGGTCATGGAGCCTGAAGTTTATTTCCTAAAAACAAGAAATGGGGCACACAGTAATGCTTGTGTGCCCAGGAGTCTCACAGGGCCCTGCTCAGTTTCATTCTCAGTTTTTAACTCATATGTTATTTTTCTTTAAATACAAGACACAAAATTGTCATATTAATATAGTCACATGTTTACATGTCCATAGGAAATTTAACATCTGTAATTTAGTTACTGCTTCCACATTCTTTAGGCAAAATATAATAATAACAGTTGTCTTATACCAGTGTTTTCCTCATTATTGTGATTGAGCATGAGAAGAGCCTGGTAGTAGCATTGTTCCAGGAGGCCACAGTGCGTGTCTCTCAGTCTGCCTATGTCTGTGTGTCTGTGTGTTGGAAGACATGAGAAGTTCTCAAAGGAAGGAAGAGGCAACTAAGCCCATATTCTCCAATATGAGACCCTTCAAATACACCTGCCAGAACATTAATGAGCATATTAAAATAAGAAAAGACCCATTTCTAAGATTATATAATTATATTTTATTTTTATAGCTTTTTTTTATTTTTTCATTAGAGTATAGTTTATTTACAGGGTTATGTCAATTTCTGCTGTACAGCATAGTGACACACACACACACATATATATGTATGTGTATATATGTATGTATGTATACGTGTGTGTGTGTGTGTGTGTGTGTGTGTGTGTGTGTGTGTATTCCCTTTCTTATATTACCTTCTCTGGTTTTCTATCCCAAGACACTGGTTATAATTCCCTGTTATATACAGTAGGATCTCATTGCTACAGGATTTCTTGGAAACAAAATATAGTTTAATGGACATGGGAACTATGGGCCCCTGTGACTTGAATTTTCAGCTTTAGCTGAGAGGCCACCAATTTTTGCCAATTCTCTGACACCATCTATCATCACTCTCCCTCTTGTATTTTCACCTGGACACAGTTGCTATCTTTTGGGGCTTGATTTTCTGAAACTGAAACGGACATTTATGGCTTGAACCCAGCCTAAACCCAGATTGGGATTTGAACCCATGTTTTTTAAATTAGAATCAGTAAATGGTTTTTGGACTAACTGAAGTTCAGGTTCTTTGCATCTCAGTGTAGAAGGAATTCGGCAAGAGACAAATTAATAGCAAGAAATAGATTTATTAAATAGGACACTTGTGAGAGATGCAAGTGGGCACAAAAAGAGGTTCTGCCAGGAGGATCAAGTGAGCTACAGATTTATCATCCAAGGGGAGAGGGGATGGGAAAGCACCACCTCTTCCTCTTTCTTTAAGTAGTAGCTCCTCCTTAGTATCCAGTAAGAGAATATTTGATGCTCTAAGGTCAATTTAGTACTGTCATTGTGCTTATTCAAATCAGCAGAAAGGTGGTCCTTAAACTCCTGCCCTTGGTCTGAACCTGAATGCAGGCCTCACCCTGTCCCCCATCACAAAGACCCGAGCCGTATCACTTGCTTCCACTAGTCAAATAATCCTACTGTGTTCTGTTGGCCCTCTTGAGCAGTAATTAACTTATAGTGATCTCTCAAAGTCCCCTCGGTTTCCCTCTATATCTATGGTCCCTTATTGGGACTTCAATAACTACCTGTGCAACTATCATACTCTATCAAAATGAGTGCTTTTTCAGAGATTTTACCAGTAGTTCCCTCTGGGCAGCATGTACTTCCCTCCAATAGAATCATGTCTCCTGTTCTCTGTTCTGTGTGGTGTCTGTTCAGAAGTTTTCCAGTCTACCTAAAAACACAGTTAAAAAGAATAACCCCGCTAACTCTGTACATCACACTTGATTTATTTTTATCATAGCATCCATTACCATCTAATAAGTGGTATGATTTTTTACTTGTTGATATTCTATCACCACCTTTTAACTATAGGGACTATTGTCTTTCAGCAACCTCTACTTTTTGTCCAGAAATTGGTCATTCCTCAATTTACATTTCCCAAATACACTACAAAAGTACTTATTAAAAGTGAGGAATGCATGACAATGCAGGGGAAAAACTGAATGTGGGATAAATATTCCTCTTCAGAGATGGATCAGGGGATAATTTGAAGGGAAATTTCTATACAAAAATTGAAGATATCAATATTTGAATACAGAAAATAAATTATAGAATTTTGACAATTTTGGAATGCCAGGTTTTTTTTACCATGCACACAGCATGTGAAAGTTCCTGGGCCAGAGGTAAAACTTGCACCATAGCAGTGATCTAGGCTTCTGCCGTGACAGTGCCAGACCATTAAACATGTACAATACAAGAGAACTCAATGCAAAGCCAATTTTTAGGAAAACAGTTATGTTATTTTTGTTTGTTTGTGTCCTGGTAGTCGCCTCTACCACATGCGGCCAGAGAATGATACACGGATTTCAGAATTTTATCTTCTGGGATTATCAAAGGAAGCAGCATTGCAGCCTCTTACTTTTGGGCTTTTCCTCTCCATGTACCTGATCACTGTGTTTGGAAACTTGCTCATCATCCTGGCTGTCAGCCTAGAACCCCACCTTCAAACACCCATGTACTTCTTCCTCTCCAACTTGTCCTTTGGAGACATTTGTTTCACCTCCACCACCATCCCAAAGATGCTACATAACATTTGGATGAAGAGCCAAGCTATCACCTATGAAGGTTGCATCATCCAAATGTATTTTTTCCTACTCTTTGCAACATTGGACATGCTCCTCCTGACTGTGATGGCCTATGACCGCTTTGTGGCCATCTGCCACCCCCTACACTACACAGTCATCATGAAACCCTTGCTCTGTGGACTGCTGGTTCTGGCATCCTGGATCATGAGTGCTCTGAATTCCTTATTACAAAGCATAATGGTGTTGTGGCTGTCCTTCTGTACAGACTTGGAAATCCCCCACTTTTTCTGTGAAATTAATCAGGTGATCCAACTTGCTTGTTCTGACACCTCTCTTAATGACATGGTATTGTATTTTGCAGCAGGGGTGTATGGTGGAGCTTCCCTCACTGGAATTCTTTACTCATATTCTAAGATAGTTTCCTCCATAAGAAGAATCTCTTCAGTGCGGGGAAAGTATAAAGCATTTTCCACCTGTGCATCTCACTTCTCAGTTGTCTCCATATTTTATTGTACAGCCTTTGGAGTGTACCTTAGTGCTTCTGCTACCCACAGCTCACACTCAAGTGCAGTTGCCTCGGTGATGTACACAGTGGTAACACCCATGCTGAACCCCTTCATCTACAGCCTGAGGAACAAAGACATAAAGAGGGCTCTGAGGAGAATCACTGGGATGGCAGCTATGTAAGGGTCCGTTGTCCTGGGGCTGAAAATATGCTCATGAATTTAAGGCTCAAATTCTCAGGCCAGAAACTTCTATTCTTTAATCTGATTTTTGAAACAGAATTTGTTCCTACTATTTATTTCCTGGAATTCCCATTTTCGTGGATTAAACTCCTCCACACAATTTACAGAACTCACTTTATTAAGCTCTGCTCTGCTCGATATACAGTTTTCCCTTTTGTCCAAACGTTTTCCAAGCTTGTATCAGAAATATTTGAAAATGTCCATAACTTACCTTGAACAACTGGAATTTCTTAAAAATAATTTTTCTCAAATGACACACCTCATGCCAAGTAGCTTTCCCCTTGGTGTCTCTGAGGGAATGTTCATAAGGTATTTTATGGTATCTTCTCTGACCACAATGCCATGAAATTAGAAATCAACCATGGGAAAAGGAAAGAGAAAAAACCTACTACATGGAGACTAAAAACATGCTACTCAAAAACCAATGGGTCAATGAGGAAATCAAGAAGGAAATTAAAAACTACCTTGAAACAAATGATAATGAAGACACAACCGCTCAAAATCTATGGGATGCTGCGAAAGCAGTGCTCAGAGGGACATTTATAGCAATACAGGCCTTTCTCAAAAAAGAAGAAAGATCCCAAATGGACAACTTAACCCTCCACCTAAATGAATTAGAAAAAGAAGAACAAAAAAGGCCTAAAGTCAGAAGAAGGAAGGAAATTATAAAGATCAAAGAAGAAATCAATCAAATAGAGACTCAAAAAACAATAGAGAAAATGAATAAAACCAAGATCTGGTTCTCTGAAAAGGTGAACAAAATTGACAAACCCCTGGCCAGACTCACTAAAAATAGGAGAGAAAGAACCCAAATAACCAAAATTATAAATGAAAAAGGAGAAATCACAACGGATACAGCAGAAATACAAAAAACCATAAGAGAATACTATGAACAACTATATGGCAACAACTTTGACAATCTGGAAGAAATGGACAATTTTCTAGAATCTTACAGCCTGCCAAAACTGGATCAAGTAGAAACAGACCAACTGAACAGACCGATCACTAGAAAAGAAATGGAAGAGGTCATAAAATCACTCCCTACAAATAAAAGTCCAGGACCAGGTGGCTTCACAGGTGAATTCTATCAAACATATAAAGAGGAATTGGTGCCCATCCTCCTTAAACTCTTTCAAAAGGCTGAAGAAGAAGGAATACTCCCAAAGACATTCTATGATGCCACCATCACCCTCATTCCAAAACCAGACAGAGATACCACCAAAAAAGAAAACCATCGCCCAATATCATTGGTGAATATAGATGCAAAAATTCTCAACAGAATCTTAGCCAACCGAATCCAACAACATATCAAAAAAATTATACACCATGACCAGATTGGGTTTATCCCAGGTTCACAAGGATGGTTCAACATATGCAAATCAATCAGCATCATACACCACATTCACAAAAAAAAAGTCAAAAATCATATGATCATCTCAATAGACGCAGAAAAAGCATTTGACAAAGTCCAACATCCATTCATGATGAAGTCCCTCGCAAAAGTGGGTATAGAGGGAACATTCCTGAATATAATCAAAGCCATTTATGAGAAACCCACAGCAAATATAATACTCAATGGGGAAAAACTGAAAGCCTTCTCACTCAAATCCGGAACAAGACAGGGATGCCCACTCTCACCACTGCTCTTCAACATAGTTTTGGAAGTCCTAGCCACAGCAATTAGGCAAACAAAAGAAATAAAAGGCATCCATATAGGAAGAGAAGAGATCAAACTGTCATTGTTTGCAGATGACATGATACTATACATAGAAAACCCTAAGGACTCAACCCCAAAACTACTTGAACTGATTCATAAATTCAGCAAAGTATCAGGATAGAAGATTAACATTCAGAAGTCAGTTGCATTTCTGTATACCAGCAATGAAATATTAGAAGAGGAATACAAAGATATAATACCTTTTAAAATTGCACCTCACAAAATCAAATACCTCGGAATACACCTGACAAAGGAGGTAAAGGACCTATATGCCGAGAACTATAAAACTTTCATCAAAGAAATCAACGAAGAGGTAAAGAAATGGAAAGATATTCCATTTTCCTGGTTTGGGAAAATCAATACTGTAAAAATGGCCATACTACCCAAAGCAATCTACAGATTCAATGCAATCCCTATCAAATGACCCATGACATTTTTCACAGAACTAGAACAAACAATCCAAACATTTATATGGAACCACAAAAGACCCAGAATCGCCAAAGCAATCCTGAGAAACAAAAACCAAGCAGGAGGCATAACTCTCCCAGACTTCAAGAAATACTACAAAGCCACAGTCATCAAAACAGTGTGGTACTGGTATCAAAACAGACAGACAGACCAATGGAACAGAATAGAGAACCCGGAAATAAACCCTGACACCTATGGTCAATGAATCTTTGACAAGGGAGGCAAGAACATAAAATGGGAAAAAGAAAGTCTCTTCAGCAAGCCTTGCTGGGAAACCTGGACAGCTGCATGCAAAGCAATGAAACTAGAACACATCCTCACACCATGCACAAAAATAAACTCCAAATGGCTGAAAGACTTAAATATACGACAGGACACCATCAAACTCCTAGAAGAGAACATAGGCAAAACACTCTCGGACATCAACATCATGAATATTTTCTCAGGTCAGTCTCCCAAAGCAATCGAAATTAGAGCAAACATAAACCCATGGGACCTCATCAAACTGAAAAGCTTTTGCACAGCAAAGGAAACCCAAAAGAAACCAAAAGACAACTTACAGAATGGGAGAAAATAGTTTCAAATGATGCAACCGACAAGGGCTTAATCTCTAGAATATATAAACAACTTATGCAACCCAACAGCAAAAAAGCCAATCAATCAATGGAAAAATGGGCAAAAGACCTGAATAGACATTTCTCCAAAGAAGATATACAGATGGCCAGCAAACACATGAAAAAATGCTCAACATCGCTGGTTATAAGAGAAATGCAAATCAAAACTACCATGAGGTACCACCTCACACCAGTCAGAATGGCCATCATTAATAAATCCACAAATAACAAGTGCTGGAGGAGCTGTGGAGAAAAGGGAACCCTCCTACACTGTTGGTGGGAATGTAAACTGGTACAGCCACTATGGAGAACAGTTTGGAGATACCTTAGAAATCTATACATAGAACTTCCATATGACCCCGCAATCCCACTCTTGGGCATCTATCCGGACAAAACTCTACTTAAAAGAGACACGTGCACCCGCATGTTCATTGCAGCACTATTCACAATACCCAAGACATGGAAACAACCCAAATGTCCATCGACAGAAGATTGGATTCAGAAGAAGTGGTATATATACACAATGGAATACTACTCAGCCATAAAAAAGAATGACAGAATGCCATTTGCAGCAACATGGATGGAACTAGAGAATCTCATCCTGAGTGAAATGAGCCAGAAAGACAAAGACAAATACCATATGATATCACTCATAACTGGAATCTAATATCCAGCACAAATGAACATCTCCTTAGAAAAGAAAATCATGGACTTGGAGAAGAGACTTGTGGCTGCCTGATGGGAGGGGGAGGGAGTGGGAGGGATCGGGAGCTTGGGCTTATCAGACACAACTTAGAATAGATTACAAGGAGATCCTGCTGAGTAGCATTGAGAACTATGTCTAGATACTCATATTGCAACAGAACAAAGGGTTGGGGAAAAATGTAAATGTAATGTATACATAAGGATAACCTGACCCCCTTGCTGTACAGCGGGAAAATTAAGAAAAATGGTAAAAAAAAAAATAAAGAGTAGGTGTACAGCATGAAAAAGAACTATTTTGCATAATAATATAAAGTACATTTTTAAATTTTGATTAATTATATTTCACATATTTATTATGTCACACTATTCAAGTTTGAGTTACCTTGGAGACTCTACATGGAAATAGGTGTTCCATAATATATTTTTTCCAGTGACTATGGTAGACATTGTCAATATAGAGCTGATGAACAGAATAGGATCCTAAGGGAGAGAATATAATTCAATGACACATTACAAAACACAATACATTAAAGTAAACAGTATTGGGGAGAACCTTTAAGGTAGGAATAATCAACAGAATTATGTAACCAAAGTGAAATCTGTAGTCTAAGATTTTTTATTATAATCATATAAATAGCTATGGGAAGCAAAGATAGTTTTTTTCCCATAGCAGAGATATAATTAACGACTAGCAAAAAAATAAGTATTTTGTACTACATGTATGTTACCTGAGAATAAATTGTTCCTAAGAAATTTTTCTAGGGCCCATTTGTTTATTTTGGTTTTTATTTCCACTACTCTAGGAGACAGATCCAAAAAGACATTGCTATAATTTATGTCATAGAGTGTTCTGCTTATGTTTTCCCCTAAGAGTTTTATAGTATCTGGTCTTATATTTGTTTTTTAATTTATTTTGAGTTTATTTTTGTATATGGTGTTATTGTTCTAATTTCATTTTTTACATGCAGCTCTCCAGTTTTCCCAGCATCACATATTGAAGAAGTTATATTTTCTCCACGGTATATTATTGTGTCCTTTTCATAGATTAATTGACCATAGTAGTGTGGGTTTATTTCTGGGCCTTCTATCCTGTCTCACTTATTTGATGACTATAGCTTCAAAATATGGTCTGAAGTCAGGGAGCTTGAATCTTCCAGCCCTGCTTTCATTCTCAGGATCACTTTGGTTATTGGCCTTTTTGTGTTTCTATACAAATTTAATTTGTTTTGTTCCAGTTCTGTGAAAAATGCCATTGGTAATTTTATAGAGACTGCATTGCATCTGCAGATTGTGTTGGGTAGGATAGTCATTTTGATGATATTGATTCTTCCAACCAAGAACATGGTATAACTTTACATTTGTAAGGAAACCATTAAAAAAATGAAAAGATGACCCACAGAAGGGGGGGAAATATTTTCAAATGATGTGCCCAATAAGATTAATACAGCTTAATATAAAAAATAAAACCCAATAAAAATGGGTATATGATCTAAACAAACATTTTACCAAAGAAGACATATAGATGGCCAAGAGGCACATGAAAAAATGTCAGCATTGTTAATTATTAGAAAATTGCAAATCAGAACTATAAGCTGTCACCTCACACTGTTCAAAATGGCCAAGAACAAAAAAAAATCTATGAATAATAAATACTGGAAAGATAAAAAGGAAACTTCTGACACTGTTGGAAGGAATGTAAATTGGTACAACCACTATAGAAAACAATATGGAGTTTCCTTAAAAAGCTAAAAATAGGGTTATCATATGATCAAATGATCACACTCCTGTACATATATCTGTAGAAAACTCTAATTCCAAAAGATATATGCACCACAATGTTTATAGCAGCACTACTTATGATAACCAAGACACAGAAGCAACCTAAATGTCCATCCAAGAGGAATGAATAAAAAAGTTGTGGTACACACACACACACACACACACAGAGTGGAATGTTACTCAGCCATAAAAAAATGAAGTAATGCCAGCCATAAAAAAAATGAAGTAATGCCATTTGTAGCAAAATGGATGGACCTAGAAATTAGAGACAGAGAAAGACAGATACCATATGACACAGTTTGTATTTGTAATCTAAAATGATACAACTGAACTTATATACAAAAGAGAACTAAACCTACAGACATAGGGAAAAAAAAAACTTAGAATTACCAAAGTGGGAAGAGAGAGGGGGGTTAAATTAGGAGTTTGGGATTAATATATACACAGTAGCATATATAAAATAGATAACCAACAAGAACCTTCTGTATAGCACAGAAAACTATACTTAAGAATTTGTAATAACTTATAAGGGAAAATAATCTGAAAAATATATATATCTTGATTTTCTGTACCCCTAAATGAATAACATTGTAAATCAACTCTACTTCAATAAAAAGATAAATACTTCTGTTCATATGATAAATGTAACTTCCCCAATTTTTCAGATACAAGGTTGAGAATCAACTTGAAAGAGTGGGAAAAAGCACAAAAGTGAAAACTTTTAGGTATGAGGAAGTTCAAGTGAGTTATATAAATTGTCTGGAAGAGTTGTCAAAGAAATTAAAATTGCAAGAAAATGAAAAGAAGAAGCAGCTTCTGCTTCCACAATCTAATCAAAAATTATGATCAAAGTGTTGTATTTTCTGGCACTGAGGCTTTAAATCTTTCAATCATGTGCCCTTCTCAGCTGAAGACAAATGTACCTTTTCTAGATGTCATTCTAAAGAATGCCTTCAAAGCCCTCTTTATGGCTTCATTTCTCAGGCTGTAGATGAAGGGGTTCAGCATGGGTGTGACCACCGTGTACATCACTGAGGTGATTGCACTTGAGTGTGAGCTGTGGATAGCTGCGGAACGAAGGTACACTCCTAAGCCTGTAAAATAAAATGAGACAACTGAGAGGTGAGACGCACAGGTGGAAAAGGCTTTCTACTTCCCCTGAGATTATGAGATTCTACATATGGCATAAACTCTTAGAACAGCTGCAAAATATATTACCATGTTATTAAGGAAGTTATCAGAACATGCAAGTTGGGTCAACAGCTTGAGTTCACAGGAATACTGAGGGATTTCCACTCTCTACAGAAGGACATCCTTAAGGCAATTAAGGTTTGTAACAAGGAATGCAAGACACCTATTATCCAGCTAACCAGAACCAGCAGTCCACAGAATTGGGGGTTCATGATGACTGTGTAGTGCATGGGGTGACAGATGGCCACAAAGCGGTCATAGGCCATCACGGTCAGGAATAAATTGTCCAACCCTACAAACAGCATGAAAAAGTACATCTGGATGATGCAGCTTTCATAGGTTATTACTTTGCTCTGTTTCAAGATGTTCTGCAGCATCTTTGGGACAGTGGTATAAGTGGAACATATGTCTACAAAGGACAGGTTGCATAAAAAGAAGTACATGGGTGTGTGGATGTGGGAGTCTGAGCTGGCAGCCAGGATTGTGAGCAGGTTTCCAAACACAGTGATCAGGAACATGGAGAGGAAAAGTCCAAATATGACAGGCTGCAATTCTGGTTCCTCTGAAAGTTCCAGAAGAAATTCTGCATCTCCTGTTATGTTTCTTGGTGTCATGTGGTGGAGGTGACTACAAGGAAAGAGGAAAATAACATGCTTATTTTTATACACGTGGAGGATAATCACACTTTTAAATGCCATCACTTATATTTTGCTGTCAAAAATTAATATCAATATTTTGTTTATAAGTTTGGTCCTCTTGAGGGAATTTCCTGTGTCATCTCTCAGCAGCAAATTTCTCCCATTCTCAGCTTTTCCCCCAAGATATATTAGTTTTAACAAGACATTCTTCATTCATTCAGGGAATACAAATTGAATTGGACAAAGTGCCAAGTGCCGTCTAGGCGATAAATATTGGGTAATGAAAACAAAAGCTCCTGAAATCCAGTGATGAGAAACACCATTGTGTGTGTGTGTGTGTGTGTGTGTGTGTGTGTGTGTGTAATGTCGAATGATGACAGGTTCTATGAAGAAAAGTGAAAATGCTTATGAGAAAACAAATGAAGAGTATCAATACCATCCATTATATATCATCTTCATGATCAAAGGATGAAACCAGGAAACCTTGCATCCCTATTCAGGTATGTGATTCTGGGTCAGAAGTGTTGTGCAAACATCCATGTCTTTCCAGGCTCTCCATGTGACCTCCAAGCAACATCATTATTAATGTTTAGGGCAGCATGATTATTTGTTTTGAGAGCTGTCCTATGTATTATGGGAATTTAACAGCATCCATTCAGATACTGTCAAAATCCCCAGAAGCAAAACCATCTCTGGTTGAGAACCATGACCTAGAGTTTGATAACTGGAGCAACTTGATAGAATTCCACTCCTTCTTAAAATCAGATTGCAATTTTGAGAAGAACATTAAATGCTTCTAAACCTCATTCCCCAAATGGATGATGGAGTTAAAATTGTATGACCTCACAGAAGGAACTTCTCTAACAATTAAATTTATTTAATCCCTATGATGTGCTAAGGAAGGTTATGGTGCTTAAAAAATGTCTAAATATATCTCAGAACTTACTTACAAACTTTTTAAATTAGGGGCTAACTGTTAGCCTTTAGCTTCAGATAAAAGTGAAATTCACCATAGCACTAGTAAGAGTGTCAGAAAGCCAAAGGAAGTACTTCCCAGGTTTTATATTACAGGAACAAAGTTGTGCCTCCTGCATAGAGGGGAATCATAATTTTCTGAGTGCATCATGGGCTGTGTCCCCATCAAAAGTCAATGCTTTGAAGACTCAAAGAACCTATTCAAGACAGTTGCCTCAGTCACACAGGGCTTTTAACCTATCTCCTGAGAAACAGAGTATCAACAGGTAGACCAAGCCCCATAGGAAAAGCATGTGCTCACAGGTCACAGTAACGTGAGGGAAACATACCTAATGAGCAGACATTGAGAGTTGTAAATATCTCTTCTGCTGCAGTCCTTTAGCCTGTGCAGTTTGTGTGGGTGAGATGTGGTTGTTGCTTTTGGAGTCCTAAATCTGGTGTGTGTACTGATGCTTGACCTTTTCCTGATGTCTTATCTGGGGACAGAGCTTCAGTCTCCATCATTAACCAGGCATGGAAGTGATTCCGACTTCCACACAGAGACCTTTCTCTCAGAGTTCCCATGCAGGTGAGTCCAAGAGACCTAAATACACTACATGAAAAGACCAAAGAGAATGAACTCCAAGAATATTTACCTGAGGTCACTTGAGGACCAACTCAGCTTAGCCTACATCCCAGATACCACTGTGGTTGTTTGCTTGGTTGATTAAATATCAATGTGTTTTTATGAAGCTAGAAAGAGAAATGAACATTGAACTTGATAAACCATGTTCAGTGATGCCAATAAATGATAGGAATGTAAGCTGAAATAGAAGAGGGATGAGAGGCATAAAGTTCTTCCAGTAAATGTCCAAGTATCTTATTAGCAAACTAGAGCAGAGAAATGGAGTATTATCTATGGAAGAATATAGATGAAGTGAAAACATTTCTTTTTAACTTTTAAGATAGGGCATATTTTATCATTTTTCCTCATTGATGAGAAAGAACCACACCAAGGCATGCTTGCAAATATATCCTTCCACCAGGAGTACACATATTTCACAGTATATGAGACATACAAAACACAGCATTTTCAGCAAAACAATTGAAAAATTTCACATATAAAGAGGGGTAGGCTTGTGAGCTTACTATGCAATTATTTTGTTTCCCATGAGGCTGAATATATATGTGGATTTGTTAGGCATTTACTTTATCTCAAATTATCTGCATGACTTCTTTGTTTTTTGTATACTAAGATCAGAGACCTTTAACTCTTGTTTTTTATTGCAATATTTTAAATAAGTAAATGAAGTACTACACACAAGCTAGAAGGCTATTTTGACTTTTTGTTGCTTTATGTAGGTAAGTTGTACTGATGGGAAATATGAGTGTATATAAATTCTGTTTGGTCAAATCTATCAATCACTTATTTGCATTCTCTTCATAGCTTTCTGACAAGTCATGCTGGACACCAATGGTCCAGGACACCAGCACCAGCAATCTACAGTCAGGGGGTCATGATGACTGTGTAGTGAAGGGGGTGGCAGATGGCCAAAAGCAGTCATAGGCCATCACTGTCAGGAGTAAGATGTCTAAAACTACAAAGAGTATGAAAAATACACCTGAGTAATGTAGCCTCCATAGGTTATGACTTTGCTCTGTGCCTGGATGGTCTGAAGCATCTTTGGGACAGTGGTGGAGATTGAACTGATGTCCACAAAGGACAGGTTGGAGAGGAAGAAGTACATGGGTGTGTGGAGGTGGGAGTCTGAGCTGATAGCCAGGATGACGAGCATGTTCCCAAACACAGTGATCAGATACATGGAGAGGAAAAGCCAAAATATGAGGGGCTGCAATTCTGGTTCCTCTGAAAGGCCCATAAGAAGAAATTCTGAAACTCTTGTCAGGTTCCTTGGTGCCATGTGATGCAGGTGACTGCCAGGAGAGAGGAAAGTAGCATAACTACATCTTACAAGAATGACTACATCTCTCACATGACTGAAATGTTACCATTTTTAATTTTCCATTGAGAAATTAATTTTAATATCTTGCTCTTGAATTTAGTCCACTTTAAAGAATCAACTGTGTCATCTCTAATAAGCCTCCCTCCCTACATGTTATGTATTCCACCATTTTAATGAGAAATTCTTTCATACATTTGAAAATACAAGCTGAATTGGGACAATGCTCCTGGTAATCTCTATGCAGCGCATGTAAGATGTTAAAAAACAAAAGCTCCTAAAATCCAGCTATGGAGCCACAATAAAAGCAAAGAAAAAATATGTAGTATGTCAGATGGTTACAGGGGTTATGAAGATAACAATTGCAAGTATAAGGGATAGAGTAAAAAGGTATTATTTTTTATGCATTTTTAAGGAAGACTTGTGAAGCATGTGCTATTTGAACAGACACCTCAAGTGAGAGATAGTACCATGAACAAACTCGAGGAAGTGTCTGCCTGGTAAGGGAATAGCCCCTGGGAAGGCCCAGAAGGAAGTGCTGGTTTAAGATGTTCCAGTCCAAAAACAGAAACCAGTGAGGGCATTTAACAGGAGGGTGATTGAGGAGAGATGGTATGAGAGAATATTTTAGATTGAGGTGCATTCCTTGCTACTGCTGAAACTTCAAGTCACAAGAGGTCCCTTGTCCATGTTATGTGTCCTTGGCACTTTATGAAATTAAATATTAAAAAACTATTTGAAACTGTTGCATTTGGAGTGGATAAAAATGAAATCCTACTGTATAGCACAGGGAAATATATCCAGTCATTCTTATGGAGCATAACGGAGGATAATAGAAAAAAATATATGTGTGTGTGTATGTGTGTGTATATGACTGGGTCACTTTGCTGTACAGTAGAAATTGACAGAATTGACAGAACACTGTAAATCAACTATAATGGAAACAATAAACATTGCAAAATTAAAAAAAAAAACTATTTGGAGAGTTCCCATTGTGGCTTAGCAGGCTAAGAAACTGACATAGTATCCCTGAGGTTGCAGGTTCCATCCCTGGTCTTTCTCAGTGGGTAAAGGATCTGGCATTGCTGTAAGCTACAGCATAAATCACAGATGTGGCTTGGGTTCAGTGTTGCCATGGCTGTGGCATAGACTGGCAGCTATAACTCTAATTCAGCCTCTAGCTCAGGAAACTCCATATGCCACTGGTGAGGTCATAAAGAGAAAAAAAAACTATAAGTAAGAAAAATGAAGGAAAATAAAAAAACAAATTCTAAAATAAAAGATAATAAAATAGTTATAATTTAATAATATGAATTAATTTTTAGATTACAAAAGACTTGGAGAAAAAATAATTGAAGAGCAAGTTTTAAAACACAAGATGGAAGCACTATTTAGGGTATGATTTCCTTTTCCATAGAAATATATGGATTCAAAATGCATGTGGAAGATAACTAATTTAAATGTAAAGAATACCTTCCAAATGGAGGCCAAATTCAATGCAACGTTTAGAAATAGCTCAAATCAGAGAAGAACAGAAGGACAATAAAGAAGAGATGTGGAAAATAGTTGGAAATATGCATAAAGTGAGATTTACTAGCACCAATTATAAAGTAGGGCATTCATTCTCTTTTAAGGCAAAAATTTGCAAGTGAAGAATATTTAAGTGACAACTTACTTCCTCAGTTAAAAGGATAATGGAGAGAACGTAAGATGACCGACACAGATTTTTACCTCACAAAATTTATAAACTCTCAGATATTCTGCACAAATAATTGTATACATACATAAAGCATCTAAGTGGCAAACAGCAAACTTGATGATAAAAACTCCAATTCTTAATTTGAAAGAATACAATCAAAAACAGGAATAAAAACATGGTGAATTGACTACATGAAAGGAAAGGATTGGAACAGTCATTTTACAGAGAAGAAGTAATAGACTAATTTGCAAATATATTCAAATTACAAGCAATGAAAACTTTGCAAAGCAACACATTGGTATGCCCATTTTCACATGATAAATAAACTTTAAAAATTCAAATATTAAGAAGGAGGAGATCCTATGAAATATATGTCTTATGAACTGCTGTTGCAGAAAAATGTCTGCTAGTATTCCTTGGGCTGTATCTTACTCATGGTCAAATATGCTCCTTCTTAGAAAAAAAATACTACATTATTGTACATCCCTACACAGCCATTACCCTATATCTCTAATCCAGTTAATTGCAATGGTCCTTGGATTTAAGTCCCACTTACTGGAAGAAGCTTACACATCCCACCCCCTCTTCAAATTGTGTTTCCATGTCCATTTTTAATGGTCAACATTGCCCCTCGCATTGTTGAGTTCAATATTCACTTCTGTGGGGAGCCAAGGAGATGCTAGGACTCAAAAAAAGACCTTTCCTGATGGCAGAAAAACCTGAAGGCAAGTTCCTAACCAAGGAAGGGAGCTCACCTGAACAGTACATGCCAAAGGTGGGCCTCTGGACAGGATAAAAGCCTGCATGCATGGTACAAGCCGAGGGCAGGCCTCAGGTTACACAGTTCTCATTTTGATGTTTATGGGGAAGAATTGGGGCTTTCCTGGGAAAACAATTTCCATGTTCATGCCAGAGAACATGGATTGTTTCTTGGGTGACCTAGTCTTTCCTGTTGTTTTATTTGTTATTCAGTTTTCCTCAGTCTTTCCTGATTATTTACTTATTATTCTTATTTTCCATTCTTATTTTCCTGTGGTGATTTGTGATTTAACAAAGTTACAATAATATAATAAAAATTTCATCCTGAAGGACATTTCTCTATTCATATCCAACTTAATTAACATACAGTATTTATCTACTAACTAGTGATAGTAAACTTTAGAGTTAGGATTTTAATGAAGTCTATAAAAGTTAGACATATATTATTCTTGATCAAAAGAAACCCAGCTGTGAGTTTTGTCCTTGATTTTAGAAACTTTTAGTGGTAGCTGGCTAAGTTGATTTGTATTTTCTCATACTGTCTCCCTGCCAAGGACCCTTTAAAGATAGACACTAGTCTGAAGACAGGATTTTTTGTGTTTGTAACTTCTTCAGCTTGTGGAAATTGGCTGGCCATGAGATGGTTTGTGCTGGGTCTCCTCTTTCCCACATTATATGCTGCACATGTTTGTCCTTGAATTGTACTCATTAAATTTAGTTAAGTTGAAGATTTTAAAATGTGATATATTGCTACTGCACCATGTGATCAAAAAAGAAAGCCTAATAGTTAACCAATGTACTTTTAACACTATGATGTGATCTGTAGTGAAAAACTTTCTATATAATCAACCACTTATGCTAATAAAATTTGAGCAGTCCAGCCCCCTAAAAGAAGGGACAAAGAGGCTGTCTCTGTATTTGTACATTGGCCAACACTGTCCATCTTCTTTGGGAAAGTGTACACTCCCTGGCTGCTGGAGCTGGGCTCTGGCACGCTTCTATCTTTGACATGATAAAATAATGCATTAATTAGTTAAGCAAACAAACAACCACATTGATCTTGCTCCTGGTTTAGTCTGGATTGTCTCTCAGGTGGACTCAGGTAAAAGTTCTTGGTTATCATTGCTTGTGACCTTCTCCTACAGTATTCCCTGGGCTCATGGACTCACCTTGGTGAAATCTCTGAGAGGAAGGTCTCAACATAAATCTCCCAGTTCCTCTTCGATGGTTGATGATGCATATGGAAGTTATGTTACCAGACAAGATAGTAGGATGGAGTCAAGCATTAGACCCCTAGTCAGGTTATGAATCCAAAGGCAAAAACTATGTCTTGTCCAAACCAAGGTTGTATAAAATGAGGGACTGCAGCAGAGGAGATGTTTAAAGCTCCTCATGTCTGCTCATTAGCACATTTCCTCTTATTACCACCACCTCTAATAATTGATTTCCTGAGGGACATTGATCTGGAAAGATAGGAAAAACTTCTTGCTCATTCTCTGTGACTGGGACACAATGTTAAAAGCCAGATAAATTCAATGTTTAATACCTCTTCCATGATCTCTCCATCTTACAGAGGAATAAACCTTGTCACAGTACCTTATCCCAACACTGACTTCAAATTTTGTCCCGAGTTTAACTTTGAACATTCAGTTGGTTAAATTCCTAATCACAGCATTTACTCCCAGTAAGCCGCAGCCCCTGATAGCTCTAGAAAATTACTATTCCTATCTTCAAGAAGTAGGATAACTTTTCTCCTTTAATATAAAACATTGGGCAGTACACTGCTTGGATTCAAAGCAGTTTTGCCAAAACAATTAAGAAATTCATACTTATAGAACCATTTAAGAGCTGCCAATTAGTCTCCTGTTAGACAATGTTTCTTAATTATGAGACATATAGATTTTAGCACCTTATAGGGATGGAATGGTTGCATTATTAGAAAATTTAATTCTATGAGGCAGTACTGCTATGAAGTCCATCTTCCACCGCAGAAATTGGGTTTATAGGGATTAGTGATCTGACAATTATAGTCTGAGCAAGGAATGGGAGTTTTATTGGCATTCTATCTTGTCATTTCCAGTTTTCAAACTGTGGACCTGTGGTCCTCAACCAGAGGTGGCTTTGCCCTGAATGATATTTGTTACATGTTAAAAAGATGCTTCTAAACACCTGCAATGCACAGGATAGCATTCAACACAAATAATGAATCTTCCCACAAAATATCAACAGTGAGAAAATGAGTAAAACTATTCTAGACAAGCAATTTCTCCACTCCAATCACCCATAATGCTAAGTCAAATGTGTTTTCTGATTCAGCACATCCTGCCTGGTTGATGATGCTCCTGAATGATGATGATGGAGCAGGTACTGAACTGTGGCTGACTGAGTAAACATGGCTGTCATTAAGTTTTGTTGTCAGGTGTATGTAGTTTCACATTTTTTTCTACCAAAGTCACCTCTACATGAAATTTTGAATGAAAAGTGTGTGTATTCATTTCAGAGGCTGTGAAAAATTCTGTTTAGTTATTTTATATAAGGGCCCTTGAATCATACCAAAGAGTCTAATTCTGAAAAAATTTGTGCTGTAGGCCAATAATGATCTCATATATATATGTATATATATATGTATATATCCATATAATCTTTGAATATGTAATTTTACATAGGAAGTGATGTTTATATTAGCAAGTGGAATAGAGTTTCTAATAAGCTGAACTTAGGAGGTTATCCATGGCTGCATGGTGAAATTAACTTAATTGTGTCTTCCTCTAAATATAGATGAATAGACAGAAGAGTTGGAGTGGACTTCATTCCTCTCTAACTTTCTTTCAAGTTTCCAGTTAACATAAAATATGGGATAGTAAATATTTAATGTGTGCATCAGAGAGGTATTTTGAAAGAGGATATATGCAAACACACATCCATGTGTATGCACACAGACCTGTTGAGCATTTCCTTTTGACTCAGTAAATTATTGCCAGGGAGCTCTTTCTTTTTCTTTCTCTTTTGGCGTCAAATATTTAATGTATAAATTTCAAAAAATATATATACTTTATTCCTGGGAAAGCCAAAGTTTTCCCACTGCCAAGACTGTCTCAGAAATATTGGTGCTTGAGATTAGCCAGTCTCTGAAGGAATGACTCACACAGTAAAAACCCCCACAGAAAAAAAGAAAAGGCCTAGCAATATGGCTGGTAGCTTTCCTTCCAGCTCTATTCGCAATAGTCAAGACATGGAAACAACACAAATGTCGATCGACAGATGATTGGATTAGGAAGGTGGTGTATATACACAATGGAATACTATTCAGCCATAAAAAAGAACAAAATAATGTCATTTACAGCAACATGGATGGAACTGGATACTCTCATCCTGAGTGATGTAAGTCAGAAAGGCAAATACCATATGCTATCACTTATATCTGGTATCTAATGTACAGAACAAATGAACCTTTCCACAGAAAAGAAAATCATGGACTTGGAGAATAGACTTGTGGTTGCCTGGGGGGAGGGGAAGGAGTGGGGTGGCTTGCGAGCTTGGGGTTAATGGATGCAAACTATTGCTTTTGGAATGGATTAGCAAAGAGATCCTGCTCTGCAAAAAAAAAACCAAAACAAAACAAAAAACAAACAAACAAAAAAAAAACTATCCATGGAGCTGCCACATATTTCTTTTATTCCTAAACATCCATCTGAATTCTGTTCAGTAGCCTATATTACATTGAGATAAAATCTTTCACAACTGCACACAAAACAAAGAAAACATATTTTGAATTTTTCTGTGTTACATACAAATAGAATCAGAAAGTGTATACTCAGTTTTTACATGGCTCCTTTGTTTCTACAAGTTGTACATTTTATTTCATTTTTTCCAGCTCTAATGTGATGTAATTGACCGATAACATTATATAAGCTTGTGTACAATATAATTATCTGAAATATTTATATATTAAAAAATGATTACCCCCAAAATTGTTAACAATTCTACTTCAGAAAATTACAATTTTTTTCTTGTAGTAAGAAAATTTGTTTCATTCCTTGCTACTTTCAAGGATATAATACATTTTAACTATTGTCATCACAGACATCACTAACAATGTCTCTTAGATCCTCCAAGTTTATTAATTTTATAATCACAAGTTTAGAGTATTTGACCAACATCTCCCCAAATCTTCCCATCCCTGGCTTCTAGTAACCATCATTATGCTCTTATTTATAAAGTTTCTAGCTTTTTTTTTTTTGGATTCCACTTATATGTGTGATAATACAGTATGGTGCTTCTGTTAATGACTGATACTTTTACTTAGCATTATTCCCTCTCAGTCCATCCATCTTGTAGCAAATGGCAATATTTAATTATTTTTTATGGTGGAGTAATATTCCTTTTAATATATGTATATACTACATTTTTGTTATTATTCATCTATCTGGCATTTGTGTTGCTTTCATATCTTGTCTGTTTAAATACTGCTGCAGTGAATGTATAAGTGCATACATATGTTTTCAATTAGTGTTCTCCTTTTTTTGTCATTATTTTTTTTGTCTTTTGTCTCTTCAGGGCCACATCTGCAGCATATGGAGGTCCCCAGGCTAGGGGTCAAAACTGGAGCTATAGCTGCCAGCCTAAACCATAGCCACAGCAACATGGAATCTGAGCTGCATCTGCAAACTACACCACAGCTCATGGCAATGCTGAATCGTTAACCCACAGAGCATGGCCAGGGATTGAACCTGTGTCCTCATGGATGCTAGCCAGTTTTGTTCCCACTGAGCCATGACAGGACCTCCTTCCTTTTTTTGGATAAATATGCAGAAGTGGATTTGCTAGATCACTTGTTAGTCCTATTTTTTGGCTTTTTGAGGAATTTCCATACTGATTTTTTATAATGGCTGAGCCAACTTAAATTACCACCAACAGAGCTTGAGGTTACTGTTTCTCCACATTCTCATGATCACTTCTGTCTTGTCTTTTTGATAACCACCATTCTCATTGTGGTTTTGTTTAATCCCCGATGGTGTTGAGACCCTTTCTGTGCCTGTTGGCTATCTGTTTGGCTTCTTGGAAAAATGTCTATTCGGGAATTTCTGCTCATTTTTAAAAATTATTGGAGTGTAGTTTATTTACAAAATTATGGTAGTATCAGGTGTGCAAAATAGTGATTTAGTATTTTTACAGATTATACTCCACTTAAAATTATTATAAGATAATGGCTATAATTACCTGTCCTGTACATATATCCTGGTTGATTATCTATTTCATACATAGAAGTTTTTACCTCTTAATCCTGGACCCTGAATTTGCCCCTCCCCTTTCTTTCTCCTCTTTGGTAAATACTGGTTTGTGTTCTCTGTATCTGTGAGACTCTTTCTGTTTTGCATGTATATTTGTTTACATTATTTTTTAGATTCTACATATAAATGATATCATATGGTATTTGTCTTTCTCTGTCTGATTTATTTCACTAAACATAATATAGGTTCATCTATGTTGCTGCAAATGGCAGAATTTCACTCTTTTTCATGGCTGACTAATATATATGGACTTCTTCTTTGTCCATTCACCTGCTAACTGGCATTTGTGTTGCTTCCATACCCAGCCTATTGTAAAATAGTGCTGCTATTAATATCAGGGTAGATTTATCTTTTCAAATTAAGAGTTTTGGTTTGATCCAGATGTATACACAAGAATTGAATTGACAGATCATAAGGTAGTTCTACTTTTAGTTTTTTGAAGAATCTCTGTAATGTTTTTCCGTCATGGCTACACCATTACAATCCCACAGAGTACCAGGGTTCCCTTTGCTCCACATCCTCTCCAACATTTGTTATTTGTAGATTTTTGATGATACACATTCTGACAGGTGTGAGATGGTACCTCAATGTGTTTTTGATTTGCATTTCTCTATTAGTGATGTTGAGCATTTTTTATGTGCCTTTTAGATATCTGCAAGTCTTCTTTAGAAAAATACCCTTTCACCCCCTGCCAATTTTTTGATTGGGTTGTTTCTTCTTAATATTGAGATGCATAAGATTCTTTATTTCTAACAATCTCCTGGGTAATGTTGAAGGTGGAGGTCCTGGTCTGTGGACCACTCTCTTGAATACCAAGTTTGTGATCCTGTGATAGAGTTAAGGGTATGTAGCTTAGGAACTCTGCCCCAAGCATTCTTCGCATATAAGTCTAAAGGAATAGTGCATTCATTCATTCCAGAGGCTCTGGTAAATTCTGTGTTTGCTTCTTTCATGTGATTGTCTTTGAATGACACTAAATGATAGACACTTGGAAAAAAACCTTATAATAATCAAAATAGATCCTAACATGTGTCCGTATCCTAATGTCAAGTACCTTAATATGTTATTTTTTTATAGCAAGGGAGGAATAAGGTAGCTGCTAATCAGCTGACATTAAGATAAAAAGATTACCCATGATTATCCAAGTCAATTAAAGTAATAAAAATTGTCCTCTAAATGTTGAAGAGGAACACAAAATATTTGGTGTAGAGAGATTTTGAATTTGAAAGAAGGGCTAAGAGTCAAAGTTCAAAATGGCTAGTAATACAAACAAATTGGAAAGGAAACATTCTCTCCCAAGTCTCTAGAAGGAACACACTCCTGCAGATATTGTTTCAAAAATTGAGGTAAAATTAGAAAATGACATCCTATTAGTTCCAGGTGTCAAAAAAAATCATCTATTATTGTACACATGACAAAATGACCACCATGATAAGTATGGTTACCATTTGTCACAATACAATTGACTCCCTTCACACATTGCTTACCCACAACAATCTACTGAAAATTACCAATCTGTTCTCTGTTATCTATGAGTTTTCTTTTCTTAATGCCTTTGTTTTGCTTGTTTTATCAGATTCCATATACAAGTAAGATCATGCAGCATTTGTCTTTTCTGGCTTATTTCCTACAGCATAATACCCTCATGGTCCACCCATGTTGTCTCAAATGGCAAGATTTCTTTCATTTGTGTGGCTGAGGAGTATTTCATTATGTGTGTATGTGTGCATCAATGTAGCGTAGGTATCCACCTACATTCCATATCTCAACTGCTGAAAGCAATGCTTCAATAAACATTGGCTGCATATGTCTTTCCAAATTAGTGTTTTCATTTTCTTCAGGTAAGTAGTCATTTTTTGATCCTAAAATATGAATGGAATCCTGAACAAACAGAAAATTTAATAGAGGATAATGATAATGATCATTCACTACCCCTCTCATGGTTATGACAAAATGTAGAAGGGGGGCTGTATATCCATTACAGCAATGAAAGTCATCATATTACAGGTAGCACTGGATGTTTTCAAGGAAAAATAGGATGATAAGTCAGTAAAAAATTGTTAAAGGGGAGTTCCCATCGTGGCGCAGTGGTTAACGAATCCGACTAGGAACCATGAGGTTGAGGGTTCGGTCCCTGCCCTTCCTCAGTGGGTTAACGATCCGGCGTTGCCGTGAGCTGTGGTGTAGGTTGCAGACGCGGCTCGGATCCCGCGTTGCTGTGGCTCTGGCGTAGGCCGGTGGCTACAGCTCCGATTAGACCCCTAGCCTGGGAACCTCCATATGCCGCGGGAGTGGCCCAAGAAATAGCAACAACAACAACAAAAAAGACAAAAAGCCAAAAAAAAATTGTTAAAGGGCAATCAATTTTCACCAATATGTATAAAACTCCCCTTACATGCACATCAATTCTCCATGCTCCAATAAGTAAATACACAGCATGAAAGATAAATATTTTGCATAATGTATGCAAATGGAATACATTGTATGAATTATACTTTTGCTTCATCATGTTGAAGGTCACTGTAATTCTAAGGTCTTTTTAGGTCAGTCTATTTTTTTTTTTTACTTTTAGGACAGCACCTGCAGCGTATGGAAGTTCCGAGGCCAGGGGTCAAATGAGAGCTGCTGCTGACAACCTATTCCACAGCCACAGAAACATGGGATATGAATCTTGTCTGTAACCTACACCACAGATCACAGCAATGCCTGATCCTTAACCCACTGAGAAAGGCCAAGGGTCAAACCTGCATCCTCATGTATAATATTTGGGTTCATAACCCACTGAGCCACAGTAGGAACTCCAGGTAAACCTATTTATTAAAACTTGGGTCTCAATGAGAACTTCTCCTGCAGACATGTAACTGATAATCATTTTGACATTGGCTGTGGTGAGCATTGTGGACACTAAGTGTAGGATATTAATGAAAAGAATAAAAACAAATGACCCACTACAAATCATAGTAGTATGTGACAGTCTAAATTATAAGAAAGAGCAGTTAAAATAGCAATATTCAAAGGAATACTGGGTATAAATTTGAAAATATCATCTCTGATTTTCCTGTTATAAAATTATATAAGTTGCCTTGTTCATCAGGAATGTGTTTTGATAGGATTAGTACAACTCATGAGAGTTCTTTTAGGAAAAAATACGAGAAAAACATTTGATATGACATATGTCATTTGAAAAAAGTTATTCTAAAAAAAGTCTATTGCGTCTCATTATGTAAATGGAGTTTCCAAATATTTCTGGTACATTGTTGAAATAAATTTGGAAAAGAAGGAGTAAAACAAGGAAAAAGCCATTGGATGTCAGACAGAACAGGGAACTTAATAAAATGAACTATATAATTTGAATAAAGTTGCAGTCAAAGAAATGGAAAGTCCAGGAATTTATTTACTTATTTATTTAAAAAGAGCAAGTTCTACTTCCATATTTTGATTTTAAAAAAATCAAAATTTTGGGAATTCCCGTGCAGCTTAGTGGGTTAAGAACCCAATGTAGCATCCTTGAAGAGGCAGGTTTCATCCAATCCCTGGCCTTGCTCAGTGGTTTAAAGATCTGGCATCACCAGAAGCTGCAGCATTGGTTGCAGATGTGGCTGGGATCTGGTGGGCTGTAGCTGTGGCATAGGCTGCAGCTGCAGCTTGATTTGACCCCCAGCCCAGAAACTTCCATATGCCTTGGGTGTGGCCATAAGTTGAAAAAAAAATCACAATTTCTAACTCTGAGGGTTTGACCTCTGCAATCACAGGTGCTTCTTCACTTTTAGGACAATTGACTCATATAATTCCCTTCACAAAGAATGCTTTCAGGGCTCTTTCCATGTATTTATTCCTTAGACTGTCAATTAAGGGGTTCATCATGGGTATGATGACAGTAAGTATCACCAAGGCTGCTGCACTTAGCAGCAGAGCTAAGGCATTCTCCTAGCATTGTGCAATAAAATAAGGAGAAAATTGAGAGGTGAGACGTACTGGTGGAAAATGCTTTGTACTTCTCCTGAGATGATGAGATTCTACATATGGAGGAAATTATTTTGAGTGAGAGTAAATGATATCACCAAAGGGACCACCACGCAGAAATACATTTGAAAAATACACCACTATGCAATTAAGAAATGTGTCAGAACAGGTGAGTTGGACCATGTGATTGAGTTCACAGAATAAGTGTGGGATTTCAAAGTTTGTGCAGAAGGAAAGTTGCAATGTCATTTAGCTTTGTAATAAGGAATTTAAGATATTTATGATCCATGACATCAGCAAAAAAATTCCACGGAGCTGAGGGTTCATGATGACTGTATATAGCGCAGGAGGTGGCAAATGTCCATGAAGCAGTCATAGTCCACGGCAGTCAGGAGAAAGATGCTCAACACTGCAAAGAGGATGAGAAAATAAATCTGTGTGACACAGCCTTCATAAGTGACAACTATGCTCTGCGTCTGGATGTTCCACACCATTTTTTGGATGGTGGTGGAGGTGAAACAGATGTCTACAAAGACAGATTGGATAGAAAGAAGTACATAGGTGTGTGGAGGTGGGAGTCTGATGTGGTGGCCAAGATGATAAGCAAGTTTCCAAAGACAGTGATCAGGTACATGGAGAGGAAAAGCCCAAATATGATAAGCTATAATTCTAGATCCTCTGAAAATCCCAGAAGGAGCAATTGTGAAATTCATGTATCATTACTTGGTTCCATGTGGTGGAGGTAACTTCCAGGAAATAGAAAAGTAATGTGACAAATTTTCACAGCCACCTGCTTTACTCATACATATGCAATGCTGCAAATTATACTTTGTAGTCATGAAATTAAATGAAATATTTTGTCTATCAGTGTGATCTTTTTTAGGGGCTCCTCTGTGACACCACTGATATAGAATGTTTGTCTCTATCAACTCTTTACCCAAAGGGTGATGTATTCTATAGATTTAATTAGATATTTTTCATGTAATTAGGAATGAAATTGAGATTTAACCATGATACCAATGTCTAGGAAATGAATATAGACTGCAGAAGAACAAAATATGGAGGAAAAAAATATAAGCAAATAATAAAATTATAACATTTCAGATGGTGTCAGATATGTAGAATGGGTGAGCTAAAGGAAAGAGTAAATATAACATTCCATTTTTTTTTTGTGGATATTTTCAATGCTACCTGCAGACAATGTGACATTTCAACAGTGACCTCAAGTAAAAGAATGAGGGAGATGCAGAGTTATTAGAGGAAGAGTGTTCCCAGCAGAGGTAATGTCCAGTGCAATGGTCCTGAGGGAGATGGTCATTTCCAATGTTCAAGTCAAAAAAGTGAAGTAGATGTGGCAAGGCGATAGAATATGAGAAGGTGATGAGAGATGGTGCCACACAGGTTGAGGACAGAAATGGCTTTTTGCTATTGCTGAAAACCCAGGACACAGGGACTTCCTATTTCATACTACATATTGTACTTTATCAATCTCATTGCAATAGGGTCCCAAGAATTGATACTGATCTGCCAGTTAATAACTTCCTTGATTGAGTTATGGCCCTAGCAGTGTAAGAGTCACCCTGGAATATGTGAGACCTGATATACCAGTTCTAAGGACTTTTCATGCCCCCCAAGCAATCAACACACAGAAAGTATACTATAGCTTCCTGCATTGTGTTAATTCCATGTCTTTCTCAGCCTTAGCCTTATTGTTTACACTGGCTATATCTAAACCCAAATTGCCCTCATCAATGATCTTTTCTTGTGCAATGTAAAAATGGTTCCCAGAAATTCTAATTCTTAAGCTCCTAATGGACAAATAAAACTGGGCTCCATAATGAGATGGCCATTTTGTGAGTTTCAGCAAACATAAAATATATCTTTTCAATAAAAGAGATAGAGAGAGTGGGGGGAAGAAAGAGGGAGAAGGACAGACAGAGAGAGTGGGAAAGAAGGGGGAGGGGGATGAGAGAGAGAGAGAGGATGATGAGGAGGAAATGATTTGACAATCTCAGGTGGCCCATAAGAGGCTGTGAGGAGAAATAATCTTCCTCTTTCCTGGAAGCATTCCAACACTGATTGCATTCCCTTGATGCACAATAGAAATAATTAGAACAAAAATTAATTTGTCCAAAAGACAAAAGTAATGCTATCTTTATGGTGTCAGACTTCTTCCATATTATACATTCAGGAGAAAATGCACAAAGGGGTGAACCAACACTTTACAAAATAAAATGTATAAAGTATAACCCAAATTGGGTACTTTTAGTTTAAGGTGGTAGAAAACTTGTTTTTCCTGTATCTATTCCATAATTATTTCACCAGTTCCTTTTTATATGATCAGATCGGGAATGAAATTAGCTCCTTTCTCAATTTTCTTCTGTAGAATCTTGCCTTTGCTTTTTTGTTGTTGTTGTTGTTTTCATTTTTGGCTGCACCTGTGACACGTGGAAGTTCCCAGGCCAGGGGTCTAACTCGAGCCACATTGGCAATGCCAGGTCCTTATCCTGCTATATCACCAGGGAACTCCTTGGATCTCTTTTTTGACAAACCTGAATCTAATCCTGATTCTGGACTTCATCCAACATGCAAAGGTGTCCCTGGACCATGCTCTATAAATCCTGCCCGCACTGTGGCAATTCTGTATTCTTATACTGACGTTCTTCATAGGATTGTGCCTGAGAACATTATGTCAGAGCATATCTATCTCACTGTATTCTGTTCTCATTGTTAGTTTGTATGAACCAAAAGGGCAGGGACCTCACATGCTTTGTTTACTTTTGTACTTTTCACAAAACTATGCGGATATATGTGCTCTTATATAGAAACAAATCTAAGATTTTGAAAAGTTATAAAACGAGACTGAAGGAAAATTAAAGCAGATAAAAATGAGCAGTTTCAAAAAACTGTAATGAGCAAAATTGAATGAAGAAACAATACTAACTGAAACAAGACATAAATAAAAATAATGATATCAATATGGATTAATATTTAATTCAGCAAAGACCTTGACACAAGAGAATATATCATGTACCTGGAAATTTCTGACACATTTCAGATGTTCTATTATTTTTCTGTAGAATGATCAAGAATTAGGTCACAGTAGTTATGAATATTTACCATATGTTAAGGTTGTGTTTCCATTTAGTTGGAGAAAGTTGAATTGTTAAATAAAATATGGCATAGATGGGTATTTGTCTGAAAGAATACTGAAAGAATATGACGGTTTCCTCGGTTACCAATCTTACCAAAAAGAACAGAGGTATTAGAAGGTCAATGTAAGAGTAACCAACACAGAGTTCCCTTCATGGCTCAGAGGTTAATGAACACAACTAAGATCCATGAGGATGCAGGTTCAATCCCTGGTCTCACTCAGTGGGTTAAGGATCTAGTGTTGCCATGAGCTGTGGTGTAGGACTCAGATACAGCTCAGATCCTGCATTGCTGTGGTTGTGGCTTAAGCCAGTGGCTGTAGCCCTGATTCAAGCCCTAGCCTGGGAACTTCTATATACTCTTCCAAAAAAGGGTAACCAATAAATTTTAGATTGACATCTAGAAAACTATAACTACAATGTACAAGTGGCAAAACCATCTCCAATAAGGCAAGAAGCTCAGAAGTAGGAAGATAGAGATATTTAAGTAAAATACATGTTTTATGTAAAATATCCTCCAAAACTCAATTAAGAAAGAATTATCTGTAGAAATTTTTGAAATGCTTATAAATGTAGAAAATTGGAAAATAATACAGGAGCTTATAATAACAGCACTGATAATAGGCAAATCAAAATGGTAATCACATATACAAAATTTGCTGAAACTGAACAATAGTTTAATAAAACAATTTAAAAAACCGTTGAACTGAAAGATAAATGTAAAGAGCCATCAGGCTGATTGGGCTTCAAATTTTTAAACTGACAGCAAGAGCAGTATTATTAATTCTGCTTCCAGAAAAAAAAAAGTCTTACAAGTTTGGGAAACAACTTGAAGACAGCTATCAATATTACAATATAGACATTTTTTAATTCCAATATTCTCACTCTCAGCACTATTGACATTATGAGCCAAAATCATTCTCTCTTGTGTGGTCTGTCCTGTGTTCTGTAATTAGTATCTTCTGGAGGTGTGGACACCCCACCCCACCCCCAATCTGAACTACAATTTAACTTTAAAATCTCAACATATTTTTCTATCATTGATATAATAGCAATTTGATAAAGACTATGATATAGCATCAATAGCATGAATAGTACAGACAAACTGAACTTTATGTAGCCACTGATTTAACACATTAATTAACAAGAAAAGCAAACACAATGATCTCTTATCTCTGGACTGAGTTGAATTGGCTTCCATTCTCTCTGACCTTCTCATGCTTGGTCATCTGGGTTACTGGACTCACTTGGATGGGAATTCTGAGAGGAAGGCCACTGATGGGAGATTCTAATTCTTCCCTGGATGGTTGATAATGGAGACTAAAGCCTTCTTCCCAGACAAGACAGCATGAAGGAGTGAAGCATCAGTCCCCTAGCCAGAGTTAAGGCTTAAAACAAAGAAACAAAGAAATGCCCTTCCAGCCCAAGACCACACACAGAGAGAAACTTCAGAAATGGAGATATTTATAGCTCCCTATACCTGCTCATTAGGCACATCCCCCCCTTGTTATTTCAACCCCTAAACACATAATCCCCCTGTTCTGGAAAGAAGGAAATTTTCCTAATAATTCTCTATTCTCAAGGGACCAGGGTAGATGTCAAGAGAATCTAATTTTTCCAATTTTTTTCACTCCTCCATGAAATTGCCTCCCATGCAGATTTCATGAGGATTTCTAAATCTCCAAGCAGCTTGTCTCAACTTTGAATTAGTTTCCTCCAAGTATGACAGAGAAAAGTGTCTGGATTAGGTTTCTTGTATCTTCAAAGCTTTGATTTGTGGTGAAGACCCAAACCCATAATCACCAGAAAATTTCTCTTTTTCAACAGGGAGGGTGAAGTGAATTCTTTTGGTAATAAACCTTGGACTCTAGAAGCATTGTTTCCATGACACCTTTTCCATAAATTTAGGAATTCCATGCTTGTATCTCTAGTTCAGAGCTGTCATTTAGTTCTTCATTATTAAATATTTGTTAATGCTAAGGGATATATTTAGATCTATTTTTTTAATACTAGAACTTGAGCTTAGCACCTTATAGGGAATATCTTATTTAGTATTCACAAATGTCTCTAAGAAGAAGTACACTGAAGAACTCCATTCTCAACACCAGAAATGGGGCTTGGAGTGGATTATTAACGAGGACAAATCAATAGCTGTTTATGAGATGTTCCTTGGTCTATCAGGGAGCTTCTACTTTTCAAACTCTAAGCCAGTACTTCTCAACCCAGAAAAAAATTTCCCCAGGGATGTTTGTCAATGTCTGAAATGATGCTGCTAAAAATCTAAAATCCACAGAAAACAACCTCAAAATAATGTAATCCTGACCCAAATCTCAACAATAAAGAGTAGGAATTTTATCCTAGTCCAGATCTTCTTTAACCTCAATGTATCTACAAATCAACAACAAACCTATAACAAATGCAGAATCATTCATCATGCTGCAGTGGACCCAGAGATTTTGCATTTGTGACAAGCTTCTAGGTGATATTGATGCTGGAGGTCCAGGTCTGTGAATCACTCTTTGAGTAGTAAGGTTGTGAACCTGTGATATACTTAGTTGTAGATAGTTTTAGGTATTTTGAATGAAAAGCTGTTTTTTTCATTAATTTTTGTGAGAAGAATTACTCATTTCAGAGGTTATGGAAAATTATTTTTTTATATAATATAATGGTTCTTTTTATTTTATTTCATTTTTATAAAAGAATAGTTGATTTACTGTGTTGTATCAATTTCTGCTGAGCAGTATTATGACCCATGCTCTCTCTCTCTCTCTCTCTTTCTCTCTCTCTCTCTCTCTCTCTCTCTATATATATATATATATATATATATATATATATATATATATATTCCATTACTTATATTATCTGCCATCATGTTCTATCTCGAGATTGGACACAGTTCCCTGTCCTCATCATATATCCTTTCTAAATACAATTGTTTGGGCGTTCCCATCATGGTTCAATGGAAACAAATCTGACTAGCATCCATGAGGTTACAGGTTTGATCACTGGCCTTTCTCAGTGAGTTAAGGATCTGGCATTGTATGTATAGGTCCCAGACACGGCTTGGATCTTGTGTTTCTGTGGCTATGGAGTAGGCCAGTGCCTAGAGCTCTGATTTGACCCCTAGCCTGGGAAGCTCCCTATTCTGTGGGTGTGGCCCTAAAAAGACAATATACATACATACATACAATACTTTACATTTACCAACCCCAAATTCCCCATCCATCCTACTTCCTCCCCCCTCCCATTTGGCAACCACAAGTCTGTTCTCTATGTGAGTCTGTTTCTGTTTTATAGATAGGGTCATTTGTGCCATATTTTAGATTCCACATATAAGTGATGTCATATGGTATTTATCTTTCTCTTTCTGACTTACTTCACTTAGTATGAGAATCTATATTTGCATCCATGTTGCTGCAAATGATATTATTTTGTTCTTTATTATGGCTGAGTAGTACTCCATTGTGTACATATACCACTTCTTCTTAATCCATTCATCTGTGATTGTAACTCTATTTCTAGCTTTTAAAGGAATTTCCATACTGTTTCACATAGTGGCTATACCAATTTAAATTTCCACAATAATGTAGGAGGTTTTCTTTTTTCCTCATAATCTCTCCACCATTTATTATTTGTAGATATTTGATGATGGCCATTCTGACTGAAGTATAATTTGAAGTCAGGGACAATTCAAATTCAGTGCCTCCAAATTTGCTCTTCTTTCTCAAGATTTCCCTGGCTAGTGAAAGTATTTTGTGATTCTATACAAATTTTAGGATCATTCATTCTAGTTCTGTAAAATCATGGCATCAGAATTCTGATAGGAAATGCTTTGAATTTGTAGATTGATTTAGGTCATTTTAGGAATATTAATTCCTTCTTTCCATGACACAAAGTACCTTTCCAGTTATTTCTGTATTCTTCAGTTTCTTTCAATTTCAATGTTTTATAATTTTCAATGTGCAGTTCTTGCCCCTCTTTGGTAAATTATACCAAGTTATTTAGTTTTTTATGCAATTATAAATGATATTTGAAAAAACTGATAATTCATTAATAGAGTCTAGAAACACAAGATATTTCTGTATGTTGATTTTATATTTGTGATTTAATGAAATTAATTTATTAGTTCAAAAATTCCTTGGTATAATCTTTAGGATTTTAAAAATATAGTGTATCATTTTATCTGTAAATACTGACATTTAAAATTTTCCTTTCAAATTTTGACTAATTTAAATTGCTTTTTCTTGCCTAATTGCTGTGGCTACAACTTCCAATAATATGTTGAATGAAAGTGGCATGACGGGGCATTCATGTCTTTTCCTTGATCTTTGCAGAAAAGCTTTCTTTTTTTTTTCAACATTTGAGGATGATATAATCTGTGTCCTTGTCCTATCTTTTATTATGTGGCAGTACATTTCCTCTATACCCACCTATCATAAACAAATGTTGAATTTTGTCAAATGATTCTTCTATATTCACAGAAATGGTCATAGATATTATCCTTCATATTGTTAACCTGGTATATCATTGGATTTGAGGATGTTTAAACATCTTTGCATCCCCAGAATTGTGTGGGTGTGGGGCAAATTCTCCAGTAGTTGTGTTGCGTGGGAATATGCAAGTTCAAGGAAAGCTTACTAGCTCCACAAGGACAAGGAGAAACACGTGGGTATGGCATTCCTGTGAGCTCTAGAAATGTAGTAGAAGTGAAATAATAGCATATGCCAGTGGCAGTGCTAACAAGGTGAATTGCGAGCACAAAACGGTGCCTACCAGTGCCCCTGTTCACAGAAAAAAATTTAACAAGCCACTGAGCCCCCAAAAGATGCTTTAAATAACTAATGAATCTCCTTTATGTATGTATGGTCTAGGTACCTTATAAACTTCTGCTTTTGTGCTGGGTCCTGGGAGTCAGTCTGTGCATGAGCACTTTAAGAGTGGGCTTTCCCCTCCCCAGTGACTTGGACATAAGCCCCACTGGTTTTCAAGTCCACATATTTTGATGACTTGTCTCTCTTTCACAGGTCCAAGTGTTGGTGTGCCTGATGTAAAGCACAGAACTTTTGTCCCTTAGGGAAAATCTCTGTAAATGTGAGATCTTTCCCAGTAGTGGGTCACAAATGCCAGGGTGGAATTTTTGGAGAGACCATTTCTCTGCCTCTCCTACCATCTTCCTGTGGTTCTATCATCCTTTGTTTGGAGAAGATATTTAGCTAGTTTTCAGGCCTTTGTCAGAGGAATTTGATCCCTATGTAACTGTACATTTGGTGTGTCCATGGTCAAAGTGAGTTTAGGAACTTCCTATGCTACTATCTTGAACTGTTACCATAATATTTGCTAACAGCTCAATGAGGCTCATTTATTTCAAGCTTCTGATATCTGGAAGTGTAACAGCATATATTTGCTTATTTTAAGAAAATAGTGTGTGGGAATATTTTACAACATCAATAGGAATGTAGTAAGATATTTATTCAATGAAATCTGTTTGCAAAAATTGATTTTAAACCTCTCAATTCATTCATTATCCGATCTTAGGGGCATTTTATGTTGAAAATCCACATTAAATAGGAAAAAAAGACTTCAATTAAGTCAAAAATATTCCACCCCATTAGCTGATACAGTGACACTTTTTGATACTCTTTGCACAAATGTAAATGTTGCCTGACTATGACACTTCTGTGATATTAAGATAGGGAAAGTAATTCATGATCAAAATTGAGGTCATTTAATGTATTTTATATTTTTGTGTCTATATTTCTATATTCATTTATTTCATGTTAAATAAAATTTTGTTTATTTTCATTTCTATTACCTCCAAATTTCTCTTGAGTTTCCTTTCAACATAAAAGATGTCTCTGTCTGTACATATATGTTTATGACTGTGCTTATTTGAAAGAAAAATGTATATAAATACATAAAAATGTATATAAATACACAAATATATAAAATATATATCATATATATATTATATATATAATATATAAAATATATATAAATATAATATATAAAATATATATATAATATATATAAAAATGTATCTAAATACACAAATATACACAAACTGTTTTCTTTTGACTTAAACATACACAAAATGTTTAGTTTTGCCTGAGAAATGAATTTCCATGCATTTCATTTATGTCTCACAGCATCGCCATGAAGTTCTCGTTAACCCCACATTACCTTCAGAAATAAGGAAACTAAGCCTAAGAAAACTTAAAATTTTCAATTACATAACAAAGCATTTAAAATTATGTGCAGTGTCAAATTCTACACAAATTGAATTATGTACTGTACTATTTTAGTTTTTCCATAGCTCCAATATTTTATCAAATTGTACACTTTAAATATAGAGTTTATTGTGTGTAATTAAACTCAAATAATTAAATGGAAAAATACCTAATGGTGCATAGCTTAAGGGTAGAATCTAGAGCATAGGTAACTGATTCTCACTTAACTTAGGCAGAGGAAATATCTTCTAAATGGCTTCCTGGGCAGAAAGGCAAGTGTTATTTAGAGATGTAGGAACAGAGAAATTAAATTTAAGACATTCATATAATAAACTCATTTCTTCTGCAAGTGGAAGATGTACATAGTTATAGAAATGACCATAAATTTATTTAAGACAGAAAACTACTACAGCCTTACCCAACATCATGGAGAAGACACACAACATAGAGACCGACAGCTGACTACACACTCATGAAATCAGTACAGCTCACCAGGATATAATTTCATTTGAGAGTAAGTGTACTATGGACTCCAATTTGCCATAAAATGAGTAGTTATGCAGCAATAGCTGATAAAATAACCAAAATGAACGGAACTGAGGGCAATGATAACAATCTGCACCTCTTCATTTTGGTCATTTGTTCTGATATTTGAAGAGAACATTCATGATCATTTTGTTATCGAGTTTATTTCAGATAACTATTGTAATAAGTGACTCCCTGGAGGTTCCCTTCTAGGTGGGAGAGGTGGATGGACATGCATGTTTGTGCAGAAGAACTGGCGACCCTGCATCACATGCCTGGGCAGGATGTCAGGCTCTGTTGGTCAAACATCCTCTGATCACCAAGAATGAAGTGATTCCTGAACATGTAGGAGATGCAAAACTGATGAATTGACATTGTGCATTCACCACCACTTTGAATTTATTATATATATTAGGAAAGGGGAGATATTTTGTAGAACAGTAGAAAGAGTCATATTAGTAGGGAGCATTAGAGGTTTTCAAGCAGAAACAGGAAGATAACTCAGTAATAAAATATAAAATAGAGTAAATAGTCTTCACCTCAATGAATAAAACCCTCACTTGTGGGCACTGATCTCCCATACTTTAATAAATATGTGTATAGTATGAAAACTAAATATCTTGCATAGTAACAAAATATGAGATTCTACATTTTGCTTCTTCATATTTATGGTCTTTTATGACACTAAGATCATATTAGGTCAACTTATTCCAAATTTGCCTTTCCATGTAGACTTTACTGAGAGACACATGTGATAATTAGGTTGTTCCAGTGATTATGGCAGGCATTCTGGACACATTGGGGAATAGTCACATAAAACCAATAAAATGAGAAGAACAGTTAGAAAACACAGTAACATGTTTGCAGTGTAAGTATCTGGCATTAAGCATTTTGATTGTAATGTTAAGTGCCTGAAATTTGCTTTTGGTTTCTGAAGCATCCCTTTTAAACATAACCTTGTCAAATAACCAAATTATCAGTTGTATCACACAGATACTATTTAAACACCAAGGTCACTCCCACCCATGAAGTTCTTCTTTTAGAAAGCCTTGAGTACATGGATACCTGGCCACATGTATGAACCTACTTTCCCCTTACCACAACCTAATTCCATGCTAATGTTTTGTTTTTTAATTGTTTATATTAAAGTATACTTGATATAAAATGTTACTTCAATTTCTGCTGTACAGCAAAGTGACCCATTCATGCATAAATATATACTTTTTTTTTTCCTTTTTTTTCATACTTTCTTCCATCAATGTTCTAACCCAAGAGATGGGATATAGTGTTTTAAATTCATGAATAAAGAGTGAACTAGGTGTTCCTGTTGTGGCTCAGTGGTAATGAACCCAAGTAATATCCATGAGGATGTGTGTTCAATCCAAGAATTGGTCAGTGGGTTAAGGATCTGGCATTTCCATGAGCAGCAGTGTAGGTCACAGACTTGGCTTGGATCTGGCATTGCTGTGGCTGTGGAATAGTCTGGCAGCTATAGCTCTGATTCAACCCCTAGCCTTGGAAATTCCATATGCCATGGATGCAGCCCTAAAAAGATAAAAAAGGGGGGGAGTGAACTAGAAGTATCCTAGCCAACCCACCTGCAACACAATAAAGGCAGGGCCCCTCTCTTTTTCTCTATCCATCTCTTTCTCTCTCTGCTAGAGACCTACTTGTATGGGCCTTGGGCATGTGGTGTATCCTCTAGGACTTGTGAATTTATGTTTTTGACATTTACCAATAAATACTGATGAGATGCATCATGCATTCCTAAGAAGAACCACAGGACCAATTCAGCCAAGCGTAGACTTGGTCAAGAAAATATCTGTGAGATCTTGTCAAAAGTAACACAGGCCCAGGTGAGTGTGTCAGACATTCCTAGCAAACAGCATTAGTATCAACAGGCTGAGAATTAAATGGAGCAATGCTACTGTCTTCACTGTGAAGAACAGAGGTTACTGTAATAAGGAAAGAAATGATGGATGAAGGTAACATCTGAATTTTGTATTTCCTCAGCAATGAAACTCCATAAATGGCCTTAGTTTTCAAGTATAGTCCCCTCTCCCCATAGGAGTAAAATATCTAATGATCAATCATACAGAAAAATTAGGGTAAAACTCCTTATCATGAGGTTTGTCATTTGGTAACATATTATTTTTAAGAAATTCCAGTTGTCCAATGTAAATTAGGGACATTTTCAAATATTTCTGAACCAAGTTTGGAAAAACTTTGGGAATGTATGAATATGGACAAAGGGAAAATCTGTGTCTATATCAGGCAGAGCAAAAGCTTAATAAAGTGAGTTCCTTAAATTGAGTGGAGGAGTTTAATCCACAAAAATGGGAATTCCAGGAAATAAAGAGAAAGTTCTATGTCAACAATCTGGTTAAAGTATAGCAAGTTCTAGCCCTGAGGCTTTGAGCCCTAATGTCATGAGTATATTTTCAGCCCCAGGACAATTGAACCTTATACAGCTGCCATCCCAATGGTTCTTCTCAGAGCCCTCTTTATGTCTTTGTTCCTCAGACTGTAGATGAAGGGGTTCAGCATGGGTGTGACCACAGTGTACATCACCGAGGCGACTGCACTTGAGTGTGAGCTGTGGGTAGCAGAAGAGCTGAGGTACACTCCTAGACTTGTACAATAAAATAAGGAGACAACTGAGAGGTGAGATGCACAGGTGGAAAATGCTTTATACTTTCCTTGCACTGATGAGATTCTTCGTATGGAGGAAACTATCTTAGAATATGAGTAAAGAATTCCAGTGAGGGAAGCTCCAGCATACACTCCAGTTGCAAAATACATCACTGTGTCATTAAGAGAGGTGTCAGAACAGGCAAGTTGGACCACCTGATTAACTTCACAGAAAAAGTGGGGGATTTCCAAGTCTGTACAGAAGGATAGACACAACACCATTATGCTTTGTAATAAGGAATTCAGGGCACTCATGATCCAGGATGCCAGGACCAGCAGTCCACAGAGCAAGGGTTTCATGATGACTGTGTAGTGTAGGGGGTGGCAGATGGCCACAAAGCGGTCATAGGCCATCACAGTCAGGAGGAGGATATCCAATCCTGCAAAGAGTATGAAAAAATACATTTGGATGATGCAACCTTCATAGGTGATAACTTTGCTCTGAGTCCAGATGTTCTGTAGCATCTTTGGGATGGTGGTGGAGATGAAACAGATGTCCACAAAGGACAAGTTGGAGAGGAAGAAGTACATGGGTGTTTGGAGTTGGGAGTCTAGGCTGATGGCCAGGATGATGAGCAGGTTTCCAAACACAGTGATCAGGTACATGGAGAAGAAAAGCCCAAAAATGAGAGGCTGCAATGCTGCTTCCTTTGACAATCCCAGAAGATAAAATTCTGAAATTCGTGTATCATTCTCTCGTTCCATGGGGTAAAGGTGACTATCAGGAAACAGAAAAAATAACATGACCAGTTTGTTAAAAATTGGCTTTGCATGGAGTTCCCCTGTGATGCAGTGGGTTAAGGATGTGGCATTTTCACTGCAGCAGCCCAGGTCACTGCTGTAGTGCAGGCTTGATCCCTGACCCAGGAACTTCCACATGCTATGGTTGTGGCACCAAAAATAGCATTGCAAAATTGCTGAAAATCTACAATTTTTATTTTGTATTCAAAAACTGATATCCATAATATTTTATGGAAATTTCCCTTTCAAGTGATCCCCTGAATCATCTCTGAATAGGAATGTCTATACCACATTCAGCTTTTCACCTGCACTGTCATGCATTCCCCCTTTTTTTTTTGTCTTTTTAGGGCTGCACCCACGGCACATGGAGGTTCCCAGGCTAGGGATCCAATTGGAGCTATGGCTGCCAGCCTATGCCAGAGCTGTAGCAATGCCAGATCCGAGCCACATTTGCAACCTACACCACAGCTCACAACAATGCCAGATCCCCAACCCTCTGGTTGAGGCCAGGGATCGAACCCTCAACTTCATGGTTCCTAGATGGATTCCTTTCTGCTGCACCATGATGGGAACACCCCATACTGCACTTTTAATAAGGAATTTTGTCATGCATTTGGGAAACAACTTGAGGAATGAACAGTTAAAAGAAAAATAAAATAAAACTGTTAAAAACTGAGAGTGAAAGTGAACAGGTCCCTGTGGCATTCCTGGGCACACATGCCTTTCTGTGTCCCCCATTTCTTGGTTTTAAGCAATAAAATTCAGCCTCCTTGACCTTCCCTAAATTCCAAAGGACAGGTTCAAACAGTTGCTAATCAGAAAAGGGAGTGGTTGCAGAGACAAGGAAGGAGCAGTCAAGAGACAATAGTGCAGCCTAGGGGCAAGGTTCCTGGTCCCTCCCCAAGGAATATAGGAAATAGTATCTTTGGGTTCTTCTGCAGAACTAAAACTCCCAATAATTGGAAGATGTTAATGAAGCCTTCTTCCTTCTGGAGAGAAGACCTTCAGATCACTGAATGCCAGCTTTGAAAACAATGGAAGATTGCCTCTAACCTGATCCTTATCTGAGGCCCTATTTTTCACTCCCCAAACTATAAAACTGCCTTCCAATCTTTCCCAAGGAGGGCACAGTCTTTACGTTACCAGCTCACTCTGACCATCCTATGCTTGGCAAAGCAATAAAGCTATTTCTTTTTCTCCTTCACCCAAAACTCTGTCTCTGCATTTCAATTCCTCACCAGTGAGCAGAGTCTCTGTTTGGCAACAAGAGGGAAAAAAGACTACTTGAGGATTTAAATATCTAATAAGCTCAGCGGACCCCTAGAATTTGTGATGAGGCTAAATCTTCCTACATTCTGGCAACTTTTCCACCCTAGTTATATCTCCGTGATGCCCAGAGTAGTAAAGCCAAAAAAAAAAAGAATTTAATCCAAAAGAGACAGGAAGGACATATTTACATTATCAAGCTATCTGAAAGACTGAATATCCTACTAGGAACATGGGCAAGGAAAATAAATCAAAAATCCACAAAAGGAAGATACACAAAGTACAATAAAATGGAAGATATACAAATGATTTGATAAAAGATATGTTGTTTAGATATCAGATACAAAACTTTGGTAGTCTGAAAGTCTGGTTTTGAATGTTGGACAAGCATATACTGGCTATTTGAATTTGGAGAACAAATGGAACTTTTAAAAATGTTAATATCCTCACGCAAATAGGAGGGGTATCTCTATCCATCCTCCTAAAGTGGTTGATGTAGTCATTACATGTAAAAAGCTTAGCATGGTTTCTTCCTGTTAGTAAATAAATGGTTACCTCTTGCAATGAGATTTGACTGATGTTTTCTCCTTCTTCTCAAATGTCTCCACTATCTTCCCATCTCTTGGTCCCCAGTTCCACAGCTTTAACACAGTTTCTTGTCCTCTTTCACATCTATGACACTGAGGCAAAGTACTAACTCAGGTAGTCAGTGTAGGGCTTTGATGCATTCTTTGATATGGCTATTGATTAACATTTGTGGTTTAAGGGCTCCAGAGAGTAATTCCCAAAAGGACTTGTTTTATCGTAGGAAGCATACGTTCCCCACAGGCCTTATTTACCATAGGAAATGTGCCTTCCCCAACATGAACCTTAATCTCTAACCCACTCCTCAATTGATAGAAAGGAATGAGAGGAAGGATGATTCAGTCTAAGGGAAGAGAAGGACGAAGAAATCATAAAATTTATGGGACACTTCCACCACTAAAACCCCTATTGGACAAGGACTGATATAGGTTTCTGGGCAAGGCCAATGGGAGAAAGCTGCATCTTTCTGGACCCTACATTGGGAACCCCCATCTTTAAGGGATAAAAACCCCTACAGGACAACATAGAGCAGGGGCTCTTCTCCCCCCTCGCAGCAGCCCTGGGAGATACTTGCTTTCCTTTAATAGAGACTTTGCTTGCTTGCTGCCTGCGTGTTCATGGAGTTCATTCCTGGACTGCATGAACAAGAACCCAGATTCCAGTAATATCTTTCTGGCATCATCTCTGGCACCCCTCTAGCCAATATTCATAATTACCCAGAGAAATATATCTACAGTACAAAGCAGGTTGTCCAACTCCCTGACTTGATCTCCTCACTGGAGAAAGAGCTCCAAATTCCATAGCTTCAAACCCTAGTCTTATTGTATCTGATTGAACCACCAACTTTACCCTCATGCTGCCCTCATCCACAGCAATCTCAAAAATATTGACCTTGAGTATCAGCTTCAATGATGCCTCAGCCACAAGACGTGGAGTGTAGGTATATCTGCTTCCCTCTGCTTGGAGAACCAACTGCTAGTCTATTTGGAATTTTTTGCCCTTCTCTACCTTCAAAACTCCATCTTATTTATCAGACTGCTTAGGTCATCTCCTTCATGAACTTTCCTTTTAACATTCCCACAAAAACAAATTTTTTTCTTAATAATTTAGATAAAGTGCTATCACTGTCTGATTTTAATTTAATTCCATTTCTTTTACTCTCTAGACTAGACTGTGAGTGTCTTCAAGCATGTATAAATATTATACACATCCCCCAACACCCTCAGACTTAGTTTAATTGAAACAGCATCAAAATAGATATATATTGCATGAAGGGATGAAAGAATGTGTTCTCACAGAAATTGCTCATGAGGAGAGAACAAAATGAAGCAGGGAAATACTAACATAGGTATGGAGGACATGCTGGTGGAATGTTTTCCATATTCTGAAATCAAGACCTATTAGAGGATCAGAAAATGTGGTTTGTAAGAACAAAATAGAATAGAATAAATAAAGCACGAATGAAAATATCAGAGTGCATCATTCATAGTAAGGGTTCTTTGGTTCTTTGTTTCACTGTGTGTGTGTTTTTTAGCTTGCCAGTGCACCCATATTGGATCACATGTAAAAGGCTTGTATTACTTGGGACACAGTCAAAATAATTTCTTATCCATTGCAGTAAACCGAAGTATATTTTTTTAAAAAGGGCATTTCCTGCTGATGGAGAAGAAATCTAAACAAAAGAGTCAGGTTAAAGTGACCTTAGAATCAAGGGACCACAGGCCGATTGCACTTTCATTCCTGCACTTGCCTCAATATACTATCCACATTGGATACTTCACTGAATTTGTATTCCATATTTATCCCTATATATTTGACCATATTTGCTTTTATTTGGTCCATTGGTGGGTGTGGCTGAGGCAGAATAATAATTCAGGTAGAATAGAGAATATAGATTTCAATATATTCCCTAATTAATGTCCATAGTTTAAGATTGTAAAAACTAATCAAGACAAACAGGCCTTACTTGTTGGAAAATTAACTACTGAAAGTACATTTGTTTTACATAGGTTGGGTATTAACCCCTGACCTACACGTTTGACTGTTAGCAAAAAATATAAAGAATGGCAACTCTAAGTTTAGGGGAAAGAAGAACAAAAGGACCAAAAAACTTATGGAACATACCCTAATGCTGAAGTCCCCATTGGAGGAGGCCTGATATATGTGCTGGGCAAGGCCAAGAGGGAGAAGAATTGAGAGTAGGACCCCACATTTGCACCCCATCCTTAAGAAATAAAAACCTCCGTAGAACAATAGAGAGAAGGGACTTTTCCTCCCTCTTCTGGTGTCTGTACTGGGAGCTATTTACTTTCCTGTAATAAAGACTTATATCTTGCTTGATGCCTGTGTGTGTTCACAAAGTTCATTCTTCAGCTCTGTGAACAAGAACTCAGATTCTGGTAACAATTTTGCCCTTTTATCACTTTTCTTCTGTGACATTTTTCCTTGTTATTTTTTTGTCTATGGGTTTTTTTGGTTTTGTTTTTGTTTTTATTTTGCTTTGATTTGTTTTTGGTTGAATGCATTGGTCACGTTATACTTCTGTTTTTGATTCTTGTCCCATTAGCAATGGCCTGCACACTGGAGACTCTAAAATCCTAAACATGCCACAAAACTTGCATCTTCCTTCACTGAATATATAACCATGGATATTTTGTCATATATGCATTTATTTTAGTCTTCTTTCTCCATTAAAATGTTAGATTCAAATGGGCAGGGACCTAACCTCTTTTTTTTTTGTCTCATGATTTCATAAAGCTGTGCACTTATATGGAAAAAAAATTGAAAATTGGATTTATAAAATAAAAAGAATAGTGAGAGGAGTACAAACCAGATTAAATGTAGTAGATTCAAAACAACTTTACTTGAACATTTGACTAAAACAGTAAGTGAACTTTTGAAAGAAAAAAATGTAAAATAACAATAGTCACATTAGACCAGTTTTAAATATAAATGAAACGGACAAAAAAAACTAAAAAATAGGAAATGTGATCTTTAAAAAATTAGTGCAGGAAGCAGTATCTAAAATTATAATTCTGCCTATACAAACAAAAATGGATTCAAACATACTTATGAAAAACACATAAGCAATATTAATTTGAATGCAAAAGCAGGTGTTCCATAAGATGGAGGCAAATGATTGCCATTTAAAAACATATGTACTCAGGAAATCCTGTGAAATCAGATTGTTATGATCATTTTACAACTACAGATGTGATAAATTCATTTGAGTAATAAAAAATTTAAAAATATATAAAAATAAAAATAAAAGCATATGTAATCAGAAAAGGCAAAATGTATCAGGAAGTAAAAACATGAAATAAGATGACAATTCATGCAAAGGGCATTTTATTATTACTAAGGATGCAGAATAATTGTTTGTAAAGCAATGAGAGGAGGATAAAATATGACCACCTGATAGACTTGACCCCTCAAAATTTGTGACCTCTCACACAACCCTACAAATACATAGAGAGATACATACACACATACATGCATACAGGAATTAAATAGCAAGTAGCAAACTCATCTTTAAAAATTATAATTATTTGATTGAAAGAATGTAATAAAATAAAACAAGCGTAAAGAGAGACTTGAATAGAGAGCCTGGAGGAAGGGAGGTGGTGGCCGGTAACTGTACATGTAAGGACAGCTTGGGGGAAAATGGTGCCACAAAAATTGTGCCTGGAACAAACATGAAGATCTCCCTGCACTGGGCCAGCTGTTTGGGTGTTCAGGTGACCTCAGTAAATGTTCCAGGTTTCATTCTTGCTGACAGTTCTCCTGCAGTATCTGTTGGGCTCTTGCACTCACTTGGATGGGAACTCTGAGAGGAAGGTCTCAGTGTGGAAGTCCAAATCCCTCCCTGGATGATCAGTGGTGGAGAATGAAACTCTGTCTCCAGTCAAGAAAACAGGAAATACTGGAGCATGGATCTCTGAGCTAGAATTAGTTATCCAAATGCAAAATATATGCGCCCTACAGCTAAAGGTTAAACGTGCTCAGACATCACAGGAATGGTGATATTTACATCTCCATCTATTTGCTGTAACTGCACAAAACATTTTCCAAAGTTACTCTCACCCTTGAACACATCACATCATTTCCCCAGAGGAACTTGTCTGGGCAGAATGGATTCTTTTTTTTCCTGCTGATTTGCTAGTCCCCAGAGACCAGGTTAGGAGTTAGGTGTATCCAATTCTTATTGCTACTCCCTAACCTCTCTTGGCTTCCAGGGGTCTAATGTTGAAACTTTTTACTACACTCAGTTGAAGATTTCTCCAAATACAAGCGTGAGGAACCTGACCTGAATGGTTTCCTTGGGTCTCGAAACCACTTGCTTGTGATGGGAACACAGCTTGTGATATCACCAGAAAATTAGTATTTCTTCTTCCATAAGGGAGAGAACTATATTCCTTTGCTAGAAAACCCAGGGTAGAATCATCCTTGGCGTCATAATGCCTTTGACATATCAATTAGGAATTTCATGTTTTTAATACAAGTGAGAAGTTGGTGTTTGGTCCTTTATAAAATATTTGGTTATTAGAAAAGATATATTTGGATCCTCAATGTAAAATGAGCTGAGATTATAATCTTATAGTTATTGACACATTTTTATAATAGTCCATCTTATGTCAACTGTATGATTGTGAGCCACATTCTAGAATTGCAGTATTAGGTGATTGGCCCAAAGTTATAGATTGAGTAAGGCATGTGCTTTGATTAGAACACAAAATATTTCTAGTTATTGAGCTCTAGGCTAGTGGTTCTCAATCAGAGAATTTTTTTTTCCTCCAGAGGACACTTGGTAGTATCTGGAGAAATTTTTGATTGTCATATTTCAGGTAAGCTACTGGCTTGTAGGGAGTTAAAGTTAGGAATGCAGTTCAACAACCTACAAAGCAAAGGTCAGCCCCAGTACAGGGAATTATCCAGCACACTGTGATTTGTGGTGAGGTTGAGAAACACTATTCTAAACAAGTACTTCTCCCAACATCAATGTACATGAAGCATTTGGGAATATTGTTTAAATGCAGATTCTGATTTGGCAGGACTAGGGTTACCCAGAGATTCTTCATTTGTAACAAACTCTCAGATGTTGCTGATGTTGCAGGTCCTGTTCTATGGACCACACCATGAGTACAAGGACTGTGGTCCAGTGTTAGCATCAGGTGTATGTATTTTAGGTCTTTCCCATTAAGAACCTTCTTTTCCACCTCAGGTCTGATGTAAGGTGGATTAGTGTTGGACTAAGCCATTCAGTGTCTGCATGCAGACATTTACATGTGCTTCTTGATTATTTACCTCCTGACAGGAAGAAAATTTTGACCTTTGTTTTCTTACCTGTAACTAGGGAAATTCGACCTAAGTAGTTGGTGTGAGAAATAGATAATGTTTTAAATCTCACAGGAAATTACCTGGCACAGATAGATGCATAGCATTTATTATGACCATATCCGAGTTCTAAACTTACTAAGCTTGTTAGGACTCTAGAGAATCTCTCAAAATAGGAAGCAAGTTCAGGATTATTCTGATCCTGGGAGATTGTGAGTTGTGATTTTAATTTCCTCCCAGGGCCCCCTGAAGGAAGCAGATTGCTTGAGAGGCCACCATTCTGTGCCTTATACTATGCAGGGATATAAACTCTGTCCCCTTTTTGCTGGCTGCCCATAGCCTCGGAAGAATTTTCAGACTCTTTCAAGTTGTTTTACTATGTCTCTATGATCTGCTCAGAATATCTGTAAAGCTACCTTTTCTTGGTGAATCATAGTTTCCTCCAGCTCTTTTTATATTCCTTATTGCAAATCTATAGCATAAAATTCAGGAAGACTTGATGTCATTAGAAATATTAAATGCTTGCATGTTTGTTCCTACCTCCGGTAGAATTTCTTTATTTTTCACAATTATTGTTCTTATTTTCATTATCTTAGGAGTGTACATCCTCACACATTGCTTTGAGTCTTGAATGTGCCTCAAGGGGAAGACGTGCAGGTAGGTATCCACCATCCAGTTTTGTACTTGGACCTGTGACAGTCTTGCATTTACAAATGAGGGAACACTTGACATGCCCAATGCTTAAGGAGAAGCTGTAAGAGGGCATGTGACATTCCACCCTTTCGATAACTGTCCCCCTCTATTGTGAGAATGGGCACCTCTCACATAGGAGCTGGTCCATTGGCATGGCTTCCAGAAAGGAGATATGCATGTAGCCTAATGCAGTTGGGACAGAGCCTAGACACCTTGCAGCATGTGTCTAATATGATAAAAATAAACTTTTGCTATTTTAAGCCACTGTGATTTGGGGAGTTGCTTTTAACCACAGCAGAACTGATCACTACACCCCTTTACATGACATTTAATAATGGTTACTATTTATCTACCAGCTAATGAACACTGCAGGATAGAGACTACTTCAGGAATGTGTGCCCTAGTGATGTGCATATGGAAATAAAATCTCCAAAATAGAAATTAAGGCCTAAGACTTTAAAAATATAAATATGCGAGGTGGTATCTCATGCTTGTTTTGATGTGCATTTCTCTAATAATCAGGAATGTTGAGCATTTTTTCAAGTGCTTGTTGGACATCCGTATATCTCCCATGGAGAAATGTCTATTCTGGTCCTTTGCCCATTTTTCCACTGGGTTGTTGGCTTTTTTGGCTGTTGAGTTGTATAAGTTGCTTGTATATTCTAGAGATTAAGCCTTTGTCAGTTGCAGCCTTGGACACTATTTCCTCCCATTCTGTAAGTTGTCTTTTTATTTTCTTTTTGGCTTCCTTTGCTGTGCAAAAGCTTGTCAGTTTAATTAGGTCCTATTGGTGTTTTGGTTTTTATTTCTGTTGCTTTGGGAGATGGACCTGAGAAAACATTTGTAAAGTTGATGTCAGAGAATGTTTTGCCTATGTTCTCTTCCAGCAGTTTGATGGTGTCTTGGCTTATATTTAAGTCTTTCAGCCACACTGAATTTATTTTCATGCATGGTGTGAGAGTGTGTTCTAGTTTCATTGATTTGCATGTAGCTGCCCAGGTTTCCCAGCAATACTGTCTTTTTCCTATTTGATGTCCTTGCCTCCTTTGTCAAATATGAATTGACCATAGGTGTCTGGGTTTATTTCTGGGTTCTATATTCTGTTCCATTCATGAGTATGTCTGTTTCAGTACCAGTACCACACTGTCTTCATGACTTTGGCTTTGTAATATTGCCTGAATCCTGGAAGAGTTATGCCTCCTGCTTGTTTTTTTTGTTCCTCAGAATTGTTTTGGCAATTCTGAGTCTTTTGTGATTCCATATAAATTTTTGGATTGTTTGTTCTAGTTCTGTGAAAACTCTCATGGGTAATTTGATAGGGATTGCATTGAATCTGTAAATTGCTTTCCTCATACCAGTCAGAATGGCCATCATTAATAAGTCTACAATTATCAAATGCTGGAGGGGTGTGGAGAAAAGGGAACCCTCCTGCACTGTTGGTGGGAATGTAAGATGGTACAGCCACTATGGAGAACAGTATGGAGGTACCTTAGAAAACCATGCATAGAACCACCATATGACCCAGAAATCCCACTCTTGGGCATATATCTGGACAAATTGTTCCTTGATTAAGACACATGCACCCACATGTTCATTGCAGCACTATTCGCAATAACCAAGACATGGAATCAACCCAAATGTCCATTGTCAGATGATTAGATTAGGAAGATGTGGTATGTATACACAATGGAATGCTACGCAGCCATAAAAAAGAATAAACGAATGCCATTTGGAGCAACATGGATGGAACTAGAGACTCTCATCCTGAGTGAAGTAAGTCAGAAAGAGAAAGACAAATATCATATGATATAACTTATATCTGGAATTTAATATACAGCATAAATGAAAATTTCCACAGAAAAGAAAATCATGGACTTGGAGAATAGACTTGTGGTGGCCATGGGGGAGGAGAATGGAGTGAGTTGGATTGGGAGTGTGGGGTTAATAGATCCAGACTCTTACCTTTAGAATGAATAAGCAATGAGGAGTTCCCTTCGTGGCTCAATGGTTAATGAATCTGACTAGGAACCATGAGGTTGAGGGTTTGATACCTGGCCTTGCTCAGTGGGTTAAGGATCTGGCATTGCTGTGAGCTGTGGTATAGGTCACAGATTTGGCTCGGATCCTGCATTGCTGTGGCTCTGGCATAGGCTGGCAGCTGTAGCTCCGATTATCCTGGGAACCTCCATATGCTGTAGAAGCAGCCCTAGTAAAGGCAAAAAGACAAAAAAAAAAGAATTAATAAGCAATGAGATCCTGCTCTGTAGTACTGGGAACTAACTATGTCTAGTCACTTATGATGGAGCCTGATAATGTTAGAAAAAATAATTTAAACATGTATGTGTAACTGGGTCACCATGCTGCATAGCAGAAAATTGACAGAACACTGTAAACAAGTTATAATGGAAAAAATAAAAAATAATTATTGAAAACAAATATAAAAAAATAAAAACATGTATACTCACATCTATTCTCCACTGATTTCACTGATTTAATTATGAATTCATTGAATGATAAAATAATTATATATATACTTTGTTTTCTGAAATTAAATTATTCTTAGTTTGCTTCCCAAAAGTACATAGGCAATAAACACAAGGGTGCCTATATATTTTTGAATGGTAGTTTTCCAGATATATGTCCAGGTGTGGGATTGATGGATTATATGGTAACTAGTGAATATACTCTGGGGGTCACAGAAGTAGTATTTTTACCTCTATGAGTATGAAAAAACTTCACAGAAGAATCATCTGATTTAGGACTGAAAGCATGAAAAGATTTTCATAAGGAAGAGGTGGGAAAGTTTATGAAAAAATATGACTTTGTTCTTTGTTTATGATTAGATATTTTCTTCAACTAATAGTCTAGAGCTGCACAATATAGGACTCTGACTAACTAGGTTGTTAGTTAGCTGATCTTAGGATGTGAAAATTGACCATAATTATATGGATGGGGCTAATCTAGTCACAATGAATTGCTGAGTGTAGAAGAGGAAGATAGAATAGTTGTGATCAGAGGTAGATGTTAAAGTCTTACAATGCTGTTTTTCAAGCTGGAAAAGAGCCCCTAAGTCAATACATTCTTGTGACCACTAGGGCCTGGAAAATGAAAAGAAATAGGTTCTCCTGGGAAGCACCCAGGCATTACCAAGCCAGGCAGACATGTTGATTTTAGCTCACTGAGACCATTCAGCTTCTGCTCCCAACTGTAAGAGCAGAGTATTTTTTTTCCTTAAACCCCTATTGTGGGAATTCATTACAGCCACCATGAATGTATATGTAATTCAGACAATTATTCATTTTTTGAGGTGCTGAATTTCTCTTTTGTTATATCTTTTGTCAGTTTTATTTAATTATAATATATACTGTTATTTCTGATAGCAAAAGGTAAAATAGTAATACATTTTTAAAGAAATTAAAAATACAATAAAACAAAATAATTTATTCTGCTACTACCAAGTAGATAATCAGTGTGACATATTATTTAAACATAATTTTGTTTGTTTAAACTTTTTAAAAATTTAAGTATATTTGATTTACAATACTATATTAGTTTTAGATATGTAATATAGTGACAATATTTTATAGATTACACTACATTGAAAGTTATAATAAGATATTGGCTATGGAATTCCCATGCCCACCTCACTGTGCATTCATCCCCAAACCCAGTGTATGCTATGGCCCCACCCACTCTGTGCCACAGATTAGCACAAGTCTGGCATGGCCATGTCAGGGGAAAGTTGTGTGTGGGCTGCCTCTGTAAAGAGCCAAATATGCTTACACAGGCAGAGCATTGAACCTTTGTATGTGTATGCACCCCTCTTGTTTCAGTGCTTCCCTTTTTTGGGTGAAGATTCCAGTGGAGTAGAAGAAGGAAAAACACATTTAAAGGAAAAAAGCCACCTCTGAGCTTCCACTGCAGCAGCTTGGGAGCAAACCCTATCCCTGACAGAGTGGTGTTGGCCACTGAGCAGAGAGGAGGTCTTGCCTCACATCCTATGCAGGATTTAGCTTCTCCACCATCAGTCACACCTACTACCAAACTGATAGCAGTCATCTCTCCCTATGAAAAGATGTAACTGGGGTAGCTTTTTTCCTTTAAATGTGAGCAGAGTCATATATAAGGGACATGTCAACAAAATTGAAAACCTATAAGAAATGCACAAATTTCTAGAAACATACAACCTGTTAAGCCTGAGCAAAGAAGAAAGAGAGAATTTTAACAAATGAATCACTCTAAGTGAAACTCAATTTGGAATATGAAAAACTCCTAGCAAACAAAGTTCCAGGACTAGACAGCTTCACATGACAATTCTATTAAATACATAAAGGAGAACTTATACCTATCCTTCTCTATTATCACAAGAAAGTGTAAAGCATTGAACACTCCCAAATTAATTCCATGAGGCTGCCATCACCTTGATAGCAAAATCAGACCCCAAAAGAACATTACTGGCCACTATTCATGCCTTCAAAATAACTAAACAAATCATGGACATTTTAGACTTTGAATAAAGAAATGTCCTTAATATTGACAATTGCCCAAAAATGCAATGGATTCCAAAATCACTCTTTCTGGTAGAGATAGTACAATCATTTCCACTAATTGAATAATTTACATAAAAATTGACCATTTGGACAGTCTTTCTCATCACACACAAGTCCACTTGAAGCTGATAAAATAGCCTTTGTCTTAACATGTGCAGGATGGCAAGTTCATAATCTTGCAACACAACTTTCACACAAGAGCATTACTACTAATCACTAAAGTAAGTATGTAATACCTAGAGTTTTCTATTTATTTATTCAGTATTTGCATAGACTAGTTTAGAACTATTTATTCAAGGATTTATTGCACTTGCCTTCTATGTAAGAATTCTCATCTAGGCAGAGAAGATATGTAGATTAAGAAAATTACTGGGAGTTCCCGTCATGGCTCAGTGGTTAATGAATCCAACTAGGAACCATCAGGTTGTGGGTTCGTTCCCTGCCCTTGCTCAGTGGGTTAAGGATCCAGTATTGCCACGAGCTGTGGTGTAGGGTGTAGACGCGGCTCGGATCCCAAATTTCTGTGGCTCTGGCATAGGCCGGTGGCTACAGCTCCAATTCGACCCCTAGCCTGGGAACCACCATATGACTCAGGGGCGGCCATAGAAAAGGCAAAAAGACAAAAAGAAAAAAGGAAAAAAAGAAAATTGCTATTTAGAATACTAGGAAAGGGGTCAGTTATCTTTGATTAACATTTCATTTATTTTTAAATTATTATTGTATTTTAATCATTAATAAATTTATACTCCCTCCCCCATTTCTCCACCTACACCCCTGCCTCGGGCAATCATCAATCATCTGTTCTCTACACCTATAAGCTTGAGTTTTGTTTTCTTTTTTGATTCCATATATGAGACATCATACAGTAGTTGTCTTTCTCTGTCTTATTTCTCTTAGTATAATGCCCACAAATTTCATCCATGTTATTGAAAAATTTACTTCTTTTTTAAAGCTGAATAATAGTCTGTATTCCACAATTACTTTATCCAACCACCAGTGATTAGACATGGGTTGTTTCCAAGTCTTGACAGTTGTAAATAATGCTGCAACCTGAGGGTTCATGTACATCTCATTTAAAAAATCCAACTTCTGAACTACATGCACAGCAATAAGGAAGTTTTGTGGAGAATTTAATGTTATCATTAGGGGATTTTTTGACGGTGTTCTGAGATGCCTACATATCTAGCTACTGAACTTAAGGGAAAGTAATAGTTTAATTCAGGGACAAGAAAACTTTTACAGTGAAGGGCCAAGTAATAAGTATTTTAGGCTTTTTATACAACTAACTAAATCTACTGTTGTAGCATGAAAGTAACTGTAGAAAATATATACACAAATGAGAATGGGTCTATTCCAATAAAACTTGATTAAAAAAACATCAAAAAGTATCAAAATGTTTGTTTCTCATAGGTTCCATTTGAAGTTAGTCTTTATGCAGCTGTTTTTAATGGATTGACTTTTGCTTCCCAGAAATTCTTAACCTTCAGATCTTTAGAATTTGTCCTTATTTGGAAATAGGTTTGCTATGGATATAATTAGTCAAGTTAGGACAAGGTCTCTAGTGGAGAAGATTATTCCTTTAATTAATATGGCAGGGATCCTTATAAAAGGAGGAAATTTGGATATCGTTACACACAGACACAAACACACAGGGATGACAACTTATGTAGATAAATTCAGAGATCAGGGTGATGCTTCTATTTGCTAAGGAAGGCCAAAGATGACCAGAAAAGTAAAAGAAGCTAGATATGGAACAGATTTTTCCTCACAACCCATAGAGGGAACCAATTCTGCTGATGCCTTGATTTCCAAATTCTATACTCTAGAGCTGTGAGACAAAAAATGTCTGCTATTTAAGCCATGTGTTTTGTGGTACTTTGTCATATCTGCCCTATAAAAACAATCAAGACAAAATATGAGCAAAATCAAGACAAAGTTAGATATAGTAATTCCTGGAGTAAGAGAGAATAAACTGATATTTGGAGACATCAAAGATCCATGGAAAATGCCTACTAAATGGTCTGAGGCTGGCTACTTATGAGAACCCTGCAACATCCTCATCACTGAGAGATGCTACTCTGCCAAGGAGTCTAATCAGGGCCCCCTTCATGTCCCTGTTCCTCAGACTGTAGATGAAGGGGTTCAGCATGGGGGTGACCATGGTGTATATCACCGAGGCCACCAGACTTGTCCTAGAGGATGAAGTCGCTGTCGAACTGAGGTAGACCCCAAGGCTTGTGCCATAGAACAAGGAAACAACTGAGAGGTGAGACCCACAGGTGGGAAAGGCTTTGTGCTTGCCCTTGGATGATGAAATTCTCAGGATGGACGAGAAAATCTGAGAATAAGAAAAGAGGATCCCAGAGAGAGGAAAAATACCTAGGACAACAACTACAAAATACACTACTATGTTATTGATGAGGGTATTTGAACAGGCAAGCTTTAGGACTTCAGGAAGATCACAAAAGAAGTGTGGAATATTCATGTTCATGCAGAAGGACAGCCTCAAGAGGGTCAAAGTATCAAGCAGGGAGCCTGTGACACTGATGCACCAGGACCCCAGAGCCAGCATCCCACACACCTGGGGATTCATGATGACTGTGTAGTACAGGGGGTGACAGATGGCCACAAAGCGGTCATAGGCCATCACAGCCAGGATTAAATTGTCCAGGCAGCCAAACACCAAGAAAAAAAATATCTGGCTGAGGCAGCCTGCATAGGTGATAACTTGGCTCTGTGTCTGTATATTCATCAGCATCTTTGGGATGGTAGTGGAGCTGAAACCGATGTCAGCAAAGGACAGGTTGGAGAGGAAGAAGTACATTGGCATGTGGAGGTGAGAGTCTGAGATAATGGCTAAGATAATGAGCAAGTTTCTAGTGAATGTGGTCAGGTACATGGACAGAAGCAACCCAAAGAGGAGAGGCTGCATATCTGGCTCATCTGTGAATCCCAGAAGGAGAAAGTATCTTGTTTGGTTTCTCATTTCCATGTAGCTGCTGCATTTGTCTAGAATGAGGTAAAAAAAATAACACTCCAGCATTTACTCCAAATGAGACTTCACCAGAATGACAGAAACATCCTTAATCCAAACCCAGGGAATTCATTAAGTCATTCATGTGAGCTAATGGTTTTATCTTTTTGATGACAAATTGTGGTTACCCTTGGTACCTAGAAAATCTTTTTCTAGGTTCAGTGGTTCTCTCTGAATAAAAAATATTTGGTATAAATAAGAGAAGCAAAGATTATTGACTCAACCATAATTTGGAAAATTATAAGTGAGAAAATGCTCCATGTAGATAATGTGACTGTAAAAATGATCTATTATTCTGATAAAAATTATGATTTAATCTGTAAAGACTTAATTTTAATCTATATATAGTTAACTATTAAGAATTTATCTTAATTACAAAGTTCAATGCATTAGCTTAGAAAAAGTCTCAAGATAAAAAACGTTCATAAAAGAAAATATAAATGGGTAATAACTGAGAAAATGCTCTTTCTACTACTTATCTATGATGGGTGCCCCTTTTAATGCTACAATTAAACACTTTTAAAAAATATTAAGTATGCAAATTTCCATCATGTGCAAAGAAAAAAACCTCAAAAACCTATATGAGAAGGTAGTTTACCTGCTTTTTTGGACTGGAAAATTCAAATCAGCATACCTATCTTTTATCACTAGATAGATATTTGCTGAACTCCAAAGGAAAATGGCTTATAACAACATTCACCAAAATGTGGACAGGGGTCATCTTTGAGCGTTAGCATGAATTTTGAATTTTGATTCATTTTTCCCACTATATATTTCAAAAAGTCTAAATGGGCAAACATGTAGTCTATCATCAAGAAACAAACTCTTTAAAATTTGAAGATATTATTAATAAAAGTTATACAAAACATAACTAGTTAAAACAGAAAATTGAGCTAAATCAGAGCTAAAGAATGAAAAATACGAATGGGGTGTTTGGGGTTGGTGGATACAAACTATTATATTGAGAATGGATAAGCAAGGAAGTCCCACTGTACAGCACAAGGAACTATATCCAATCTGTTGGGATAGACCATGCTGGAAAATAGAATGAGAAAAAGAATATATATATACATATATATATATATATATATATATATATATATATGACTGGGCACTATGCTGTACAGCAGAATTTGACACAACACTGTAAATCAACTATGCTGTAATGAAAAGAAATGATAAAAGAATAAAATATTTATAACAAAAATAAATTTCAGAGCTAATTCTATGGCAAAGCAAAATAGACAAAATCATGTTTAATGAAAGAACTAAAAAGAAAAAGAACAGATGGCTAAAATCAGGAATGATAAAAGTGAAAAATATATATACATGAAAATACTCTGGAGTTCCTGTCGTGGCGCAGTGGTTAACGAATCCGACTAGGAACCATGAGGTTGCGGGTTCGGTCCCTGCCCTCGCTCAGTGGGTTAACGATCCGGCGTTGCCGTGAGCTGTGGTGTAGGTTGCAGACGCGGCTCAGATCCCGCGTTGCTGTGGCTCTGGCGTAGGCCGGTGGCTAGCTCCGATTCAACCCCTAGCCTGGGAACCTCCATATGCCGCGGGAGCGGCCCAAGAAATAGCAACAACAACAACAACAACAACAAAAAAGAGAAAAGAAAAAAAAAAAGAAAATACTCTTCAAGATAATTTTTCCAACTCCATGTTAAAAACCTGAAAATCTCTAAGAAGTGAATTATTAATGTATTGGTTGATTTAGCATAGAGGACTACAGATCAATAATTAAGGAAGGAATTAAATAAGTATGAAAACTTACTTCCAAAAGTGCCATAGTGGAAGCATTAGAAGTGGCAGAAACATTAGAAGACCTTTTTAAGTATTACAGAAGAAAGAAAAGTCTGCCATAACTAATATTTATTTATTAACATCCTGGAAATTCTAACCCAGGCAATAGTAGGAAAAGAAGAAATATGAGTTCTAAATTCTATTGTTTGAAGATGATAGATTGGTTGCAGATAATGAATCGTCAGCTGAAAATCTCTCGTCACTGAATGTGATTTTAGTAAGACAGTTAATATAAAACAAATGTACAAAAAACATTAGTCATCTAAAAGTGACATTCAGTGGCATATAGTATATTCATTATGTTTCTATATAGTTCCAAAACGTTTTTCTCACTGTGGGAATTCCCTGTACTATCTTCATAACTTTTTTGTAAATCTCAAATTATTCAAAAATGAAAATTACCCAAAAAAGTGTGTGCAAGAGAAAAGAACAGTAATGTTCAAAAGCACAGTTAAATCTCTTAGAAAACAGATCACAATCACTTCAAATATTAACAAAAACAGAAATTTCCTGGGACAGGGACTGGAAACCTGCCAATACACAGTAAATGACCGATAAATTTGCTAAATAAGCTGAAATAATTGAGACATGCATGTTCAAGCACTTGAGCTATGTTTAACATGTTGTAGTTATCACTATTTTTTAAAAATTAGGTACAATTGACATATACCATTATATTAGTTCCAGGTGTGTGTCATAATGATTTGATCTTGGTATATATTACAAAGTTATCACAACCATTAATGTAGTTAACAACTGTTTATATGCATAATTACAACATTAATCCTTCTAATGAGGACTTTTAAATCTAGTCTTTTAGCATCTTCCATATATGCTCTCCAGAATGACTAAATATAGTCACCATGATTGACATTATATCACCATAACTTATTCATTTTATCCATGGAAATTTGTATATTTTGACCCCCTTAACTCACTTCCACCATCACTACTGGCAGTGACCGAACATCACTCTTTTTTTTATTATTTAAAGAATGAATATGTGTTTACAGTAATGCAGTGATAATGATTAATATGTATAGATGCTTATTAGCTATTAAAATAAATTAATTTAAAATACATGATCTACTTTAATTTAATCCTAATATTAATGCTATGAAACGGACACTACCATTATCCCCTTTTTTAAAAAGTTGAAACAGAGATACAGAATCATTAAGTAACATATCAGAAGATGGATTAATGAACTTGTAAGTGATAACTTTTTGGAATCCCAGGGAACATTTCTTGTTTGAATGCATAAGATTTGATAGGTAAAGGAATCAGAAGCATCTTTTTTAGAGGAGAATAGAGGCAACTGCATGGCTCCTGAAGAATGACCAAGCTGTCTGGATACTGGATAAGAAACTTGAGAGATGTTGGGATCTGAGAGGTCAGTTTCCATTAGGAAGATGACAGCTCCTCAGAAGTGGGTTTCAGAAGAGAGAGGAAGGAAGCTGAGAGAAGAGTGTTTGACAGAGACTCAGGAATTGAATTGTGTAGAATGCTTTAGTAAATAGAATCTCCTCATCACATTATCCCCATCTCTGCCATTAGAATTAATGCTCTGAGAGCTCTGCCTGCCACCATACCTGTTTCCCACAACAGTACTGTAATGTTATCACTGGGCCTCTAGTTTTCTGGGGCTTTCTTCCCTGGGTGATGGATGTTCAACTCAGCTCCAAGGAAAGTAAGGGAGGGTGGCACCAGGCATCGATTCTCTGAAATGGCAGAGTTGAACTCCTTTCTTCCCGGAATATTGGAGCTGTAGACTAGAGGTGTAAGGGACATAGTTACTGTTTCTGTGGCTTCAGAGGTTGAAGTTTATTAGATGTTCATTAAATTAATTGTTCCAGTGTTGTTCTATTCTCCGAGAAATTTGGTTCCCATGAGGGAGGGAGAAAAATAGAAAGGAGATTCTTTTCTGCTGCTTTTGTACCCATGGGAGCATCTTGGATATGAAATATGTGCATCCCCTCCCCAGGCCTCTTAGTCATGAGGTTAACTATCAAAATATGATAACACATTTTTCAGGACCTTGTGAAAGTCCAACTGGACTTGGAGTTGTCATCAGGGATCCGGGACATACCCAACTCCCAAAAAAACCTATTTCCAGTGATGTCTATTCATACTCATGAAAGTGCAATCTCCAGAAATTTCCAGGCATGCAGTGAGAGAAATATGGTGAGAGGTGGATGGCTGGCTGTACAATCAGGGCTCTGCAGGTACCTACAGCATTACAGTGTCAAAACATGTCCATAGGGTAGTCCTCAGTATTCTAGTTTAGAGGAAAAATCCATCCTTATTAATTCATAATAGACTGATTTTAAAGTAATATCCCACATTATTAAAGCATTGTCATAAAATGGGAACAGGGAAACACTTAGGGTGACTCTATTTTTTATGGCTGCACCCATGGCTTATGGAAATTCCCAGGTCAGGGATTGAATCTGAGCCCTGATACTGAGCCAGGGTTCTAACCCACACCGCCACAGCAGCTTCTTAAACTGCAGTAGGAGTCTTAACCCACTGTACCACAGCAGGAACTCCACAGTGACTATTTTGAGTGACTATTTTCAGCCTGAACAGTCACATCTACAGGATGAGACATTTTCCACTGACAGAGCATCTATTGTGGCATCCACAAGGTTCATATTATTACCTCCAGCGTTGCACTACCATTTAATCAACATTTTATTCCTGGATTACCTTAATTCTCCCCTCATTACAGCATTCCTGTATCACACTCCCCTCCATACTGCCATTCCTGTATCAGTTTCTACCAAAGCATGCTCCAAAGAAACAGCTCGTGAAATTCACATTGGGTCCAAAATAAAAAGGAAAATTATTGAGGATGATACTGAATCCAGCATATATGACTTATTTTGTTTTAACTGAAATATGATTGACATATAATATTATGTTACTTTCACATGTACTGCATAGTGATGTATTTGAATACACTGAAAAATGATGATCATGATAAATCTAGTAATACTGGTCCCCAAGAAGTTATTACAATGTTATAGACCATATTCCCTACTCAGCATATTATATCCCTGTGGCTTTTATATAACTAGAGATTTTTACCTTTTAATCCCTTTCTCCTATTTTGCTCCCCATCCCACCCATCTAGAAACCTCCCATTTGTTTTCTCTATCTATGATTCTGTTTTCATTTTCTTTTGCTTCCTTATGCGTTTTGATTGTTAGATTCCACATATGAGGACAACATATGGTATTTGTCCTTCTCTGTCTTAGAATGATACCCCTAGAGTCATCCAACTTTTGCAAGTGGAAATAGTTCATATTTTATATGACTGAGTAATATTCCATTATAAATATATACCACATCTTCTTTATCCATTTCTCTAGCCATGAACATTTAGGTTGCTTCCATAGCTTAGCTATGTAAATAATGTTCAGCGGACACTGAGGTGCATATATCCTTTCAAAGTAACATTTTGTTTTCAAGTATATACTCAGAAATGAAATTGCTATATCATATGGTAGTTCTATTTTCAGCTTTTGAGAGGCTTCTATACTATTTTTCATAGCGGAGGCACCTAGTTAAATTCACTCAAAAATGTACAAATATTCTCTTTTCTCTACATTCTCTTTAGCATTTTTTATCTGTTGTCATTGTGATGATAACCATTCTGACAGGTGTCAGGAGGTATCTCACTGTGGTTTTTGGTATCCATTTCCTGGATGATTAGCGGTATTGAGCATCTTTTCATGTTTTTGTTGGAAAACCGTATTTTTTTTTTTTGGAAAATATTTATTCGGGTTTTCTGCCCATTTTAAAAACAGATTGCTTGTCTTTTTGATTTGAATATAATGAGCATTTTGTATATACTGAATATTAATGCTTTATCAAATATATCATTTGCAAATATCTCCATCCATTCAGTAGGTTCCCCTAGCCTGGGAACCTCCACATGCTGCAGGAGCAGCTCAGGAAAAGGCAAAAAGACAAAAAAAAAAGAATTGTTTAGGTGATGTTTTGTGTGTGAAATTCTTACTAGAAAGAGTTTGAAATATAATAGAAGATAGAAAGTGGAGATAGAATTTATTAACATATAAATAGTATTTTATAAAATTCACCCAGGAAATATTCTATTTATTTATTTATTTATTTCTAAGAGCTTGCTTTTTTTTTTTTTTGGTCTTTCTGTCTTTTCTAGGGCCACACCCGTGGCATATGGAGGTTCCCAGGCTGGGGTCTAATTAGAGCTGTAGCCACCACCCTACACCAGAGCCCCAGCAACCCAGATCTGAGCCTCGTCTGTGACCTACACCACAGCTCAGGGCAACGCCCGATCCTTAACCCACTGAGCAAGGCCAGGGATAGAACCTGGAACCTTGTAGTTCCTAGTCGGATTCATTAATCACTGAGCCATGATTGAAACTCATCACCCAGGAAATATCTTAAATGGAAAATATGAGGAATTCCCATTGTGGCGCAGTGGAAACAAATCCGACTAGGATCCATGAGGTTGCGGGTTTGATCCCTGGCCTTGCTCAGTGGGTTAAGGATCTGGCGTTGCCCTGAGCTGTGGTATAGGTCGCAGACTTGGTTTGGACCTGGCATTGCTGTGGCTGTGGTGTAGGCTGGCAGCTGTAGCTCCTATTAGACCCATAGCTTGGGAACCTCCATATGCTATGGGTGCAGCCCTAAAAAGACAAAAAAAAAAAGAAAAAATGGGAACACGTTTATATAATTCCAGGTGTAATATACCAGTGGCAATTAACTGATGCTGCAGAAGAGAAGAGATTTTCTGAAACTCTATCCTTGAGTAGATGAGGGGAATTGGTCGTGGGCCCATATGGAGATTTTGACTTTCACTGTCTTTCAAGTTTTACTACACAGTAGCTAGGAGTTTTACTAGCTTCACAGCTTTATCAATTCTACTTATTTATTCAGTACTTGCATAAACTAGTTTAGATGTATTCATGAGAGAAGAATTGATTGCACTTTCCTTCTATGTCAGATTTTTATTCCTAGGGAAAGGAGATATAAAATTAATAAAAGACAAATTCCTGGACATTAAGAAAAATTACTTCTTCGATTATTAAGAAACAGATCACTTTTTGTTTGATTTAGCTTTTCATAAAAATCTTTTTTGTTTTATTTTTTTTATTTTATTTATTACTCAAATGAATTTATCACATCTGTAGTTGTATAATGATCATAACATAAAAAAACTTTCTAACCACATGCATTAATAGCAATGATGATGTTTTGTGGAGAATTTCATGTTATCATTAGGGGATTCTGATGGTGACCTGAGATGCTTAAATGTCTAGGTACCAAACTGAAGTGAAAACAGTAGTTTAATTCAGGGACAAGCACTTTCATCCTTTTCTTTACTGTCACTACTATCTGGAAATGCAATCTTAGTTTCAAAGTAGTCATATGCATGCACCAGTAGATTACATTACTAAAGAGCTTCTTTGAATTCAGAATCCAAGCCCCTCCCTGCCAAACCTGCTGAATCAAAATCTACATTTTAACAAGATCACCTGGAGTTTCACATGTACATTAAGGTTTTGGGGTTTGTTTGGTTTTTTTAATTTATATTTTATTGTTATTTCCCCAACACACTTGTTTTTCCCCACTGTACAGCATGGGGACCCAGTTACACGTACGTTTATACATAATTTTTTCTCCCATCGTCATGCTGCATTGTAAGTATCTAGACATAGTTCTCAATGCTACACAGCAGGATCTCATTGTAAATCCATTCCATGAGAAATAGTTTGCATCCATCCACCACAAGATCCCAGTCCATCCCCCTCCCCCTCCCCCTGGGCAACCACAAGTCTATTCTCCAAGTCCATGAGTTTTTTCCTGTGGAAAGGTTCATTTATGCTGTATGTTAGATACCAGATATGAGTGAGATCATATGGTATTTATCTTTTTCTTTCTGACTTACTTCACTCAGGATGAGAGTCTCTACCTCCATCTATATTGCTGCAAATGGCATTATGTCATTCTTTTTTTATGGCTGAGTGGTATTCCATTGTGTATATATACCACATCTTCCTAATCTAATCATCTGTCATTGGACATTTGGGTTGTTTCCATGTCTTGGCTATTGTGAATAGGGCTGAAATGAACATGTGGGTGCATGTGTCTTTTTTTTAAGAAAAGTATTTTCTGGATATATGCCCCAGAGTGGGGTTTCTGGGTCATATGGTAGTCCTATGTACAGATTTCTAAGGTACCTCCATACTGTTCTCCAGAGTGGTTGTACCAGCTTACATTCCCACCAACAGTGCAGGAGGGTTCCCTTTTCTCCACACCCCCTCCAGCATTTGTTATTTGTAGACTTATGAATGATAGCCATTCTAACTGGTGTGAGGTGGTATCTCATGGTAGTTTTGATTTTCATTTCTCTAATCATCAGGGATGTCAAGCATTGATTCAAGTGCTTGTTGGCCATCTGTATATCTTTCTTGAAGATCTGTCTATTCTGGGCTGTGGAGCTCTTCCCAAGGGCTGATTGTGCTGGTTGGCTTGCTCCTCAGGAGTGCAATGCTTCCCAAGGGCCAGCAGGGCTAACCAGCTGGCTCTGAGGCAAAGGAGTGCTTCCTGAGGGCAGTTGGGACTGGCAGGTGTGCACCACGGTGTAAGCACACTTCCTGTGGCCAGGCAGGGCTTGTCCTGGTGCTCCTGGGCTATGGAGCTCTTCCTGAGGGTGGACAGTGCTGGGAGGCTTGCTGCACAGGAGTGTAGCACTTCCCGAGGGCAGGAGGGATTAACTGGATCTCTCTGAGGCAAAGGAGCATTTCCCAAGGGCAGGCAGGATGGGCAGGTGCACACCCAGGTGGAAATGCACTTCCCGAGGCTGTTCAGGGCTTGCCCTGGTGCTCCTGGGCCATGGAGCTCTTCATGAGGGCGATGGTGCTGGATGGCTTGCTCTGCAGGAGTGGGGTGCTTCCTGTGTGAGGGCAGGCTGCCCAGGGAAAGCCACAGTGGTGGATAGCTTCCTGAAGGTGGTGAGGTCAGCCCACAGGGATGGCAGGCGGCTTCTGGCCAGGTGCATGTGGGGTGGGGGAGTGAGGATGTGATGGAAAGCTCTGCTCTCTGCTAGCTGGTGGGCAAGCATGCACTCTAGGGTGCAAGGAGTATTGTATGGTGGCCAACCTCTCCTCCTCTCCCCTCTGGAACAATGGTGCCTTGTTTCTCCTGTGGGTCTGGACCTTCTCCCAGGTACCCTCTGTTGTGGTTTTCCACTCCCCAGCCCTTAGTGTATTGCTCCCTCCACCCACAACACACTGCTTAATCCCTCAGGCTGTCTCCACACCACCAACCCCAGTCTGCTCCCAGGGACTAACCTCCAGGGCCTAGGTCTCAGTGCCCAGCCCCAACTCAAGCATCTCGGTTTTTGATGTCTGTGCCAGTGGTTCAGATGATCTGTGTAGCTCTCACTCTGCTTTTTAGATCTCAGGCCTGCTGCTGGGCTTTTCTCAGAGTCTGGAGATCCCTCCAACTCAGTTGATATTTCCTTCAGTTAGGTGACCTTCTGGGGTGTGGGTTCCACCTTTCTCCTTCACAGTTCCCTCTCGGGAATGCCAGTCCAGTCCTGATTCCCCTTCTCTCTCTCCTCTTTTCTCTTGTTTTACCCAGTTATGTCAAGAGATTCTTGCCATTTTTGGATGTTTAAGTTCTTCTGCCAGCATTTTATTGTTGTTCTGTGTGAGTTGTTTTACATGTAGATGTATTTTTTTTTTGTTATATTTGTGGGAGAGGGTGAGCCCGTTCCCCTACTCTTCCACCATCTTGCTCATCTCTCTACATTAAGCTTTGAGTAGTGTTCCTCTAGAGCATCTACAGCTTCTAGTCCTTCAGCTTTTATGTCCTAACTTTTGTTTCATCAACACCTTCCAACTTCACTATTTACCATGTGGGCAAAAATAGAAGTTCCATAATTACATTTTTTTATACCATTAAGTTCATATTTTGGAGTTAAATTCATATTTTGGTATGATATATTCCAATCATGGTTTATGAAACCATTGTTTATTGTTCAATGCCAATGTAAATAATAGTCATGATTTATACTTCTTACATAACCCTATATTACACCATTTTATGGTTTTCTTTTGTGACACTCTATTCTGTGTCCTTGGAAAGCCATTATGTCACCCATTATGCCTTTTTTCTTAACTTTCAGTGGAATTTCTTAAGGTAGAGTTTTCAAAATTAATATAAGCATTACCTATTAGGAAAATACTATATTAGGGCATCATTTAAGATTAGAGTCAGTGTTTTTGTAGATGAGAATACCTGGACACACGTACTTTAAAAAGTATGGATTAGGAGTTCCTGTCATAATCCAGCAGAAATGAATCTGACTAATATCCGTGAGAACACAGGTTGGATCCCTAGCCTCACTCAGTGGGTTAAGGATCCAGCACTGCAGTGAGTAGTGGTGTAGGTCCCAAATGCAGCTCAGATCTGGCATTGGAGTGCATATGTTATAGGCCAGCGAGTACAGCTCCGATGTGACCCCTAGCCTGGGAAACCCCAAAAGCTGTGGGTCTGGCCCCCCAAAAAAGACAATAACATAAAATTTTAAAATATAAAAAAATAAAAAGTATGGATGAAAATGCAACATCTTATGCTCAGTGAAGGAAAAGGAACACAGACTATATATCGTATAATAATACCATAGAGACATACATAGAACTGTGTTGCAATAGGCTTTGAACAGTGTAGCTGATGGGGAGCAAGTAGATCTAAAGAAATAGAAGTTTGGCTAGTTATTGAAGTCTTCTATTATAATTGCGAATCCACAAGCATTGTGGTTCTTTGTCTTCTAGGTATCACTTCTTTGGTTTTGACCTCCACTCTGAAGAATGCTCAAAGAAACAATATCAGAGTCTCTGACCTGGAGTTTCTCCACACTCAAAGGGATAGATACACACATTGGCTCAAAGATCATTGAGATTCATTAAAATATATGGTAATACCTCCTGAACACACCTAAATCCTAAGAGCAGCCCCGTGTCTTTCATGTTGATCCACTGAGGGAGGACCCCAAAAATGGGGAAATCATTTCAAGTGGGAGAGACAAAGAGAAACATCAAGACCAATGGACTGATTCACTGGGGGTCTCTTGGAGCCTCCCATATGAGGTGTCTCATGCATCTGAAATCTAGCAACAATGTGCTTATGTCACTAAATTTACAAAATGGATGAGACAGATTTTTCTTATCAAATTCATGAAATATTGATATATCTAAATATAGCAAAGCTCTAGGAAATATACAAAGGCAAGTTGTTCCTCACACTCAATTTGAATATTAAAGCAGGATCATACGGAGATATGTTAACTGGAACCACTAAGTTAATGTTAACACAGGAAAATGTCCTCTACCTAAGGTGGTGCAATAAATCTTTACTACTCAAGAGTCTGAAATCTCTTGTTACTCAGTTTGGATTCACACTTTTAACTCTGGGAAAGGTTTACTGATGATTTTTACTGTGAAATGCCTTAATACCTGAGCCATGATATATTGTCCCTGCCTGTCTTCTCCCTCAGTTTTGGATGTTTCTAGCCTCCTTAAGCAGTAATTCAAGAACTTAAAATGTCTTTGGATTCTCTGAAGGGTATTGGCAGGGGACATTGCTCTTTCTACCACAGAGTGTGACCATTTTGTGAGAGTCAGAGAGATCAATGACTCTTTTGCCTTAGTGTCAAGAAGGGCCATGCTGCTATCAAGCAATTGTTTCATTTCATGGTATGGATACTGTCCATCTTTTTATTGATCATTGCAGATTTGCTATCCAACTTTTCTTTTCTTTTCTTTTCTTTTTTGGCTTTTGTTGTTGTTATTGTTGTTGTTGCTATTTCTTGGGCCGCTCCCGGGGCATATGGAGGTTCCCAGGCTAGGGGTTGAATCGGAGCTGTAGCCACCGGCCTACGCCAGAGCCACAGCAACGCGGGATCCGAGCCGCGTCTGCAACCTACACCACAACTCACGGCAACGCCGGATCGTTAACCCACTGAGCAAGGGCAGGGACTGAACCCTCAACCTCATGGTTCCTAGTCGGATTCGTTAACCACTGCGCCACGACAGGAACTCCTATCCAACTTTTCCATTCCCCTCTTCCCTGTTAAAATAGCCTGACTATATTTGAGCTAAGCAGAGATAAGGAAGTCTCAGTTCTTGTTAGGCAAGGAGACAGGACTTGAAATTGTGCTCCAAGATGGGAAGTGAGAAGAAAGAGTCTTGCAGTGATGTGCTGTTAGAATGCTCTTCAGACCCAGGGATATGAACTGTGAAGGATTTTGAATCTGTTTCATAACCTCATCAACCTAACTGTTCTCCCAGAAAATATATCTGATAAAAGCTTTCCTTCCATCCATCCCGCCTTCCCACAGTACTTACTGGATAATGGGTGTAGCAAGGGCTTGTTCTAGGGTGTGGTTGCACATCTCAGAGAAGCACAGAGAGAATTATCTTAGCTGGCATGGATGAGATGCAAGTGAACTCTGCAGAGGAGAATCCAGACGCTGAATTCTCAGAGTGCCTCATTAAATAAATTGTTTTATTATTACTCAATCCTCTGAACAATTCACTTCTCTTGATGACAAGAAACCATTAAAGAAGGAGATTTTCCTGCCTGTCCAGTCTCCATAGGTTCACCTTGGCCAGATACTTATTCCCTTTCTAGCTACTGGTCCATCTCCCCTGGAATGAAATCTCCCCAGTGCACATAACCTGTTATGCAGGCTGCATTGAAAAGACCACCCATGAGTTTCATCAATGCCTTTGAGTCTCCTCAATATAGCTATTGCCTGATAGTATTCATCCTAAATAAGATCCTCTCTGGAGCTTCATCCTGATATCTATTTTGAAAACTGGAGTTAGATTTTTTTTAAAAAAATGTATGGCTAGCTTTATTTGATGGAGGGTTTTTTGTTTGTTTTTGTTGTTGTCTGTGTGCTTTTTTTTAATATTTGGTCTGTAAATACATCATTTCTTCACACAGTTTCCCTGGATCTAGTTATTCAGATTTTTCATCATGGGTAGAGGCATTCATATTTTTAAGCTCACATGGGTAATTTTTTTCTGGCTGTATACTAGGTACCCGATTTATAGCATTCCTTTCCAGTGGGAAAGAATGTATGATATCACTTACATATGGAATCTAAAATATGGCACAAATGAATTTATCTACAAAACAGAAACTGACACAGAGACATAGAAAACAGACTTGTTGCAAAGGGAGAGGAGAGAAGGAAGTTTGAGGTTAGTAGATGGAGGCTGTGAAGGAAGAAGAAAGGGAAGTTTGAGGCTGGTAGTTTGAGGTTAGTAGATGCAAACTATGACAGTTAGAAAGGATAAGCAGTGAGGTCCTACTGTCGATGTCCCAAGCAATGAGGAACTGTGTCAAATCTCTTGGGTGTGTGTGTGTGTGTGTGTGTGACTGGGTCATGTCGATGTACAGCAGAAATTAGCACAACATTGTAAATCAACTACAGTTTAAATAAATAAATAAATAAATGTTTTAAAAGGAAAGTGTATGTGGAAATAACACCAGTACCTGTTGATGACTTAGAAAAGGCAATGAAATAACGGGTTAGATATTAACTATTTTAGGCATTGAGGGGCGTCCATTTCAATGGACTTGTCAGTTGCAGGGAAGATAAGTCTCCTGCACTGTACTGTGGAAGCAGCTGCAGGCCATATCTACACAAATGGGTTTTACTGCAGGTATTTAATTTCTGTAGATCTTGTAACAATTAACCACTAACTAGATGTCTTAAAACAAGAGCAATTTATTCTGACACAGCTCTTGAGACCAGAATTCTAAAATCAAGATGCCAGAATCAGGAATTCCCTTATGGCTCAGTGGGTTATAAACCAACTAGTATCCATGAGAATGAGGAATTGACCCCTGCCTTGCTTTGGGATAAGGATCTAGCATTGCTGTGGCTGTGGTGTAGGCCTGTAGCTCTGATTTGACCCCTTCCTTTGAACTTCCATATGACTCAAGTGCAGTCCTAAAAACCAAAAAAAAAAAAGAGAGAGAGAGAGATTCCAGAAGGATTGTAGTCCCTCTAAGTGAGCCCATTCAACTTCTTCTTTTAGTGGCTCCAAGCATTTCTGGATTTTGTGACTGTATCACTCCATTCTCTGCGTCCACGGGTACATGTCTTCTCATCTCTGTGTGTCTCTCTGCTCTGTGTCTCTTTTAAGGGCACTTGTCATTGGATTTAGTGTCTTCTTAGAAAACTTAGGTTGGTCTTATTTCAAGATAATTATATCTTAATGACAGTTTTTCCAAATAAGCTTACATTCACAGGTACTGTGAATTAGAATGTGCACAGATCTTTGAAGAGTCCACCTTTCAACCCAATACATTATGTTCCAATAAAGCCTTTGACAAAAATAGGCTGTGAGTGGAATTTGTTCTGTGGGCAACAGTTTTCTGACCTCTGATTTAGAGTATAGATTCGTACAAAGGAAGTAAGTAAATCAGAAATAATATAGTACGTTAGAAAGAACATGAAATATGCCTTCTTTTCTGCCAGTGAGTTTCACATACCAGAAGTGAAACTGAGCAGGAAAGTGGTGCAATCTCCTCTCTGTTACTTGCTCCTTGTTTGTAGGAAAACCTTTCATCTCCTAGGTTTTCTCTAAGTTTTAAAGAGTAGGCTCAAACACTTAATGATTGGAGAAGTGTAAGATATTGACTACATGGTGAGAACAAGAAGATAGAAGCCAGAGTGGTTGGAATCACAAGACTGATGACTAAGATTCTTCAAAACATCACCCTGTTACCTCACCACCAACTAAATAATCAGAAAAATGTCCATGAACTTATCACACACTCTGCAAACTTTATTTCTGAAACTTACTTTTGAACTTCTTGCCTGCCTAGAGTTTTATGGTATTTGGCCTTATGTATAGGTCTTTTTCCATTTTAAGTTTATTTTTCTGTCTATTGTTAGAGAATGTTCTAATTTCATTTTTTAAATTAGCTCTCCAGTTTTCACAGCATCATATGTGGAAGAGACTATCTTTTTTCATTATATAATCTTGCTTCCTTTGTCCTTGATAAGTTGAACATGAGTGCATGGGTTTATCTGTGGACATTCTAGCCTGTTCAGCTGATCTGTATTTCTCTTTTTGTGTCAGTACCATACTGTTTTATGACTGTAACTTTGTACTGTAATCTGAAGTCAGGTAGCCTCATTCCTCTAGTTCCATGTTTCTTTTTCAGTGGAATAGCTTTATCTTTTCAAGGTCTTTTATGTTTCTATACAAAGTTAATTTGTTTGTTCTAGTTCTGTTAAAAATGCCATTGGTAATTTGATAGGGATTGCACTGAATCTGTAGATAGTCATTGTGATGATATTTATTCTTCCAATCCAGGAACATGGTATATCTTTCTGTCTGCTTGTGTCATCTTAGATTTCTTTCACAAATGTCTTGTAGGTTTCAGGGTACCATATTTGTGCCTACTTAGGTAGGTTTATTCCTAGGTATTTTACTCTTTTGGTGTGATTATAAGTGGGATTGTTTGATTAATTTCTCTTTCTTATGTTTTGTTGTTAGTATATAGGAATTCAATAGATTTATGTGTATTAATTTTGTATCCTACAATTTTAGTGAATTCAGTCATGAAATGTAATAATTTGCTGGTAGCATCTTTAGGATTTTCTATGTATAGTATAATGTCACCTGTAAACAATGACAATTTTACTAATTTTCCAGTTTGTTTTACTTTATTTCTTTTTCTTCTCTGATTGTCATGTTTAGGACTCCTAAAACTATATTGAATTAAAGTGGTGAGAGTGGACATCCTTGTATTTTTTATGATCTTAGCGGAAATTATTTCAGCTTTTCACCATTGAGAATGATATTACCACTAAGACTTTCACATATGACCTTTATTATGTGGAGGTAGCTTCACTCTATGCCCACTTTCTGGAGAGATTTTATCAAAAGTGGGTATTGACTCTTGCCAAAACTTTTTCTGCATCTATGAGATGATCGTATGGATCTTATTCTTCAGTTTGTTAATGCAGTGTATCACACTGATTGATTTGTGGATATTGAAAAATCCTTGCATCCCTAGGATAAAACTCATTTGATAATTTTGTAGGATCCTTTTAATATACTGTTTGATTTGGCTTGCTAATATTTTTTGAGAATTTTTGCATCTATGTTCATCAGTGATAATTGTCTTGTAATTTCCTTGTTTTGTGGTATCTTTGGTTTAGGTATCAGGGTGATGGCAACCTCATAAAATGCACTTTGGATTTTTATTTTTCTGCAGTTTTTTGGAAGAGTTTCAAAACTTAGGTGTTAACTCTTTTTTAACTCTTTGATAGAATTCACTGTGAGGCCATCGGGTCCTAAAATATTTTTGGATTTTTTTTTTCTTTTATGGAGGCACCTATGGCCTATTAATGTTCCCAGGCTAGGATTTGAATTGGAGCTGCAGCAGCAGGCCTACACCACAGCCATGGTAACAAAGGATCCAAACTGCATCTGTGACCTCTGCCACAGCTTGCAGCAATGCCACATCTTTAACTCACTGACTGAGGCCAGCTAACAAACTCACATCCTCAGAGAGAAAATATCAGGTCCTTAACCCACTGAGCCACAATGCAGACTCTTTTTTTTTTTTTTTTGAAAATTTTTAAATCAGAGCTTCAATTTTAGTACTTGTGAGTGGCCTATTTATATTCTCTGTTTCTTCCTGGTTCTTTCTTGGAAGATTGTACATTTCTAAGAACTTTCTCATTTCTTTTAGGTTGATTATTTCATTGGCATATAGTTGCCAATGAATCTTATGATCATTTGATTTTTGTGGTGTCAGTTGTAACTTATCCTCTTTCATTTATAGTTTTATTGACTTTATCCTTTTCCCTTATATCATGATGACTCTGGCTAAAGTTTTATTAATTTGCTTGATCTTTTCAAAGAAAAAAAACTTTTGATTTTTTTGTTCTTCTCTTTAGTTTTATTTTTGTTTTTATTTCATTTATTTCTGCTTGGATCTTTATGATTGCTTGTCTTTTGCAAAGTTTGATTTTTTTCTTCCTTTCTAGTTGCTTTAGGTGTAAGTTTAGGTTGTGTCTTTGGGATTCTCTTGTTTCCCGAGATGACAGTGTATTGCTATAAACTCCTAGAAGAAAACATAGGCAGGACACTTTCTGATATAAATCACAACAATATATTTTTAGATCCACTGGCTAGAATAAAGAAAATAAATACAAAAATAAACAAATGGGGCCTAAATAAACTTTAAAAAGCTTCTAAAGAGCAAAACAAACCATCAAAAATGAAAAGACAACCCACAGAATGGGGGAAAGTATTTGCAAATGGAGCAACTTATAAAGGATTAATCTCAAAAATATAAAAACATTTATTGTAGCTTTATATCAAAACAAATATCTAAATCAAAAAAAGGGAGAGGATTAAGATGGCAGAATAGAAGGACTGGAGCTCAACTTCTCTCCTAAAAACAACAAAATTCACAACTAAAAGCTGAGCTATCCCCACCCAAATGGACCAGAATCCTTAAAAAAGATACCCTACTCCAGAAGAATAAGAGGAGGCCACACCAAGAGTTAGGAGGGGCGATTTTGTGATATAAGCAACCCCATACCTCCCAGGTGGGAAGCTCCACAGACTGAAAACTAATTGGTTCACAGAGAGAGACTCACCTACAGGAGTGAGAGTTCTGAGCCCCACATCAAACCCTCACGTGTGGGGATCCGTCACTGGGAGAAAGAGCCCCTGGAGCATCTGGCATTGAAGGCCAGTGGGGCTTGTGCACAGGAGCTCCATAGGACTGGGGGAAACAGAGACCCCATTCTTAAAAGGTGCACACGGACATTCACATGCACTGGATCCCAGGGCAAAGCAAATTCTCCATGGGAATCTGGGTCAAACCTGACCACAGTTCTTGGAGGACATCCTGGGCAAACAGGGGTGAATGTGGCTTGTTGTGAGGGTGGGACATTGAAGGCAAAACTCTCGGGAATATTCAGCAGCTGCCTTTCTCTGGAGTTGGCCATTTTGGGGAAATCTGGCCCCACCTGTCAGTCAGTGCTGAGAAGCCCCAGGGCAAACAACAATCCAGGTAGGATCACTGTCCCACCCCTAGGTAAACAGGCTGCCTAAAGACCCCTCATTCAGAGACTAAGCAACACCCAACAGAGGGATTAGAATCAGCTCCACCTACCAGTGGGAAGGCATCAGCCCCTCCCATCAGGAAGCCTACACCAAGCCCCCATACAGACTTCAGCCACAAGGGGGGCAGAAACCAGAAGTAAGAGAGACTACAACCCTTTTTTCTGTAAAAAGTTCACCACACCAAAAACCTACAAAAATGAAGGAGAAGACTCTAACTCAGATGAGGGAGAAAGGAAAAACCCCAGAAAATCAGCTAAGCAATGAGGAGATTCTTAACCTCCAGGAAAAAGACTTTAGATTATTGATGCTGAAGATGATGCAAGACATTGGAAATAAACTGGAGGCAAAGATGGATACTTAGAGGAAACGCTGAGGAAAGACATACAAGATAGAAAACTTAAATAAGAAGAGATGCAAAATATAATAACTGAAATAAAAAATTCACTAGAAGCAACCAACAGCAGGATACAGGAGGCAGTGGAACGAATAAGCGAGGTGGAGGACAAATTAGTGGAAATTACGGATGCAGAACAGAAAAGAGAAAAAAGACTGAAAACAAATGAAGAGAGTCTCAGAGATCTCTGGGACAATGTTAAACACAGCAACATCCGTATTATAGGGGTGACAGAAGGAGAAGAGAGAGAGAAGGGGACAGAAAAAATATTCCAAGAGATAATAGCTGAAAAATTCCCTAACATGGGAAAGGAACCACTCACTCAAATCCAGGAAGCACAACGAGTACCATATAAAATCAACCCAAGCAGGAATACACCAAGACACATATTAATCAAACTGACCAAAATTAAAGACAAAGAGAAAATCTTGAAAGCAGCTAAGGGAAAGAAACAAGTAACATACAAGGGAACCCTGATAAGGTTATCAGCAGATTTTTCAGCAGAAGGGAGTGGCATGATATACTTAAAGTGATGAAAGGAAAAAACCTCCAACCAAGATTACTTTACCCAGCAAGGCTCTCATTCAGATTTGAAGGAGAAATCAAAACCTTCTCAGATAAGCAAAAGCTGAGAGAATTCAGCAACACTAAACCAGCCTTACAACAAATACTAAAGGAACTTCTCTAGGCAGAAAAGACAGCAACAGGAAACAAAAATTCCACAAATGACAAGGCTCACCAGTAAAGGTATATATACAGTAAAAATACGAAATCATCCATGCACGATTATACCACCAAAATCCGAAATCAGGAGAAGAGGTGGGTACAAATGCAGGACACTGGAGATGAACTTGCAATTAAGAGAACAACAACTTAAAACAATCTCGTATACATATAGACTCTTACATCAAAACTTCAAAATAACTGCAAACCAAAAATCTACAATTGATACACAATCAAGGAATCTCTGAAGGAGAAATATATCTCATAGTAAATAAGTGTATAATCCACCATGAAGGGAGTCATTTGACATCATTCTTGGAATGCTGAAGTCTTCTTACATCTGATTCTGATTTCCTCTCCATCAAAGAATTTATAATTATAATTAAATAATACAACCATACAATTAAATAATATAGGTCTACAATTGTATTATTAATAACAATTTCTCTCCATGGTACAATGTGAAGTCTATAATGTCTTGTTTATCACATCACCTAGAATGGGGTAATGCCTTTATTGAAGAATCAATGAGATGTAACAAATTGTGAGGACATATTTATATAGTTACACTGTTTTTTAACCAACTTATGCATTTTATATTTTACTTATTTTCAGAGGGTGTATTATTTTTGTTATTCTTAACCAGTTAATTTATTCTTTTTATTATGCTATATAAAATATTTAATGTTATCTAAAGCTTTCTTCTTTATAAATTTTAGTTGCATAATACACAAAATTTTAATATAATGCTAATTTTTAAAGAAAAATTGAAATGTAATAGATAATACTAAAGAGTAAAGATGAAAGCCATACAAAATGGAATAAAGTATAGAATAAACTTCCTATTTGTCTCAGCATATTTTGCATTCCACTTCTCCAAAGGGAGTCACTTAATATGTTTCTTAAGATCCATGATATAATAATCTGTGTGAATGTAATTGTGTTTAAATGTATATGTATTTTATTTTGTAAAAAAAAAAAATTAAAGAACAGGCATTCTTCCTAAACCATGGAAACCAATCGCTAGATATTATTGAACATGAAAAGAAAATTGTATACAATGATGAATATATTTGCTTTGGAATTAGTTCACTAGCTAGTTACCTATAATTATAAAAGAGCTATGAAGATACAGCTGAAGAGTGAGATTTAAAATGTTCTTTAATATCTGTATGATAGATAGTTTCTTACCACTATACACTCAGAATTCTCAATTCAAACTGTTCCCAATTTGAATTCTACCAAGGTTTCTTAATTAGTTTCTAACAAGATTTGCTTCATTAATGGAGTTTTTATTATTGTTGTAATTAAAAATAATTATGGAATATGTGCACACTCCTCAAATAGAAAAATAAAAAATAAATTTAAAAAAATGGGCAGAAGGTGTAAATAGACATTTCCCCAAAGAAGAAAGACAGATGGCCAAAAAACACATGAAAATATGCTCAACATCATCAAATATTTGAGAAATGCAAATCAAAGCTCCGATGAGGTAGCACCTCACACAAGACAGTATGGCCATTGTCAAAAGGTAATCCCTATCAAATTCCCAATGACATTTTTTGCAGTACTATATCCATATATTTTCAAATTTGTATGGAAATACAAAATATACCAGAAAGCCAAAGCCAACTTGAAAAAAAAAAATAGAACTGTGGGAATCACCCTCCTTGTACTTAGACTACACTACAAAGCTATAGTCATCAAGACAATATGGTACTGGCACATACAAAAAGGAAACATAGATCAATGGAATAAGATAGAAAGCGCAGAAAAAAATACCAAGTACCCATGGCCAACTAATCTATGAAAAAGGAAGCAAGAACATACAGTGGAAGAGATAGTGTCTTCGATATATGGTGCTGAGAAAACTTCAGACTGCATGTAAAAGAATGAAATTACATACACAAAACTAAAATTGAAATGTTAAAGACCTAAATGTAAGGGCAGATACTATAAAACTCCTAGAAGAAAATGTAGGAAGAATGCTCTTTGACATCAATCACAGCAACATCTTGTTGATCCACCTCCTTGAATACAACAATAAAAACAAAAATGAACCCATGGGACCTAATTAAACTCAAAAGTTTTGCACAGAAAAGGAAATAATTAAAAAATGAAAGCCAACACACAGAATGAGAGAAAACATTTTCAAATAATTCAACTGGCAGGGGCCTAATCTCCAGTACAGAGGTTCATTTAAAAAAAGAAAACTAAATATAAAACTACCCTATGTTCGAACAATCCCAATACTGGGCATCTATTCAGAGAAAAGCATCAGTGTACAAAATAATGCACCTCAATATTCACTGCAGCACTATTTAAAATAGCCAAGACTTGGAAAAAAACTAAATGTCCATTGAAGGATGAATGGATAAAGATGATGTGGTATTTGCGTGTGTGTGTGTGTGTGTGTGTGTGTGTGTGTGTGTGTGTATACACGATGGAATACTACTCAGCTATAAAAAGAATGAAATAATTCCATTTGGAGCAATGTCTATGGACCAATAATTTATCATATTAATGAAGTAAGTCCTGGAGAGAAAGATGAAAAATATATCAAAAGATGTCACTTATATGTGGACACTAATAAAATGACACAAAAGAACATATTTATATAACAAAAACAGAATTCAAAAATTTAAAAATAAAACTTATGGTTACCAGAGAGAAAACTGTCTGCTGGAAGGATGAATTGGGAGGATAGGATTGACACATACACACTATTACATGTAAAATAGATAACTAACAAGGACCTACTTACAGCACAGCATAGGGAGGTCTACTCAATGTTCTATAATAACATATATGGGAAAAATGGATATATGTATATGTACAACTGATTCACTTTGCTGTATACTTGAAGCCAATATAATACTTTAAAGCAACTGTACTCCAATAAAATTAAAAATAAACAACAAAGCATTGTCCAAAAGCCATCAGGGAGTTCAGGGATTCTGAGATTTATATGATCATTCTCCTTTGTTGATGCCTACTTTTCTTCACCACAACCTGCTTGTGAGTAAACTGGCTTTGCTGCACATCAGGTGAGTGAACTTGAGTTCAATCCAGGAAACTTGTATCACAGGTTCTCTGCAGTCTCTTTGGGAGATATCAGGAGCTGTTGATCCTTGAAATAACAAAATACTTTAGGGGTCCACAGAACATAGTCAATACAGATTCCTTTGTTGCATAGAGGAGAAAAAATAGCTCAAGTTTAGGATAAATTGCAAGGAGGTTTGCACTAGCCTCTGGAAGGCAGGTGAGTTCATCAGGAGTGATTAAAACTGGACTCACTTGACTTCTAACCTGGTCTACTGGGAACAGAGTATCAGGAGGAAATATGTGGTCTTTCCCATGTTCCATAGGGAAATGATGTGTTTAAAGGTGGGAGTATCAATGGAAACAATGTCTAATGAATAGACAAGAGGAACTATAAATATCTCCTCTACTGAAGTCCCTCAGGCTATAAAATCTTGACCTGGAAGGGAAATTGCTGTTGCTTTTGGAGTCCTACATTTGGCTGGGTGGACAATACTTCACTCCTTCCTTCTGACCTACCTGGGATAAAAGTTTGAGACTTCACCATCACCCATCCACAAAAGAACTCAGATATGCACACAGAGACTTTGCTCTCATAAACCCCATCCAGATGAGTCTGGGAGTTAAAAAAGTACTGCAGGAAAGATTCATAGAGAATAGAATTGGCAAGATTTTATCTGAAATCCACTGTGAGCCTAATCAATCCACCACAGAACCAAGATATTAGCCATGTTTGTTTGCTAATTTGACTCATTAACATATAATTTATTTATCTTAAAAGAGATGTGTCTGTTCAACTCAGCAACTCAGGGGTCATTGTTGACAAGTGATGGCAATGGAAGTCCATTTGGGTGAGAATGAGGGAAGCATTTGGAGCACAAACTGGTTCCAATAAAATTAGAGCATATTACAGTAGTCTGCAGGTAAGAGGAATAAGAAAATTAGGTGTTGCAGTATGTGTAGTGAAATAAACACATTTTTGTCAGCTTTTAAAGATGGGATGGATATTAACTTTGTATCCTGCAACTTTACTGAATTCATTGATGAGCTCTAGTAGTTTTCTGGTAGCATCTTTAGGATTTTCTATGTATAGTTATCATGTCATCTGCAAATATGACAATTTTACTTCTTCTCTTTCCATATGAATACCTTTCATTTCTTTTTCTTTTCTGCCATGGCTAGGACATCCATAATTATGTTGAACAAAAGTTGTGAGAGCAGACATCCTTCTCATTCCTGATCTTAGCAGAACTATTTTAAGCCTTTCACTGTTAAGAACGACTTTTGTTGTGGTTGTCATATATGGCCTATATAAGATTACAAATATAAATTAAATTAAGGAAACAATTCCACGTACCATCACATTAATGAGAATAAATACCCAAGAATAAACATAACTAAAGAGGAAGAAGAGCTCTACTATGAAAACTACAAGATGCTGATGAAGGAAATCAAAGATGACAGACACAGAGGGAATGATACACCATATTCTTGACTGGGAAGAACCAATGTTTTAAAAATGACTATGTTGCTCAAGGCAATCTATAGATTCAAACCCCTATCAAATTATCAATGACTTTTTTTGCAGAACTGGAACATTTTTTAATTTGCATGGAAATAGAAAGGACCCTAAATAGCCAAAGCAATGTTGAGAATGAAAAATGGAGCCAGAGGAATAAATTTCCATGACTTTTACCTATACTACAAAGATACATCATCAAAACAGAATGGTACTGACACAGAAAGAGAAATACAGATCAGTGGAACAGCGTAGAAATCCAAGAAATAAATCTTGCACACATGGCCAATTACTCTTTGACAAAGGAGGCAAGAATATACAGTGGAGTCAATACAGTCTCTTCAATAACTGGTGCTGGGAAAACTAGACAGCGATATGTAAAAGAAATTAGAGCACTAACACCATACACAAAAATAAACTCAAAGTGGATTAAAAACCTAAATGTTAGACCAGATACTACAAAATTCCTAGAGGAAAACATAGACAGAATTCTTTTGACATAAATAGCCATAAACTACTTTTGGGTCTACTACTTAGATTAATAATAAATAAATAAATAAACAAACAACTGGGACCTAATTAAACAATACTTTTTGCACAGCAAGGGAATCTAGTAACAAAATGAAAAAACAAAACACAGAATGGGACCAATATTTGCAAATGAACTAACAATAGATTAATCACTAAAATATACAAACATCTCATGCAGATTTACATAAAAATACCAACCTACTTAAAAAATGGTCAGGGAAAAAAAGACATTTGTCCAAAGAAGATAAACAGATGACCAAAAAGCACATAAAAAGATGTTCAAAATCACTAATTATTACAGAACTATAAATCACAACTACAATGAGGTATGACCTCACTCCGGTCAGAATGGCCATCATCAAAAAGCTTTAAACAATAAATTCCGGGAGTGTGGAGAAAAGGGAATCCTCCTACACTGTTAGTGGGAATGTAATCACTATGGAGAACAGTATGGAGGTTCCTTTAAAAAAACTAAATATAGAACTAATATATCATCCAGAAATTCCACTCCTGGACATCTATCTGGAGAACACCATAATTTGAAAAGATATATGTGCCCCCAATATTCTTTGCGGTACAATTTATAATAGCCTAGACATAGAAGGAACCAAAATTTCCATCAACAGAAGATTGTATAGGGAAGATGTGGTACATATATACAGTGGAATATTACTCAGTCATAAAGACCATGCAATAATGTCATTTACAGCATCATGGATGGACCTAGAAATTATCATACTTAGTGAAGTAAGTCAGATGGAGAAAGACCAATCCTATATGAGATCACTAATATGAGAAATCTAAAGAATTTATACAACAGAACTCACAGAACAGAAACAGATAATAATTTCTAAACCAAACTGATGTTCACCAGATAGGAAACATGGTGGAGAGGATAAATTATGGGGTTGGGATTGATGTATACACACTACTTTATATGTTACAGGTAGGTAATTGGACCTACTGTATTACACAGGGAAATTTACTCAGCACTGCATGGTAGCTTGTATGGGAAAAGAATCTGGAAAGGAAAGGATATATGTATATGTAAAACTGCTTTACATTGCTTTATGCCTGAGTTTAAGATAACTTTGAAAGACAACTCTATTCCAATATAATTTAAAAATTTAAACATTGCTTTAAATATAGATATATAGACAGATGATAGAGAGAGAGAGAGAGAGAGAGAGAGAGAGAGAGAGAGAGAGAGAGAGAGAGAGAGAGATAGATAGATAGATAGATAGATAGATAGATAGATAGATAGATAGGAATGCAATCACTAGAAGCTTGTTGAATTAGAACTTGCATCTGAACTACAAAATTGGTGACTTGTATGCAGAAAGAATTTGGAGAAGTTCTGGTCTAGAATAACTTCACAGTGTTGACATTTGGGGCAGGATAAGTATTTCTGTTGGGTGTGGTCCTGTGGTTTATATGAAACTAGTAGCATCTCTTCAGTCATAACCAAATATTCTTGGGGAAAATCACATCCAGTTGAGAGAATTGTTGCTCCAGATTCAAGCACTGGGGGCATCATGACAGATTCTAGTCAAGATCCTATCCCTTACTGGGTCAGTGCCTTACAACATTAAATACCTCTAAGTCTCATTTCTAAAATAGAGGATAGAGTTTATAAAATTACCCACCTCTCTAAAAGAATTCTAAAGGAGTACATTTAAAAAAAATTAAATCTGTCAATCCCTACCATATACTAAGATAGTTTATGGTGTATTACATATCTAAATATGTCTCATAATTACAAACAATTTTATAATTAGAGACTAAATGACAGTCAACTTCTTCTGTAAGTATGAATCCTCTAATTGGCTTGGAAAAAATATCATATATCCAAGAAGTAAATAACATAAGGTTTTATATTAACATAAGAGCAAAAACTAAGAGCAAAGTTACCATACTTTTTGAAAATGGGGGTAATATTTTTAAAGAAATTTCAGGGGTCATCTCTCCCACCAAAGCTTTGAAGACCCAAGCGGACTGTTCAAGACAAATCCTCAATATACTTTTTAGAAAAATTGAACTCAGGAATGTGATAATGTGCTGGGAGGCTTAAAGCTTTGGAACAAGGAAAGTTCATGGAGAAGGGGCAATAAAAACTGAATTCACCTAGCTTATAATGTAGCCTCCTAGAGAAATAGCAGAAAAATTCCATCCTGTCCATACTAGTGTCTGCAAGGGAGATCATATAGTTAGTGGGTGAAGTAATAAGAGGAAAACAAGCCTAAGGTGCAGACATATGAAGCTGTAAATATATCTGTGCTGCAGTCCCTCAGCCTCTGCAACTTTTGCTTGGGCAGGACATGGCCCTTGCTGTTGCAGTCAAAGTCTGAATAGGAGCCCAATGCTTGATCTCCTCATGTTGTCTTGTTTTGAGAGAAAACTTTGGTCTGCATCACCAGACCAACTTCTGACTTCTGCAAGGAAGAAATTTTGACTTCTGCAAGGAAGACTTCCTCTCAATGTCTGCACATAGGTAAGTCCAAGAGCTGAGCATACACTGTAGGACAGGATCAGAGAGAATGGAAGCCAAGAATATGCACCTGAAGTCGCCTGAGCACCAATCTAGCACAGCTCAGATGCTTGAGATCACTCTAGTTTTTCGTGGCTTTTCTAATTATGTATTTATTTGTGATGCTGAAAAAGTGAACATTACACTCGGCAATACAAGGGTCAGCATTGACAATTAAATAGCATTCATGGAAGCTCAATTTGAAAAATGAATGGGAAGCATATACCACCTCCAGTAAAAGGAGAACCAAAGTCCAAGGATCTTATTAATTAACAAGAATAGACAAATAGGGAAAAGGCTCAGGAAGAAAGAAGATGTCTACCATGTCGTAGAAATTATACCCAACTTTGTATTTTGTATATTTTCCAACTTAGTTTATGCAATTGATTATGTTCTTCTTGGGGTATTCAATTGGTAAATTGTTTCATATCATAAAGATTGAACTGTGCACGACCAGTAGGGGAGAAGGAAAGGTCTTCTATCCCTCTAAAGATGTGAAACACTTTACAAATCCTGGAAAAAAAAACATTATTTTTCTAATCATCAAGAGGATGTTATTGGATTTGGAATGATGTCCAACTAAGGAATCTTTTCTTCATCACATTGTGTCAGGGGACATATGAGTTTATTAGCTTTATTATATTATTATCTTTTTCCCCCTAAAGTCCATATTCCATTTCATCTCTCTCCCTCTCTTTTTTTCCTCTCTGTCTATCTTAAAAAATTCTGTCTTTCTGTCTACTTAAAAAAATTCTTTCTATACTGAGCAGAAGTGGCCCTACTAAAAGTAATTTCAACTTTTTTGTTACCTGGGAACCTTATGAACTGGAACTTTATGTACTGTTTATATATTCTTTAGGTGAAAGGCAATCTGATATGACCATCTTGAGCTGTAACCACTCATGGAGTAAAGAGGTTGTTTTTGAATGAGAAATGCATGATAGTAACTCATCCCAGAATTCAACAAATAGATGGCACTGAAGGATGGCATCTTCTTTAATTCTTAGGATGCCTTTGCACCAGAATTAATAATATGCAGAGAAGAGCATGTGAACAAGAGATTCTCTCTGTACCGAAGTTGTAGCTGTAGCAGGGAGGCTACATTATCTCTCAACATCCTCTGACACCATCTCTCATCACTCCTCCTTTTGCTCATTCCTCTACACCTCTGGCTTCGTTGCTTGGATTTGAAGATATGAAACAAGAATCTTCTTTATGTCCTTTGAAGTGACCATTCCCACTGCCAGGCACACACTTCTCCTTATAGCATACTAGCTCTTTCTCTCTCTTCCTTGAAGTCTGTTCAAATATCACTTTGTTTGTTGGCCTTACCTGAACATTTGGTACAAATAACATCTCCTACCACTCTCTCCTTTACACCTGAATTTGTATTCTCCATGGCATCTGTCACCTTCTGACATGTTTCACAATATTTTTATTTGCATATCCTTTTTCATTATCCTTGGATTGTGGGATTTTTTTTCAGTACTCTATATTTATTATCAATATGTGCTTGGAACATAGTCTGTATGCAATATGTATTTCTCAAAAGCGTAGAAGAATTTCTTATTAAAATGATAAACACATCGATAATTCTGGCATATGTTAAAAATTGGACAAAAATTCCTAGTCAGAGATGAAATAGGGATTAATTCAAGGAGAGCTTATCTATATCCAAAATATTAAAATCAAATTCTTGATTGCAATAGGGAAATTGCCCCACTTAGGCTATATGCGCTATGCCCATTTGTGCAAAAATTAGTCATGTCATATTCTTTTCTCCTAGTAGTCACCTCCATCCTATGAAATAAGGGAACAAAACAGAAATGGCAAAATTTTTTCTCCTGGGACTTTCAAAGGAACCAGAACTGCAGCCCCTCATATTTGGGCTTTTCCTCTTCATGTACTTGATCACTGTGTTCGGGAACCTGCTCATCATCCTGGCTGTCAGCTCAGACTCTCACCTCCACACACCCATGTATTTTTTCCTCTCCAACTTGTCCTTTACAGACATCTGTTTCACCTCCACCACCATCCCAAAGATGCTGTGGAATATTCAGAACAAGAGCAAAGTCATAACCTTTGATGGCTGCATCACCCAGATGTATTTTTTACATACTGTTTGCAGGCTTAGATGACATTCTCCTGAGTGTGATGGCCTATGACAGGTTTGGGGCCATTTGCCACCCCCTGCACTACTCAGTTATCATGAATCCCCGACTCTGTGGACTGCTGGTTCTGATATCCTGGACACTGTGTGCTGTGTATTCCTTGTCACATACCTTAATGGTGTTGTGACTGTCCTTCTGCCCAGATTTGGAAATCCCAGCCTTTTTCTGTGAACTCCATCAGGTGGTCCAGCTTTCCAGTTCTGACACATTCCTCAATAACATGGTGATGTATTTTTCAACTATCCTGCTGGGTGGTGGTCCTTTTACTGGTATCCTTTATTCTTACTCTAAAATAGTCTCTTGCATAAGTAGAATCTCGTCAACTCAGGGAAAGTTCAAAGCCTTTTCTAAGTGTGTGTCTCACCTCTCAGTTGTCTCCTTATTTTATTGTACTGTTCTAGCTGTATACCTCAGCTCTTCTACTACCCAGAGGTCACAATCCAGTGCAATTGCCTCGGTGATGTACGCTTTGGTCATGCCCTTGATGAACCCCTTCATCTACAGCCTGAGGAATAAGGACATAAAGAGGGCTCTGTGGAGATTCTATTTGAAGCCAGATTCAAAGGCCCAGTTACCCTGGGTGTGATCTAGTGCTCTTATTGCATGGCTTATACCTCGGAACAAGCAATTGCGATTCTTTGATAATTGTCGAATAAAATTTGTTCCTTTCACTTGTTTCCTGAGATATTCATTTTTTTTTACTATTTAACTTTTCTATACAATTTCAGCATATCTTTTATTGGTTTTTTGCTTGTTTGTTTTATATATTAGGCCGTTTTTACTTTTTCCTACCTCAAAGCTTTCTTGACTTTTGTTTAGAAGTGTTTATAAATTTTCATTTCTTTGATAAGGCATATTACATTTATGTAGAATAATTACTTCTGAAATTAAATATATCCATATCAAATAATTGTCTCTTTTCTTTCTGAAAAAATAATCACAAGTTGCATTACTCATATGAAAAACATACAGATGACAACCAAAGCAAATTGTATTATTTTTAATTTGGTTTTATTAGTGGATATGGAAAAGGGACTAAAGTTATTATGAGGATGTTTAATTATGCAGTGGGTTTATGTCTCAATTCCTTGTGTTAGTTAAGGGTCAAGATTATATGTACATATAATTTTATGTCATCATGATCCAAGGATGGCTCACTGGAGAGCTTGGATGACTCTCCAGTCATGTGGTTCAGGGCTACAGTTTAAGGCAACAAACAGGTCTTCCAAGTTTCTTCTTATCTGGAATGGAAGCTAGTGGAGTCATTTTTTAAATGCAATTATCTGAAAAAAAACTTTAAAACAGAGTAATTATGAATGCTGTCTTTAAATATGAGAACAAATGCCTAGAATGAGAAGGTTGTTGTAATTTCTCTCAGTTTATTGACTTTTATTTTGCAATAGTTAACTATCGCTGCATTAGAACTCATCCTAATAACAAGTATTTACTACAATGGCTCTAGTATCAAGTGAGACTGTACTGAGAGGAGTTGTTCTCATCTTTGTTGGGTTGGGTGCTTCTTTAATGTACATGCACCTGCAAATCTCTATGTTGTAATTTGAAAATTCATCTCTGATGTTGTATACAGCTGTATTTTATTGCTTTCTTCACTACTATGTGGTAGTAGACTCCATTTATCTGTGTCTGTTAACTTAGATTTTATGTAAAAAAAAGTAGTTTATCATTCATAATGTCAGCATCATGGTAAATTAAAAACTCCCTTTGTCTTACTTCTTCAATATACTATTAGTAAAACATCTCTAACTAAAGAAAAGCTTCTCTGCCCAACACCTAAGGACACCAGAGATTCATACAGTCATACATCTGAAGGTGGGTGAATTTTAACACATAAAGGGAGGTAGAAGCAGGGGAACAGTAGAAATAGTGCCCCTGATCCCAGTTCCACTGCTGAGGAAGTTGAGCCAATAGCACCAGAAAACATGGTAGCACTGATAGAAGTGGCACACATACTAGCCTTCTGGATGCAGTAGCACCTACAGCCATAGGGAACCATGCAGCAGGGTCATTATTGCCTTTAACCCAGGTCAACCTGGATGTGGTAATATTGCCCACCATCTTGGAGTCCCCCTCCCACCCCCAGCAGAGAAGCCATCCCTAGCATGGACTATCATGGCAAAACTGGCTGGGGCTTGGGACCTGCGACCCTTACTGCACTGCTTACACCTGGACAAATGCCTCCTACAGCAACAAAATACAAAGAAACTATAAGAGAATAAAACTATAAGAGAATAAAAACAACTGAGTGTATGCACAGTTGCAGCTAAATCTGAACAAGATATAAAAAGACCAAAAACCACACTGCCACTTCTGAAGAGCCGAGAGGTAAAGCAGGGTACTGTGCATGAACTCTGCATACAGCACCACTAAAGGGGTGGCAAGACCACCTAAGCCACCCCAAAAGCCCAACCCCTAGATCTGTCCCTAACCTAACCCTATGTAAGGAACCAGCTCATGGCCAACCCTCACAGAGAGTGAGAAGGGGAAGCTGTTCCATAAAAAAGGAATAGAATAATGGCATTTGTTGCGACATGGATAGACCTATAAATTATCATGCTAAGTGAAGTTAGTCAGGCAGTGAGACACAAATATCATATGCTATCACTTATATGTGGAATCTGAAAAAAAAAAGGATGTAATGAACTTATTTGAAGAACAGAAACTGACTCACAAACTTAAAAACTTATGGTTACCAAATGAGACAGATTGTGGATGGGATGGGATGGGGGTTTGGGATGTAAATGTTGTTTTTTTTAATATTTATTTATTTATTTATTTATTTATTTATTTATTGTCTTTTTGGGGCTGCACCTGTGGCATATGGAGATTCCCAGGCTAGGGGTCCAATCAGAGCTATTGCTGCTGGACTATGCCACAGCCACAGTAATGCCAGATCCAACCCACATCTGCAACCTACACCATAGCTCACAGCAATGCCAGATACTTAACCCACTGAGCAAGGCCAAGGATTGAACTTTCAGCCTCATGGTTCCTCGTCAGATTTGATTCTGCTGCACTATGACAGGAACTCTTCGGATGTAAATGTTGTAAAATTGCATTGTGATGATGGTAGTACAACTCTAAATGTAATAAATTCAACAAGTTAATAAAGAAAAGTGTACCCTATATCAGAATAGACTGTTAAACAATTATAGTATAATATTTAGGGAAAAAGCATTAAAAATATCTATAGCTACTTCATGCAGCAACCAAATCACAACAGGAAAAGTAATATTTTCTGAACTGGCCAACTGCATATAAGGAATGAAACTGAGCCAGATCATTATACCATGTAACAAAAATAAACTTAGCATAGATTAAAGTCTTAAATATGGGGCCTGAAACTTTAAAAAATCATAGAACAAAATACACTGGTATTAGAAATATTTTGGTTGGTATATTTCTTCAGCCAGTGGAAATAAAACAAAAAATAGACAAACGGGACTACATCAAACTAAAAAGCTTTGCACATTGAAGGAAACCAGCAACAAAACAAAAAGACAACCTACTAATATCAAAAGATATTTGCAAATTATATATCTGACAAGAGGTTGTTATCCAAAAATATAAAGAATTTAATCTACTCAATATAAAAATGTGAAAAAAAAGTGGGTGGAGGGCCCTCAATAGACATGTTCCCAAGGAAAGCATAAAGATGGCCAACAGGTACATGAGAAGAGGCATGTCTTTAATCCATTTTAAATTTATTTTTATTTATGGGGTAAGAGAGTGTTCCAATATCATTCTTTTGCATGTAGTTGTCTGGTTTTCCCAGCACTACTTCTTGAAGAGACGTTTTTCCATTGTGTATTCTTGCTTCCATTGTCATAAGTTAGTTGACCATAGGTCCATGGATTTCTTTGGGGACTTTGTATCCTGTTCCATTGATCTATATTTCTGTTTTTGTGCCAGTACTCAACTGTTTTGATGACTGTAGCTTTGTACTATAGTCTGATGTTAGGAAGCCTGATTCCTCCAGCTTCATTTTTCCTTCTCAGGATTGTTTTGGTTATTAGGGGTGTTCTGTGTTTCCACATAAATTTTGAAAAAATTAGTTCTAGGCTGTGAAAAATGCCATTGATAATTTGATAAGGACTGCATAGAATCTGTACATTGTCTTAGGTATTATAGCCACTTTGACAATACTGATTCTTCCAATGGAAGAGCATGGTATAGTTTTCCATTTTTTGTGTCGTCTTTGACAGCATTCATCAGGGTCTTATATTTTTATAGTACAGTTGTTCTGTCTCTTTAGGCAGGTTTATTCCTAGGTATTTTATTCTTTTTGATGTGATGATAAATGGGATTGTTTCCCTAACTTCTCTTTCTTTGTTAGCATATAGAAATTCAATCAAGCAGTTCTGAGAGGGAAGATTATAGCAATACAATCTTATCTTAGGAAGGAAGAAAAAACTCAAACAACCTATCTTTATGCTTAAAACAACTAGATAAGGAATAACACACAAAGCCCAAAATTAGTGGAAGGAAATAAATTATAAATCAATGGCATAGAGACAAATAAAACAAGAGAGACAATCAATGACAGCAAAAGTTTGTTCTTTGAAAAGAATGACGCAATTGATACATATTTAGCCACACTCATCAAGAAAAAAAGGGTGAAGTTTCAAATCAATGAAATTACAAATTAAAAAGGATAAATGACAACTGACCCTACAGATATATAAATGACCACAAAAGAATACTATAAGCAACTATATGCCAATAAAATGGGCAGCCTAGAAGAAATGGCCAGACCCTTACAAAGATACAACCCACCAAGACTGAACCAGGAAGAAATAGAAAATATGAATAGACTGATCACAAGCACTGAAATTGAAAATATGATTTAAAAACTTCCACAAAAAAAATTCCAAGAATTTATGGCTTCACATGTGAACTCTACCAAACATTCAGAGAAGAGTTATCACATATTCTTCTGAAACTCTTCCAAAAAACTTCAGAGGAAGGAGTACACTCAAGCACATTCTATGAGGCCATCATCACCCAGATACCAAAACCAGACAAAGATACTACTAAAAAAGAAAATTGCTGACCAATATCACCGATGAACATAGATGCAAAAATCCTCAGTGACATACTTGCAAAACAAATCCAAATATATATTAAAGGGATCATCCACCATGATCAAGTGGGATTTATCACAGGGATGCAAGGATTCTTCAGTACCCACAAATCAATCAATGTAATACACCACATCAAAAAACTGAAAAATTAAAAACATGTGAGCCTCTCAATAGATGCCAAAAAATATTTTGAAATAATTCCACACCCATTTCTGATTCCACAGATTGGGCATAGAGGGGACCTACTTCAACATAATAAAAGCTGTATATGACAAACAGCTGACATCATTATCGAAAGTGAAAAACTGAAAGCACTTCTACTGATATTGGGAACAAGACAAGGATGTGCACTCTCACCACTGTTACGAAGCATAGGTTTTGAAGTCCTAGCAATGGCAATCCAAGAACAAAATGAAATAAAATGAATCTAATTTGCAAAAGTAAAACAATCACTGCTTGCAGATGTCATGATATTATACCTAGACAATCCTAAAGACACTACCAGAAAACTGTTAGAGCCCATCAATGAATTTGGTAAAATTGCAGGATACAAATTAATCCACAGAAATTGAATTTCCTATTTATTATTCTGGGATTACTGGAACAACCAGAACTGCTTTATATTTAGGGTTTTCCTCTCCATGCACCTAATTACATATGTTTGAAAACCTGCGTAGTGATCAGCCACCATCTCTCATTCTGACCTCCGCACATACATGTAATTCTTCTATAATCTGTTATTTTAGGATTTTTTTTCCTCCACTGCCTTGCCGAAGAAAGCAAAGGCATGACCTATGAAAGATTCATCAACTAGATATATATTTACCTACACTCTGCAGATATGGACCACTTTTCTCCTGATGGAAATGGCCTGTAGTGGATTTGTGGCCATCTGTCTTACCCTGCCTACTCCATCACCATGAACCACCAGCATTTTGGGTGTCTGATTCTGATGTTTTAATACATGAATACCCTCCAAAGATTAATGGGATTACAGTTGTCCTTCTGAACAGACTTGGAAATCACCTACATTTTTCTGTAAAATCAATTAGGTGGTTCAACTCGCCTATTGTGACATCTTTCTTATTTAAAGCTAAAGTATTCTTTGGTGGTGACCTCTTAAGTGGGATCCTTTTCTCTTGACTCTAAGATTGTCTCCTCCATCTGTGGAATTACACCAGTTCAAGGAACTATGAGGATTTTCCACCTGTGGATCTTAACTCTCATTGTCTCTTTATTTTACTGTACAATCATAGGAGTGTACCTTAGCTCTGTAGCAAGCCACAGCTCCCACTGAAATGCAAAAGCCTTGGTGATGGACACTTGTAGTATGATCACACTCATATTAAATCCATTGACAGCTTATGGTAAAAGGACATGACGAGGGCTCTGAAAAGCGGCTAAAAGAGTAGATCCTAAAAGTCTCATCATAAATTGTAAGAAAATAATTTTTATTTAACTTTTGTATCTATACAATATGATGGCTATTAACTAAATTTATGATAATCAATCACCAAATATGTAATTCAAGTCATTATGTTTTATACCTTGAACTGATACAGTGGTGAATGTCAATTATAGCTTGATAAAACAAAGAAAAAAGTGGGACTTTAAAAAATTCTTTGGGATGGCAGCTAAAAGGGAGGAATTGATTCCTTGCAATAAGATAAGATGTGCACATTTTTCCAGGGCATAAAGCATTGGAGCCAACATTTGATAATCTATGGTCAGAGTGTGAAAGTAGAACTTGCTTCCTCTCTTTATTACCTAAAATTTTCATTTCTTTGCTTCAACTTCCTTGTACCATTGAAAAGCTCAGATTGTGAAAGTTTTTTTTTTATTCTTCTGATTAATAGACATTTTTACACTTTGTCTAATTCCCACTTTCTCAGAGTTTTCCCTAAACTTGATTCAAAATATTTAAAAGTCTGATTTTTCATGGGGTAACATGGATTCCTTGAGAAGAATGTATTCTCAAATGACATACATCATCCCAATCATTTTTCCTCTTATTCCTTGAAAGAATTGACATGAGCTATTTTGTTGGTAAGGTAATTTATGTAATTTTATAATAGTGTAAACTGAGACTACTTGGTTTTTTCCCCATTTTTGTGTATCTAATTCATTTATAAATCACTACATTTACTTCTTCTTGAAAATGGGAACTTTACCTTATAGCTTGTTTTGTAGGTGGTTATTCAATTCTTCTCATTAGAATCCTACTCTCTTAATCAGCTTCATCCACATCCCCTATCATAGTCACTGACAAATGATAACTAACTGCAGGTTACCAAATGGAGTCTAAAACACACATTTGAATCCATTCATGATATATGGTATTTGAGTCTGAGAAAATATTACAGATAATGAAAACTTTAAATCACATGATGTATTACCAAGCACAATATTTCATTTTCATGCACTCTATCTATTCACCGAAGTAGAGATTTTGGTGTCCATGTGAAAGGGTCCTATTTTCATGAGGGAGAAGGATTTGTTGGTGTGTTTATGATGATAAATTATGTGTAATCATGTATAAAGTGAGTGAAAAAGTTTTCCTTTAAAATTACATGCATAAATGTTTCTTCGTGGAGGGCTCTCCATCTACGCATATGTGACACTAACAAAAGACCACAGCCATGATGCCCACACTCTGACACCCAAACCATCAGCTGCACCTGGGGGCTTGTTAAAAAGGCCATCCTTGGGCCCAATAGAGACCTGATGAATCATAATTTGCATGTAAAGGACTAACCTTGGTCATTTGTATGCACAAGAAATTTATGGATGTTATAATCTAGAATAGGTTTTCTCACCATCTTACTCTTGACATTTGGGGCAGGGTAGATATTTGTATCAGGTGTTCTCATGTGGTTTATAGGAGATTAGGGGAAAAACACCTCTGGTTGAAAATCACTGCCCTGAGTTCAAGTACTGTGAGCACCCTGACTGATTCCAATCAAGACCCCATCCCTTACGTGATTTACACCTTTTAGCAGAACATCAATTCCCTATGAGTCCTATTTATTCAGTGGAGACTGGAGTTCCTAAAAGTACTATCTTTTAGAACACACTGCTATAAAAATGAAATTTGACAGTCTCTATAGTATGCTAGTTAGTGGTGCATAACAACAGCTATTTCTCTAAAGTTACAAAATTTTATACTGAGGGAAAAAGTGACAGCTCTCAACTTGCAATTTAAGTGGGAAATTGCTATCTGGCTTGGAAACACTGTCATGAATCTAAGGAGTATAATACCCAAGATTTTATATTAAGGTAGTCATTTGTTTTATATTCACCCCTTTCGAAGAGCTGACTAATAATTTTTAGAGATTTCAGTGGTTTTGTCCCCACACAACCCAAATCAAATTCTTGATGACCCAGAGAACGATTTCAGATAATTCCTTAATATTATCCTTTTGAGAAAACTTGAATTCAGGCATGTGATAAGGTGTTGGCAGCCTTAGACCTTTGGTAGCAGGAGAGTTAAAGGAGAAGGAGCAATAAAAATTAATTTCACCTAACTCATAATGCAGTCTCCAAGGAATAGAGAATCAGCAGAAAAAAAAAATCCATTCTGACCAGACCAGCATCTCCAAGGGAAATTATATGCTTAGAGGTTGGAGTAATAAGAGGAAAACAGGCCTAATGAGCAGACATAGGATGCTGTGAATACATCCTCTGGTGCATTCCTTCAGCCTCTGCAAACGTTGCTTTGACAGGGCATTGTCATTCCTGTTGCAGTCCTAAGTCTGGATGGGAGACTAATGTTTAATCTCCTATTGTCTTGTTTTGAGCCAAAGCTTTGGTCAGCATCATCAGTCATTTAGGGAAGAATTTTGACTTCTGCAAAAAAGGTTTCTTCCCAGAGTCTATATGTAGGTGAGTTCAAAAGCTGACCAGACATGGCAGGATAGAATAAGAGAGAGTGGAGGCCAAGAACATGTACCTGAGGTCACCTGAGAACCATTTTAGCACATCCCAGGTGCCAGAGCTCACTGCGCTTGTTGGCTGGCTTTCCTAATAACATATTTATTTTTTTATGATGCTGAAGAGTGAATATTGCACTGGGCATTGCAAGTCTCTGGGTTGACAATTAAATGATATTCATGAAAGCTAAATTTGAAAAAGGAATGGGTGGCATAAACTATTTCTTGTAAAAGTAGGACCAAAGCACAAAGATCTTATTCATTGACAAGAATAGACAAACGGGGAAAAGTCTTAGGAAAAAGAAGTCTTCTACCTCTTCATAGAAAACAGACTCAACTTAGTCGTCTGCTACATATTTCAATTTTTGTAGTGTTAGTTTATCCTTCTTGATGTTTTTTTCTTTTAGGATATTCGATATGTAAATTATGTTGCGTCATAAAGATATTACTGTTTCTGTCCTTGAGAAATACTAATATTTATTTTATTGTTTTTCCTGGTAATCAAGAAGATGTTGCTGGAGTTGGAATGTTTTGTGGGTGTTTTTGTTTTTGTTTTTGTTTTTGTCTTTTTGCCTTTTCTAAGGCTGCTCCCACAGCACATGGAGGTTCCCAGGCTAGAGGTCAAATCAGAGCTGTAGCCACCGGCCTTCACCAGAGCCACAGCAATGAGGGATCCGAGCCGCATCTGCAACCTATACCACAGCTCACAGCAATGTTGGATCCTTAACCCACTGAGCAAGGCCAGGGATCGAACCCGCAACCTCATGGTTCCTAGTCGGATTCGTTAACCACTGTGTCATGATGGGAACTCCTGGAGTTGGAATGTTTTCAAACTATGGGGGGTTTTCATCACATTGTGTTGGGGCCAGATGAGGTTATTAGATCTTTCCCCCTAACATCCATATGGCCATTTCATTTCTCTATCAAAGTCTCTCTCTCCTACTATTTTTATTTCTTTAACTACTCAACTGAAAGTGGCCTGACCAAAATGGAACCCAGAGTTTATTTGTCCATGATAAACTTATAAAATGGAATTTCTGGGTGCAATCTAAACATTTTCCATGGGAAAACTAATCTGATCTGATTCATTTCAGTTGTAAGGAGGGTGTTTCTGGGTAAGAAATGTGTGGTAGTAATTCTGACCAGGACATCATGGGGTGTGTGTGCCTTTGCCTTATGGAGTGAGAGCAGTTCTCAAAACAGAGGCATCTGACTTATATATTAAAGTAACAAAATGTACAGAGGCCAGAATTCAATCAATAGATAGTGCTAAGAAGGGGATCTTTAATTTAAAGGGCACCCTTGTAATAAAATGAATAAAATAAGTAAAATGCTAGGAATGGGATGTGAACAGGGAGATTCTCTGTACACTCAAGTTGTAGCTACAGGAGGGGGGCCACCTTTTTCCTCAACAACCTCTGACACCACCTCTCATCACTCTGCCTTTTGTTCATTCCTCTGCCCCACTGGCTTCCTTGTTTGGATCTACACATAGAAAGCCAGCAACTAGAGTTCCCCTTGTGGCTCAGTGACTAGCAAACCCAACTAGCATCCATGAGAACGAGGGTTCAATCCCTGGACTTGCTCAGCGGGTTAAGGATCTGGCATTGCTGTGAGCTGTGGTGTAGGTTTCAGATGCAGTTTGGATCTCATGTTGCTGTAGCTGTGGTGTAGGCCAGTGGCTACAGCTTTGATTGGACCCCTAGCCTGGAAACCACCATATGCCATGGGTGCAGCCCTAAAAAGGCAAAAGACCAAAGAAAACCAGTAATTTCCTCAGGTCCTTTGAAGCGACCCTTCCCTCTGCCAGAAACACACTTCTAATATCATAAAAATTATTTCTCTCTCTTTCTTGAAGTCTGTATTCAAATATAACTTTGCAGACCTCGTTTGAACATTCTGCACAAAATGAAACTTCCTACCGTTCTCCCATTTTGCCTGGTTTTCTTTTCAAAATTCATGTCTCAGACATTTTTCATCTTCTGACATAGTATGTAACATTTTGTTTGAATATCATCTTTCAAATGGTTATGGGAATCTATCAATCCGTAATCATTCTCAAGGAGAAGGAAAAGGGGAAGGGATATTTGTTTTTTTAGCATAATTTATTCCCTCTGTTGCTTGGAACATGGTTGGTACTCAATATATATTTCTTAAATGCATGCTGAAATGGACAAAAATTCCTAGTCAGTGATGAAGTGGGGATTACCTCAAGAAGAAGTTACCTATACCCAAAATATTAACATAATTTTCCTGCCAGCAACATAGAAATTGAAGTATTTAGGGGGTACCCATGATGGCACAGTGGTTAATGAACCTGACTGGTATCCATGAGGATGCAGACTCAATCCCTGGCCTTGCTCAGTGGGTTAAGGAACCAACATTGCTGTGAGCTGTGATGTAGGTCGAAGACACAGCTCAGATCCCATGTTGCTGTGGCTGCCACATAGATCAGTAGCTATAGCTCAATTCAACCCCTTGCCTGGGAAAGTCCATATGCAGTGGGTGCAGTCCTAAAAAGATTCAAAAAAAAAAAAAAAGAGATTGAAGTATTTCAGCTATTTGAGTTATGCCAGTTTAGGTGAAATTCATTATGCCATTTACCTTTTTTTCCCGATAGTCACTTCCATCCAATGGAATCAGGGAATGATACACAAATTTCAAAATTTCTCCTTCTGGGACTTACAGAGGACCCAAAATTGCAGCCCCTCATATTTGGGATTTTCCTCTCCATGTACCTGATCTCTGTGTTTGGGAATCTGCTCATCATCCTGGCTGTCAGCTCAGACTCCCACCTCCACACACCCATGTACTGTTTTCTCTCCAACCTGTCCTTTGTGGACATCTGTTTCACCTCCACCACCATCCCAAAGATGTTGTGGGACATACAGACCCAGTGCAAAGTCATAACCTATGAAGGCTGCCTCACCCAGATATATTTTTACATACTGTTTGGAGGCTTAGATGATCTTCTCCTGAGTGTGATGGCCTATGACAGGTTTGTGGCCATCTGCCACCCCCTGCACTACATGAGCGCAATGAACCCTGGACTCTATAGACTGTTGGTTCTGCTGTCGTGGATAATGATGGCCATGTATTCCTTGTTACACAGCTTAATGGTGTTGCGATTGTCCTTTTGTCCAGATTTGGAAATTCCCCACTTTTTCTGTGAACTCAATCAGGTGGTACAACTTGCCAGTTCTGACACATTTCTCCATAACCTGGTGATGTGTTTTGCAGCTCTCCTTATGAGCATTGGTCCTTTTTCTGGTATCCTTTATTCTTACTCTAAAATATTTGCTTGCATTCATGGAATCTCACCAGCTCAGGGGAAGTATAAAGCATTTTCCACCTGTGTGCCTCACCTTTCAGCTGTCCTCTTATTTTGTTGCACAGTCTTAGGAGTGTATGTCAGCTCTTCTGCTACCCACAACTCACACTCAAGTGCAATAGCCTCGGTGATGTACACTGTGATCATCCCCATGCTAAACCCCTTCATCTACTGTCGGGAGCCATAAGGCTGCTCCAGTAAAGAGAGCAAAGCCACAGTCGGCACCTGCGTGAGGCTTGTCTGGTTAGCAGAGCTACAGACAAGCTGAAGAAAGAAAGAAGGATTGCGGATGTGTGAGGCTTGTCTGGTTAGCAGAGCTACAGACAAGCTGAAGAAAGAAGAAGGATTGCAGAGCAATCCCTTGAAAGACATCGGCTCCAGAAAAATAAAAATGATATCCCCTAAAAAATATGTTAATCTATTTTTCTGTGTTTATTCTTCCTTTTCTGTCTCTATTCACAGCTTTCTTACTGCTAAAGATTTGCCCTGGGTACATAAAATACTTGAACCAAAACAGAGTGAAGTTATTTAAATAATGTAATGGAAAAAGCCTTTGTTTTGGAGTAATAATTTATGGCACCTATTTTGTGAGAGTATACAGGGGGAACGTGATTTCAGTCCCTTTACTTAAAAAGAAGTTTGGGGCTGGGAAAATGTTGTTTGGCCTATAAATTATTATTTTTTATAATAGATATATTTTTTATCAAATAACAGTGTCACCTGTAACTTTTATCCTTTATGGAGGCATTTGTTAATTTTTGGGCATAATACTCCTTTCTATTGAAATTGGTGGTTTGGAATTTACGTAAATTAGCACAATAGGTTATACGCTTAGCTTGCTGGCGCCAAATAAATCGTGGTTTTAAGAATGCCATGAGCCCAAGGCTTTCATGCGTTTTGTTAACCACATACAATTTTAGTTAAAGAATGTTAGGTATCATAGTTTATTGGTTATTAAAGCTTTGTTTTCTTAATATAGAATATAATAGCTACTGTTGTTGACCTTTTAAGAAAAGTACAGTATGAAACTTTAAGTTTGTAATCTTGAAGGAAAATCTGAAGTTAAAAGGAATATGTTTTAATTAAGTTTTCTTTTTTGTATCTCAGGTGGAGGGAACAAAAGGGCTTTAAATCAAATGTTAATGTCAAATCTTACACGAAACCTGATTGTGATAGGGTATAAAAACTGATGCTTTTCATTTAATAAATTGGGTCATCTGCAGCATGCAGCTGAGGAGTTGGCTCTAATTCTTTCCGCGCCGATTGTAGCCCCTCCTCTCCTTCGGCACTCTCTGGCTGCTGGGGCTGGACCTCGGCAATCTACAGTCTGAGAAATAAAGACATAAAGAGTGCTCTGAGGAGATTCTATTTGATGCCAGGTAAAAAATGGACCATTATCCTGGGAGTGATGAAATGACCTTTAGTGCATGACTCAAATTCTCAGAACCAGAAATAGGGATTTTTTTTTTGATCATTGTATAATAAAATTTTCCCCTTCAATTTATTTTCTGGGATTTCCATTTTAGGGGGATCAGCTTCTGCATATAATTGCAGGGAATTCTTTTTTCAAGATTTTCCTTCCTCTGATATGCAGGTGGTTTGTAGTTTGTCTCACTTCAAAATTGTCCTGCATTTGAATCAGAAATGTTTGGAAATTCCATTCCTTAGTGGGAGATTTTAGAATTATTAAGAATAATTACTTCTCAAATGATATACATCATCCCAAGTAACTTTTCTCTGGTCTCCCTAAAATAATTGTCATGAGTTTCATTAATCTATGAAAAATACTGTTGGCAAATAAGGTAATTTTTATTATATGCAATAAGATGCATTGAAACTGTGCATATGGAGAAATGACTAAAGTTGTATGAGGGTTTTAGACTAATCAAAATGTCAGTGCCCATAATCCTTGTGTTGTTGAAGGGCAACTTGCATATACATATCTAAATATGTATGTATGTCCTCATCTTTGAAGAATGGATGACGAGGGAGCCCAAATGCCTAAGTACTCATGTGATTCTTTTGTTTCTCTATCTATGCAAGATGATGGATGTTAACTAAATTTATTGTGATAATCATTTCACAAAATATATGTTAAGCATTATGCTGTCGCTATACCTTAAACTTATATGGTGTTGTATGTCAAACACATCTCTTAAAAAAATATGTAAACAAAGCTTATGCTCCATTTCTTGCCTTTTACATCCTTTTTCTAGGCAACATTAACTCCCTGGGAAAACTTCCATTAACTATTTTTACAATATATCCAGAGTTTGTCAAATGTATCTTTATAAAACTGAAAAAAGGAGGGCTCTGAAAAGATTCTTTGAGATGGCAGCTATAAAGGGACATACTTTGGCAGGCAGTTATATAGAGATGGAAAATTGGCCAATTTCTTTTCAGGATGCAAAGCATTAGAGCCAGAATTTATATTATTTGATCACATTGTGAAGGCAGAACTTGCTCCTTGCCTGTATTTCCTAAAATTTTCATTTCTTTGATTCAATTAATCCTTACTTTTGAAGTAACTCACATTTGTAAGTTTCCTTCTTGGTCTGATTTATGGACAGTTTTCCCCTATGTCAATTTCCTACTTTCTCAATGTTTTCCCCAAACCTCATTCAAAATATTTAAATTTCACATTTTCTTCATGGAGTCATATGGCTTTATTCAGAAATATTTTTTTATCCAATGACATACATCATCCCAAATAAATTTTCTCTTGTTCAACGGAAAGAATTGTCATGAGCTCTTGTAATACTATGAAAAACATTTTATTGGTAAGGCAACTTATGTCACAGTATAATTGGTAATGGTATAATTGTGGAAACAGAGACTGCAATTTTTCAGTTTTGTGTATAACATTCCTTTGTATATCACGTTTTCCCCCCATTTTTTTTAAGAACTGCACTCATGGCATATGGAAGTTCCTAGACTAGGGGTCAAATTGGAGCTACAGCTGCCAGCCTACCGCATAGCTCAAGGCAATGCTGGATCTCCAACCCACTGAGCGAGGCCAGGGATCAAACCTGCATCCTCATGGATACTAGTCAGATTCTTTATGGCTGTACCACAACAGGAACTCCTGAATATCACTGTCTTAACCACTCTTTTTGAAAATGGAAACTTCCAAATTACAGCTTGGTGTATAGATACTTATTAGGTTTAGTTCTCATTTGAATCATATTAAATTATTCAGCTCCATCCACAGTTTCTATGATAATCACTGACAAATGATAATTAACTGCAGGTTTCCCAATGGAATCTACACAGAAACACAAATTTGAATCCATTCCATTTATACGGCATTTGAGTCTGGGAAAAATATTAACTATGATGGGAATTTTAAACTATACTTTTTGTCACTAAGAATATTACTGCATTTTCAAGCTCTATACCTATTCACTGAATAGATTTTGGTGTCCACTTGAAAGGATGCTATTTTCATCAAAGTGAAGGATTGGCAGGTGTTTTTTTGGTGATGAATTATGTGTAAGCTCCAATCAGGTAAATGAAAATCTTTTCTTTCAAAATGTATGCATCGAAGATTATTGGTGGAGAACACTCAACCCATGTACACACAACTCTAACAGAGTTCTACAGCCTTGCTACCCAAACTGTGATCCTCATACCAAGGCCTGAAGCACCAAATACACCATGGGGCTTGTTAGAAATGCAGTTCCTGGGCTCACCTGAGACCTGATGAATCAGAATTTGTATTTAAATGAGATACCTTGGTCATTTGTATGCACAGGAGTTTATAGATGTTCTGAGCTAGAATAGGTTTTCTCCCCATCTTACTCTTGACTTTTGGGGCAGAATAATTATTTGTAATGGAGGTTGTGTCTGTGGTTTATAGGAAATTAGAAGCATTTCTTCAGATATTGATAAATATCCCAAGGACAAAATCTATGGTTGAGAATCTTGCCCTGAAGTTTAAGAACCTGGAACACCCCAACATATTCCAATCAAGACCTCATCCTTTACTTTGTTTATAGCTTCCAGCAGAATAATAAATCCCTATGAGTCATGTTTCTCCAATGGAGAATGGAGTTCAGAAAAGTACTGCCCCATAGAGCACCCTGTTGTAAAAATTTAATTGGACAGTCTTAATAATATGCTAACTAGTGGTACATAATAACATTTATTTATTTTAAAGTTACAAAATTTTATGATGAGGGACATGGGAACAGCTCTCAACTTCTGAATTAAGTGGGAAATTCCTCATTGGCTTGGGAAAAATTTAATAAATCCATCGTGTATAATACCTAAATTTTTTTTACTGCCTTTCATTTTTACTTCTGTGAATTTATTTTTTTAGAGTACATACAATAAAATTCACTGATGTGGGTATAGCTGTGAATTTTGGTGAATGCATAGGGCCACATTAGCATCACTGCAATTAATATAAAGAACAGCTACATTGCTCTAAAAAAATACACTTATGCTGCCCTTTTAGAGTCAAATCCTCCTGTTTTTCTTTTTACTTATTTATTTATTTTCAATTATTGTTTCCCCAATACAATTTTGTTCCTACTGTACAGCATGGTGACCCAGTTACACAAACTTGTACACATTGTATTTTCTCACATTATCATGCTCCATCATAAGTGACTAGTCAGAGTTCCCAGTGCTACACAGCAGGATCTCATTGCTAATCCATTCCAAAGGCAACAGTTTGTATCTATTAACCCCAGACTCCCAGTCCATCCCACTCCCTCCCCCTCCACCTTGGCAACCATAAATATCTTCTCCAAGTCCATGAGTTTTTCTCCTGTGGAAAGGTTCATTTATGCTGTATATTAAATTCCAGATATAAGTGATATCATATGATATTTGTCTTTCTCTTTCAGACTTACTTCACTCAGGATGAGAGTCTCTACTTCCATCCATGCTGCTACAAATGGCATTATTTTGTTCTTTTTATGGCTGAGTAGTATTCCATTGTGTATATATACCACATCTTCTGAATCCAATCATCTGTTGATGGACATTTGGGTTGATTCCATGTCTTGGCTATTGTGAATAGGGCTGCAGTGAACATGCAGGTGCATGTGTCTTTTTTAAGCAAAGTGTTGTCCAGATATATGCCCAAGAGTGGGATTGCTGAGTCATATGGAAGTTCTATGTATAGATTTCTAGGGTAGCTCCATACTGTTCTCCAGAGTGGTTGTACCAGTTTACATTGCCACCAACAGTGCAGGAGGGTTCCTTTTTATCCACACCCCCTCCAGCATTTGTTATTTGTGGACTTATTAATGCTGGCCATTCTGACTGGTGTGAGGTGGTATCTCATGGTAGTTTTGATTTGCATTTCTCTAGTAATCAGGGCTGTTGAGCATTTTTTCATGTGTTTGTTGGCCATCTTTATATCTTCCTTGGAGAAATGTCTATTCAGGTCTTTTGCCCATTTTTCCATCGGGTGGTTAGCTTTCTCGCTGTTGAGTTGTATAAGTTGCTTGTGTATTCTAGAGATTAAGCCCTTGTCAGTGGCATCACTTGAAACTATTTTCTCCCATTCTGTAAGTTGTCTTTTTTATTTTCTTTTTGGTTTCCTTTGCTGTGCAAAAGCCTTTTGGTTTGATTAGGTCCCATTGGTTTATTTTTGTCTTTATTTCTGTTGCTTTTGGAGATAAACCTGAGACAACATTTGTAAGGCTGATGTCAGAGGATGTTTTGCCTATGTTCTCTTCCAGGAGTTTGATGGTGTCTTGTCTTATATTTAAGTCTTTCAGCCATTTTGAGTTTAATTTTGTGCATGAGGTAAGGGTGTGTTCCAGTTTCACTGATTTGCCTGCAGCTGTCCAGGTTTCCCAGCAATACTTGCTGAAAAGATTGTCTTTTTCCCATTTTATGTTCTGGCCTCCTTTGTCAAGGCGAAGTGACCATAGGTGTCTGGGTTTATTTCCGGGTTCTCTCTTCTGTTCCATTGGTCAATATGTCTGTTTTGGTACAAGTTCCACACTGTCTTGATGACTATGGCTTTGTAATATTGCCTGAAGTCTGGGGGGGGGTGGTTATGCCACCTTCTTGGGTTTTGTTCTTCAGAATTGCTTTGGAATTCTGGGTTTTGTGGGTCTTTTGTGGTTCCATAAAAATTTTTGGATTCTTTTTTCTTGTTCCGTATAAAATGTCATGGGTAATTTGGTAGGGATTGCATTGAATCTGTACATTGCTTTGGCTGGTATAGCCATTTTTACTATAGTAATTTTTTCAACCCAGGAGCTTGGGAAATCTTTCTATTTCTTTGGATCCTCCATAATTTCCTTGATTAATGTTTTATAGTTCTCAGCATATAAGTCTTTTACCTCCTTGGTCAGGTGTATTCCCAGGTATTTGACTTTTGCTGGTGAAGTTTTAAAAGTTATTGTGTTTCTGTGTTCTTTTCTAATATTTCATTCTTAGAATACAGAAATGCAACTGATTTCTGAAAGTTAATCTTATATCCTGCTCCTTTGCTGAATTTGTTGATCAGTTCAAGTAGTTTTTGAGTTGAGTCCTTAGGGTTTTCTATATATAGTATTATGTCATCTGCATACAGTGACAGTTTTACCTCTTCTCTTCCTATGTGGATGCCTTTGATTTCTTTTGTTTGTCTGATTGCTGTGGCTAGCATTCCAGTACTATGTTGAATAACAGTGGTGAGAGTGGGCATTCTTGTCTTGCTCCAGATTTTAGTGGGAAGGCTTTCAGCTTTTCTCCATTGAGTATTATCTTTGCTGTGGGTTTGTCATAAATGGCTTTGATTATGGTAAGGTATGCTGCCTCTATACCCACTTTGGTAAGAGTTTTGATCATGAATGGATGTTGGACTTTGTCAAATGCTTTTTCTGTATCGAATGAGATGATCATGTGATTTTTGACTGTTGTTAATGTGGTGTATGACATTAATTGACTTGCATATGTTGAACCATCCTTGTGAACCTGGGATGAATCCCACTTTGTCGTGGTGTATGACCTTTTTGATATGTTGTTGGATTCAGTTGGCTAAAATTTTTTTGTCTATATTCATCAAAGACATCGGCCAATAGTTTTCTTTTTTGGTGGTATCTTTGTCTTGTTTTTGAATTAGAGTGATGGTGGCATCATAGAATGCCTTTGGGAGTGTTCCTTCTTCTTCAACTTTTTGAAAATGTTTAAGGAGGATAAGTATAATTTCCTCTTTGTGTGTTTGGTAGAATTTGCCTATGAAGCCATCTGGTCCTGGACTTTTATTTGTAGGGAGTGTTTCTTTGACATATTCAATTTCATTTCTAGTGATTAGTCTTTTCAGTTGATCTATTTCTTCTTGATTCAGTTTTGGCAGGCGCTAAGTCTCTAGAGAATTGTCCATTTCTTCCAGGTTGTCAAATTTGTTGGCATATAATTGTTTATACCATCCTCTTGTGGTTTTTTATATTTCCATAGTATTTGTTATGAATTCTCCTTGTTATTTCTTTTTTTGTTTCTTTGGGTTTTTTCTCTCCTCTTCTTGGTGAGTCTAGCCATAGGTTTGTCAATTTTGTTTACCTTTTCAAAAAACAGCTCTTGGTTTTACTGATTTTTTTCTATTTTTTTTTAATCTCCCTACATTTTCAAAGCACTTCTTTTATGTTCTTTTATTTCCAAGTCCTTGGCAATTTAATTTTATATTAGTGACCCTTATTCATGTTCTAAATTATTATTGTTTCATATCTCCATATAACATACCTGTAGATTTGCTTTCCATTTTGATAGATACAGTTGTTTTCAAACAACATTACTTAACCTAGTTCATTATCTGACATTTTCCCCTTAAATTCTGACTTTCATTTAAAACTGCTCTTTCCATATTCTGTATACATGCATATTCATAAAATTTTACACAATTGCATGAGTAGGATTCTATATACATCATAAATGTTCTTCAGGTTTTCATGCAGTCATTTTTCCTATTTTTGTCCCATTTTCTTTCTTACTCATTAATTTTTCCAATCACTAGTCTAATAATGATTCTTTATTTTTATGGCCATTTAACATGTTGTGTGCCCGTGCTACTCCCACTTTCACAGTCTTTCCCTATCATTAAATTGCTATTATATCAATGCTGTAAAAATATGTTGCCATAGTAAATCTCAAACTGTGGCTCTCACAGGATACATTGAGCAAAGTTAAAAGACCTTTATGGATGTCACATGTGAAAACCTGAGGGAGGTTATGGATAATCTGAACATCCCACAATGCACAGGACACACCCACCACAAACAATGATCTGGTCCAGAATATCTATTGTTCCAACACTGAAGAACCTTGAGTTATAGAATACCTGTATTTAAATATTTGTAGCAGTCTTCAGACTACTCCCTAAAATCTTCTAGCAGTTTATGTTTCTGCCAGAAAATTCAGATCCAGAGCTATAATGTGGCATGGAGTGAACAATCCTGGAGAATTCTTTCAGCTCAGCTTTGTTGCCTGGTGAGAGAGTTGTTGGAAACCTGTGGCCACTAAAGCAAACCTTTCTCTGCCCTGACCTTGGAGATGGCAGACTATGGGAATGTACTCCTCACTAGTGGAGTCCAGACTTCTCCATCCTTCCATCTGTCCCAGTAATCTAAAACCACCAAAGGAAGCTTGTCTCCTCTGCCTAGGACCCCATGATGAGGTGCCCAGTTTTTGGTTGAATTGCTCACTCATCAAAGCAAGTATCCACCCATGAAATCTCCTTTTTCCTCCTTTTCCCCTCCCAAAGGCACAGATTCTGATGGATTGCTTTTCTTCTATTCCTACCTGATTGGGCATCTTTCTCTTATAGTCTAGATTGTACAATAATTCTTCTGTCATTTCCAGTTAGCTTTCAGTGAGAATTATTCCACATTGAGATGTATTTTGGATGTGTTTGTAGGCAAGCTGAGCTCCACACCCTCTTACGCTGCCATCTTGATCTCCCCCAAGATTTCATCTATACTTATGAGTGAGTGGTCATAATACAGCCCTGGGTACTTATACCTTCTTCTTTATCCATTCATCCATTGATTGGCACACAGGTTGTTTCCATATTTGATATTGAAACTAATGTTGTGATGAACTTGGGGTGCATACATCTTTTAAAACTGTGTTATCACATTTTGGGGATAAATACTCAAAACTGGAATTGATGGATCATAAGGTAGTCCTAATCTTAATCTTTTGAGCAATCTATATACTGTTTTCCACAGTGGCAGCACCAATCTACATTCTCATCAAGAGTGAATACATATATGGGCAATTCCTTTATAAGAAAAGAGCAAAGTACTTACAATGTGGAAAAAACAATCACTTCAATAAAAAATGTTCACTTTTATCCACATTCTTGCCAATACTTATTTCTTGTTTTTTGATAATAGCCATGCTAACAGGCATGAGGCAATATCTCCACTGTTTTCATTTCCATTTCTCTAATTAGTGATTGGAACACCTTTACATTTGTCTATTAATCATCTATATATCTTCTTTGAAAATAAGGTCTATTAAAACTTTTTGGAAGTATATTACTTGCTGTGATTCAAGTATCCTTATGTAAAAGAATTAGAATTTTTCACATATCAGAAAGGAACACATTCACTTTTTATTCAAAATTTCAGGCAAAGATAATTTGGGGTAGAAAAATATAATACTATGTACAAAACTCTAAAACATAACCAGAGCCTTGCTTACTCAAAGAGTTGTCCAAAGTTCAGTACCTCTGCCATCAAGATCACCCAGGAGCCTCATGCCTCAGCTGGGAAGAACTGCTGAATAAGAAACTGCATTTGGGAGTTCCCATTGTGGCACAGAGGAAATGAATCCGACTAGGAACCATTAGGTAGTGGGTGCAATCCTGACCTTGTTCATTGGGTTAAAATTCTGGCATTGCTGTAAGCTGTTGTGCAAGCCAGATGCTGTAGCTCCTATTCATCCACTAGCCTGGGAACCTCCATATGCCACCAGTGCAACCCTAAAAATTTTTAAAAAATAATCCAAACAGCAAATTTAATTGGAAAAGTAAGAAAATCCAGAAACAAAGGAAAGCAGTCAAGCAAGAAAAAATAATAATAATTTAGCCATAAAACAAAGTCAGGGACTTTAGTTCCTCCTCAAAGGCTATGGATATTTCCTGGACCATATTCTTGAGTTGTTTTGCTGAGGATAAAACACGTACTGTGTGGAAAATGTTAGCTCCATGGAGAAAAGCCACCTCTGGTTGAGAACCACAAATCAGAATCTGAACACTGAAAGCATTCTCATATAATTCCTATCAAGACTCCATTCAAGAATCAGTTTTTAATCTTCAGCAGAACATTAAATTCTTCTGAACCCCATTCCTGAAATGGAGGATAGAATTATAATAACACAAGCTCACAGAATGAACATCTCTAAAAATTCAAATAATCCCTGTAATGTGTTAAAGTAGGTGGTAGTACTCAAAAATATCTAAATAAGTCCCATAACTTACAAATATTTTATAATGAGAGGCAAAATGACAGCTCTCAACTGCAAATATAAGTATGAAATTCCTAATGATTTTAGCAAAAGTGTCAGGAAGCCAAAGAACACACCGTTCAATATTTTATTTTAAAGGAATGAAATTGTCCCTCTTATAAGAGGGCATTAATGTCATGGACTGTTTAACCATACCCACCACCAGTCAATATCTAATGATCCAAGGGACCTAGTCAGGGAAATTGCCTTAGTATCACATGTTGGAGAAAATTTAAATTCGGGATTGGGTTAAAGTGCTGGGAGTTTAGCCCTCTGGAAGTAAAAAGAGTTAATGGAGAATGATTAATACAAATGGAATGCTGGAAAGGGTGTGGAAAAAGGTAACACTTCTACACTGTTGGTAGGAATGTAAATTGATACAACCACTAGAGAAACAGTATGGAGTTACCTCAGGAAACAAAATACAGAATTACCAAATGATACAGCAATCCCACTCCAGGACATATACTGGACAAAACTTTCATTCAAAAAGATACATGAACTCCTATGTTCATTGCAGCACTATTCACAGTAGACAGACCTTGTAAATAATCTAAATGTCCATTGACAGATGGGTGGATTAAGAAGATGTGGTACAACATACACAATGGGAAATTACTCAGCCATAAAAAAGAATGGAATAATGCCATTTTCAGCAACATGGATGCAACTAGAGATTCTCATGCTAAGTGAAGTAAGTTGGAAAGAGAAAGTCAAATGCCATATGATTATCACTTATATGTGGAATCTAAAATATGGCACAAATGAACCTATCTACAAAATAGAAACAGACTCCCAGACATGGAGAACGGATTGTTTTTGCCAAGGGGGAGGCAGGAGTTGTGGGATAGACGGGGACTTTGTGGTTGGTAGGTATAAACTATTACATTTAGAATGGATAAGCAAAGAGATACCACTGCGTTAGCACAGGGAACTATATCCAGTCTCTTGGGATAGACCAGCTGGAAGATGATATTAGAACATGAATGTACATATATTCATGACTTAATCATTATGCTGTACAGCAGAAAATGATGCAACACTTTAAATAAACTCTTCTCTACTTTTTAAAAAATTGAATTCATCTGGCTTATAACTGGTATCCTGGGAACAGAGAATCAGCAGGAAAAATCCTTCTGTCCAGACCAAGTCCCACAGGGAAGTCATGTGCTTATAGGTCATTGTAACATAAAGCAACTATACCTAATGAAGAGATGCAAAGAGTTTTGAACTCCTCTGCTCAGTTGCTGAACTTGTAAAACCCATGCATGGATGAGACAGTGTGTTGCTTTTTAGAGTCCTATGTCTGGCTAACTGGCTATTGCTTAACCCCTTCCTGCTGGCTTGCCTGGGGACAGAACTTCACTCTCCATCATCAACCATCCAGGAAGACATTCAGACTTCCACAGGGAGACCTTCATTCTAGAGTTCCCATTCAGGTGAGTCCAAGAGCCAAAAAGACATTGCAGAAATAAGTCAGGTAAAATGAAATCCAAAAATTTTTCTATGAGGTCACCAGAGAACCAACTCAGCATAACTCAGAGCCCAAAAACCACTGAGATTGTTTGCTTCCTCGGTTAAATAACACTATATTTTTATGGTCCTAAATATAGAAGTAAACATTAAACTCACTAAGGCAACATTCAGTGATGCCAATTCAATGGTAGGAATGGAAACCCAGTTGGAAGTGGGATGAGAAGCATGAAGTGCTTACAATAAAAGTAGAACATGTGTCCAAAATTGTATGAAATAACTTGTGTAGAGAAACAGCATGTTAGGGATGGAAGGATATAATATATATTGAGGATCATTTCTTTCTAATTTTTGTGACTGAGTTTATGGAACATGTTTCAGTATTGATGAATAAGGTGCACACCAAGGAATGATTGAAAATACACCCTGCAACAGTAGTTGCCAGAGACATACACTTCACAATTTCTTAGGAAAAATATGAAAAAAAAAGAAACGTAAAGAGGGGTTGCTAATGAACTCCTTTAGCAATTATTTCCTTACCTCTGAGGCCAAATATGTAGGTGGATTTATTACCCTTTTATTTTTTTAAATTTTAAATAGGGCAATTTCTTTAATTATGAAAATACTTCTAGGTTTTAATGAAATAAAATTATAGTTAAATCAATTAATAATTGAAATGATCTGAAATACTAAAATCTTACCCAGTAAGCTGTTTTTCTAATTCATTATTTTTCTTCATTTCTTGATCCAAACTACTTTCCAGAGAATGTTTTAACTCAGTAAATTTATTTAATTGTTTCTTTGCATCCTCAGACAAATTTGTTCTTAACAAATTTTTCTGAATGTTGGCCATCATTTATTTTATTTCAAATTATCTGCATGAGTTTTCTGATTTTGTATAGTGGGATCAGAAAATTTTATTCCTACTTTTGGGTAAATTTTCAAACAAGGAATTGAAGTTCTTTTTCATAAACTAGCTATTTGATTATAGTTATTTTATGTCAGTACAGATGTATTTGAGAGAAATTGTGGGTATACGTAAATTTTGGTAGTGACATCTACGTTTCAGGCATATATGATCTCCATTGCTTTTCTATCTTTTCCTATCAAATTGAGCTAACATTTTAATATTCTTCACTTGCAAATCACTATTTTAAGCAAAAAGTTCTGCAGCATTACTACTAATATATCACCCTTTGTAAGTTTCCAAAAAAATTTAAAAAAATATTTTTATGACTATCCCTGCATATATGAAAGTTCCTGGGCCAGGAATCGAATCAGATACAGCTGAGACCTATGCCATAGCCACAGCAACACCATATCTGAGCCATATCTGCAACCTACACCACAGCTTGTGGCAATGCCAGATCTTTATCACACAGATGTAGGCCAGGGACTGAACCTGCATCCTCAGAGACTATGTCAGGTTCTTGACCCACTGAGCCAAAACAGGAACAGCCAACAAGTTTTTATATCTCACTTTCTCCTTCGTCTTCTTTTTAACCTTTTCCAACTAGCTCTATATCTAAAAGTTACATCATGTCCAGACATTTTTGGAAAGCATCCTCCTTTACTGTTTGACAGAAGATCATCTGTGTCCTCCTTATGAACACTGAAATCCACAAATCTTCATCTAAGATGAAATCATAACTTAGACCCTGCTTTATCTCCCTACTTTGAAGCCCTTCTGCTATATTCTTTATTTCCTGGTCATTGGCAATATAATTTTATGTTGTGACCCAAGTTTATTTTGTTAAATTATATGTCTTTATATAACTCAGATATAGATTTTCATTCCACTTTATTACATGCAGTTTCTTCAAAACCACTCCACTTAACCTCATTTCATTCTCACTGGCATTTTTCCCATAAGGTCTTATTTTCTTTTAATACTTCAAAAAAATGTATTTATATGTATGCCTGGATCACATTACTACAGCAGTGATCGGCACAACACTTAAATCAGCTATACTTTAATAAAGAATGGAAAAAATAAGTAAAACTTCTATGTTATACACACCCACATACTCATACAATTTTACACTGATGAATAATAGGATCCTATGCATGTTTAAATGCTCTCTAGGTTTTAGTGCAGTCACTGTTCATGACTTTTTTCCTACCTTCATTCTTACAAAATAATTCTTCACAGACTTGCCTCCAATCACTAGTATAATAAAGAGTCACTTTTTAATTTATTTTTTATCTTTTAGGGCTGCACCTGCAGCATATGGGATTTCCCAGGCTAGGGGTCGAATTGGAGCTACAGCTGCCAGCCTCCAACACAGCCACAGCAACAACTAATATGAGCCCCATCTGTGACCTACACTGCAACTCACAGCAACACTGGATCCTTAACCCACTGAGTGGGGCCAAGAATGGAACCTGCATCCTCATAGATACTAGTTGGGTTCATTAGAGCTGAGTCACAATAGAAACTCTAAGACTCATTATTTTTATGACTGTATAACAGTTTATGTTGTGCTTATGCCACTCTCGTTTTAATGGTCTTTCATATCCTTTATCATTAACTCACTATTATATCAATGCCACAAAAAATATAGATTTTGGCATACTATTATTATTATTATTATTATTATATTGTTATTGTTATTACTATTATTTTGGGCAACCTCTCAGCATATGGTGTCCCTGGCCAGGGATCAAATCCAAGCCAGAATTGCAACCTATGCTGCAGCTGCAGCAACATCAGATCATTAACCCACTGCCTAGGCTGGGTAGAACCTGTGTCCCAGTGCTCCAGGGACTCTGCTGACCCCATTAAGCTATAGTGGGAACTCACACAAAAATATGCTAAAATAGTGACTTCTAACTGTGGATGATTTTCCCCATGAGCCCATTAAATATGGCCAGGGTTTTTGTCTGTCCACACATGGAGGGCTCAGAAGAGGTCTGAGATCCTCCAAACCTACTACACTGCACAGAGCAGACTCTATCATAGCCAATAATCTGGCCCAGGATGTCCATTGTCCCAACACTGAAGAACCCTGAGTTAAAGAATATCCTGCATATTGAATCCCTATAGCTGTCATCATATTTTCCCCTAAAATGTTATAACACCTCACATTTCTGCCAGAAAAATAAGGGAATCTCCTTTGCTACTAGTTCGAAAGGTCTCAGTCCACATTTGACAAACCTTTAATTTTTTTCACGTGGCCAAGGTATGAAAGAGATTTCATGTAATTTTCTTTCCTTTTTTTTTTAAAGAGCTGCACCTGCGCATATGGAAATTCCCAGGCTAGGAGTCCAATCAGAGCTACAGCTGCTGGCCTACAACACAGCCACAGCAATGTCAGATCCTTAACCCACTGAGCAAGGCCAGGGATTGAACCCGCATCCTTATGGATCCCAGTCAGGTTCATTAAACTTTGGGCCACAAAGGGAACTCCCTTCATGTAGATTTCTTTTTTTTTTTATTTTCCCACTGTACAGCAAGGGGGTCAGGTTATCCTTACATGTATACATTACAATTACATTTTTCCCCCAGACTTTCTTCTGTTGCAACATGAGTATCTAGACAAAGTTCTCAATGCTATTCAGCAGGATCTCCTTGAAAATCTATTCTAAGTTGTGTCTGATAAGCCCAAGCTCCCGATCCCTCCCACTCCCTCCCCCTCCCATCAGGCAGCCACAAGTCTCTTCTCCAAGTCCATGATTTTCTTTTCTAAGGAGATGTTCATTTGTGCTGGATATTAGATTCCAGTTATAAGTGACATCATATGGTATTTGTCTTTGTCTTTCTGGCTCATTTCACTCAGGATGAGATTCTCTAGTTCCATCCATGTTGCTGCAAATGGCATTATGTCATTATTTTTTATGGCTGAGTAGTATTCCATTGTGTATATATACCACTTCTTCCGAATCCAATCATCTGTCGATGGACATTTGGGTTGTTTCCATGTCTTGGCTATTGTGAATAGTGCTGCAATGAACATGCGGGTGCACGTGTCCCTTTTAAGGAGAGTTTTGTCCGGATAGATGCCCAAGAGTGGGATGGTGGGGTCATATGGAAGTTCTATGTATAGTTTTCTAAGGTATCTCCAAACTGTTCTCCATAGTGGCTGTACCAGTTTCCATTCCCACCAGCAGTGCAGTAGGGTTCCCTTTTCTCCACAGCCCCTCCAGCACTTCTTATTTGTGGACTTATGAATGATGGCCATTCTGACTGGTGTGAGGTGGTATCTCATGGTAGTTTTGATTTGCATTTCTCTTATAATCAATGAATATTGAGCATTTTTTTCATGTGTTTGCTGGCCGTCTGTATATCTTCCTTGGAGAAATGTCTACTCAGGACTTTTGCCCATTTTTCCATTGATTGATTGGCTTTTTTGCTGTTGGGTTGTATAAGTTGTTTATATATTCTAGAGATTAAGCCCTTGTCGGTTGCATCATTTGAAACTATTTTCTCCCATTCTGTATGCTTTCTTTTTGTTTTCTTTTGGGTTTCCTTTGCTGTGCAAAAGCTTTTCAGTTTGATGAGGTCCCATGGGTTTATTTTTGCTCTTATTTCTATTGCTTTGGGAGACTGACCTGAGAAAATATTCATGATGTTGATGTCAGAGAGTGTTTTGCCTATGTTTTCTTCTAGGAGTTTGATGGTGTCCTGCCGTATATTGAAGTCTTTCAGCCATTTGGAGTTTATTTTTGTGGGATCGAAATGGGGGCTTGGTGAAGTAAAACAGGTTTTTTTGTGACACTTAGTTTGGATAGTCAAGATCACAATAAGTGAAATGGGACGTAAAGTATTGGGTTGCATGTTGAGGTGAAGATATATTTTGGCATACGGAGAATCACTTCAAAAACCTGTATCATAAAATATAGTTGCGACATAGTTGTTCTTTATCTTATATTTTGAAGATAGTGTGTAATGCGCAAAGGGAGAGGAGGGGGAGGGATCTGTCAAGAAAAAAGGGGAACTTGAGAGAATTTGGGAATGGAAGGTGGGGAATAAGGATGGAGATGGGGGGGCGTCCAGTAGCAGAGTGGAATACATTTGTATGGAGGTAGTCTTACCGTTGCTGCTTACAGGAAGGGCACTTACTGTGACAAGAGTCTTTTCGAGGGAGGATGTGTGAATGGCAGACACCACTAATGTAACCTCTTTATATGTTTGGATAGAGAATTACAAACGGAAGGCTGTGAAGGGCGGAAGGGGGGCCAAAATCTGATGGCGGCTGTGAGGCTGGTTATGTTGTGATGGGGGACAGGTGATTTTATGAGTCGGCCTACGTCTCAGTGTAGGACTTTCACAAAGATGGATTGTGGAGTCTAGTAATCATTTGGTCCTAATAATTGCTAAGGAGGCTTGATCCATTGCAGGCGGTCGGTAATATGTGGGGTCTAAACGGAATGTGTCGCTGGGGTAAGTCTAATCAAAAGATAAATTGTGCAAAGGTTGTTATCCAATAAGTAGTGTTGTTCATGGGGGAAGAGGGAGGGGTATGGCTGCGTATGACATCTCAAATGGGTTGAAAATTTTGGTACTTTCTGCTGTATACGCGTAGAATGATATTCCTGCAAAATCATGGTGAGTCTGCCTTATTGTCGAATGTTATAAATTTATAGTTGTGGTGGTTCTTCTCTCCTCTTACTTAGATGAGAAATCTGGCGGACAGGGGTGTATTGATCAATTTATGTTTAAACGGAGGGCGCTTTAAATTCAGGGAAGGACACAGCTCCATGGGTTAAATGTATTAAAAATTTGCCGCGTGATAGGTGGGGGGGTGTGTGGGTTTGAGTCCGTGCTATTGAGTTGAAAATTGGGGTGCGTCAATTTATTGATAGACTGTGGATTAATTTGCCTAATCCGATATCTGGCTAAAAAAAAGACATTTAGTCCTTTTTATGTATTGTCTTCTATTTTAAAAACAAATAATTCGATATTAGATAGGCAGGGGTAAAGTAAACTAGAAGGATCAAGGTTTGGGATGCATGGGTTCGAAGTCAAATGAATTTCATTCATTAATTTGGAGGGAAGGAGAGGCCTTAATATTGCTATAAAATGTGCGGGGCATCGTGGCGCACGTGGAGCTTTCGGGGAACGAGGCATCCCAATATGATTTGATTATAAAACACAGGTTGTGTCTATCCAAATGTATCGCACTAAATTTTACCACTTCAAAATGGCGGGGGGTTTTAAATTAAAACTATACTGATTTCGGCTCCGGGTCATTGACACCATTGAGGTTTTTTGTGATTGCAGAAAAATAAGTAATTTATTGGAGAAGAAGAAGAAAAAGCAAGAGAAGGGGGGGGGAGGAAAGATTCGGGCTCCGGCCAATAAGCAGTAGAGGTTTTTCTCTTCTTTTCCATGGTTCCCTGGTTGATTTCATAATTCATGGCGGATTAAGGGGTGTGTCACAAAAAAGGGGGAAAGGGGGGGTAAAAAATAAAGCTTGATAATATTGCTCATTGGCGGACCTAAATAAATTGTAATGAGGGGCAAAAAATGGGAGCGTAGTGTTTCCCGTCGCTGATAGGATGCTATTCAATGAGAAAGTAGAGTAATACCAGTAGAGCACATGGGAAAGAGGTGCAAAATACGAAATGAAGGTTGTCTTGACATGGCTTGGGTTTTTTGGTGGGGAAATTGTATTGTCACAAACGGGTGGGAAAATCTATCAGGAATTAAACACGAAAGGAAGGGGAAAAGGTCGGATGTACTTGGGGGGGTGGGCTAGTGGGTTCCTTTGGAATCTCATGTGTGGGCGGTAGTGTGCGGTTGTTTTCCTGTCTAGAGAATCGTGGTCCAGTAGTGGGAGGTGTAAGAAGAATAGAGGTTATAAGGAATCTGCGGCAACTACAGGTTCTGATTATATCGAATCAAACACTGGGGGGGAAGAAAAATGCTGAATCCCTTTATGTCTGAAAAATTAATAGGGTAGTGTAAGGTATGTATCGGGGAAAATGATGTGGGCTACCTGTATTTGAAGGGGCAGTTATATGTTGATGTATAAACAGAAAAATGGCGGGTGCAAAATGGCGCTTGGATGGATGCCCAGGTTGAAGATGCAGTATAAGTAGGGGTGAGTCGCGTACTAATTGTCTTACCGTTTAATGCTATTGTGTGTTTAACAGGTTCTCTGTGTTTTCTCGATAAATGAGCGTTGTTACTCCAATGGCGGTGTTGTTCTGTCACTTCTATTGGTGGTGAAATAGGTGGTTTTTCGCGCCACAACCGACTTGGTCAGGCCTTTCATTTTCACGAACATGCGTCATGATGGTAATCGTTTTGCGACTAAGGTGAAAGTTATCGTTGTAGTGACAGGCATATTGTGGGTCATGGTTGGGCGCAAAGTTTGTATCAAGGGGCACTGGCTTGGGCCACATCTGAAATGTTGTTTGTTTGAGTGTGAAATGGCATGAAATATAAAAAAGGAGCAGGGGTACCAAAAATTGACTTACATGTGAAACATGAGGTAAAGACGATAAAGAGTATAGATTATATTTCACGCCATGTTGAAGCTCGGGTGTTGCCGAGGGTTAGAATTCGTGACTGTGTGTTCATACGCAATCCTTCTTCCTTTTTTTTTTATTTTTGGTTAGGATGATCTCCTGGTTATTATCGGCTTGAGTGTATTTTTTTTTAAGGGGGAAAGATCATGTTTTTGAGGAATGCAATATTGTGGATTTTGGTTGTGGTGGTGCCCTGTCTTTTTAAGTGAAGATGAACCCCTTCCCATAAGTTGTAGATGTTTAGGGACCTATGAGTCCGTTAAAGTTCCCAAACACTAGTGGCCATTACTCTATTAAAATTAGAACGAGAAACATACAAAACAAACAAAACGTGTGGTTATTGGGAAGGGGGGGGGAGATACTAGTCCTAGACATGCCCGTTGGTGCCCACCTTTTTACTGTTTTGGGAATGGGGGACTCTATGTGTGGTCGATTTGGGGTTAGTTTCTTTAATTAGTAGAAAATTTTATGTGTATGTTGTGTTGAGGGGGGCCGGTGATAAGTGCTAAAAAATGAAATTAAATCTGTATGACTGTGGCTTATGTGAGTAAATACTAAAAGCTCTCTGATTGCGCAAAAAAGGTTCCAATCAAATAATCCTAAAGTGTGTTGGTCCTACTTCTTGTACAAGTTTTTATATTTCTGGGTGTCTTTTTTCTTCCTTTCGCCTTCCTTTCTTTTTGGTTTAGAGAAGCCCTTTCGATATTTCCTTTACCTGAGTTTTGTGTTGCAGTATTCTTTAATTTTTTGTTTGTTGGAAAAACATTTTAATTTCTCCCATTCATGAAATAATTAATGATTCTTGCAAATGGTGGATTATCTAGGTTGCATATTTTTTCCTTTGAGCACTTTAAAAATGGGGCCTCCCTTGACCATTAATTTCCAAGTCGCGCCTGGGCCTGAAGTGGTATTTCGGTGTATAGGAAAAGTCAGCTTGATTGGGATCTTATTACGTTAGTTATAAAAGGAGGTAGGCCCTTTGTAAGATACATCTGTTTTTCCTAACTCAAAATTGCTGCCGAGGGGGAATGGGGGATGGGGGGCCGATAAAAACAACTCATGCTGTGGGAGGATGGCGGGGCTAACGGGGTTTTGCCATTTTTTATAATAGATGTGTCTGGTAGTGATGGGTTCAATAAAAATATATGGGGTAATCAGTTTAAGTATTTGTAGGGTTTGGGGCCCTCTGTGCTTCTTGATAATCTTGACAAACACCAGCATACGACGAATGTAGATGGGGAGTGGGTAAGAGAAATTATCGCAAAAGCGAAGGCTATGCTCAAGTTTCTGTCAATATATGATTTTCGGCAGTCCCTTAATCTTTTGGTGCTAAAAAAGCGGTACCAGAAGGAATTCTGGAATTCCGTTGTATGCCGGTAGTTGGCCGCACTTTCATATTATCGGGGCCATGGGGGTCTCAGGGTTATAGGTGGCTTGTTCGCCTGTATTTTTGATAGGTTGCGGTATAGTCTGTCATTCCGACCTGAGAGTAAAGGGTGATTGGTGCCATGATTCATGAAGAAAGGGAAAAGGAATCTTTCGCATATCACTGATTCGTGGTACAGTGGTGCTTCAAGTTTATTAATGTGGCTGGTATTTTAGTACTGCCCTTAGTTCGTTTGAGCTCGAGGGAAGAAAGGGGAAAGTGCAAATGAGTGGTTTTTCTAGTTTTTCTTGGCTCCATCCTTATATGATTTATCTAGTAATGCCTGTTCTGAGGTTCTG